>NC_088686.1:148530029-148833060 GCF_028017835.1 Emys orbicularis
TCCTGCAGACAGGGGCCAGATTCCAATCTATCTTCCATTGGCATAAAACTGGAGTAACTCCACTGAAGTCAATGGGGAGATGCTCTGTCTTTGTCTCAGGGTGACCAAGATCAGAATCTGGCCTCCTGTATAGCAGAAATGACAGTGCAGACTGAAACATCTGATGCTTTGCTGAATACACCTGACGTGAGACAATAGACTCGCTGAGCAAAGCGAGGCTGGTTTTTCCTTGCTCATTAATTGCACTGATCAGGCTGTTAGTTCCAAATCTGAGCTCTGTGATCCAAGTCATAGGAGCCAAATTACTGCTCATGTTTGCAATAGCATTTCAGAGTAATGCGGGGGGGGGCAAATTTCTCTCTGTTTGGTCTGTTGTGCCTGGTGCAGTTTACTTTGTTATCCAGAGAAAGATTGAAATGGCTTAGCTCCATTAATTCAAAAGAGAGAAAAACCTACCAGGCTCCTGAAATGAGCTCAAATCCCTTCCCAGGGCAAACTATTTTTCCAAATTTGCTACAATATATGCAGGGGGAGCCCCATCTAACCCCTTTCTCCCAGCTGCAAACATCACAAGGAAAAACTCTTTGGTCTGGGGGACTAATCTCCCGCCCCACCCCAGAAGTCAGTGGAGAAATTGCCATTGAAGTCAGTGGAGTAGGACTGGGCTTTGGGCTCCCAAAGGAGAATTGCAGTGGTACTTAAACCCCCCTTTTGCTCCTTTGGGAGTCCCAGCTCCGACAGTCACAGAAGCCTGTTGTACACGCTGGTTTGCTGGGGAAGTTAGAACCTACTTAATCCGACAGTAGTAGTGAAAGTAACAGATGCCTCCTCAGTGGAAACCTTGTTACTCTTCCCTAAAAAGTCTTTCAGATCCAACCCTCGCTGTGTTACACCCCTAGATATTGGTACCATTATGGTTCTCTTGACTCAAGAAGGCCCATTGATTTAAGCCTCGGAAGTGAAAATACCTGTATGATCATTGGTTGCCTACAATGCAAAGTGTAATCCAAAGGGGACATATGACTGACGCGAAAACCTGGTGCGGAGATGACATGGATTCCAGGAATACCAGGAGGGAGTGGTGTGGGAAGTTCTAGGCAAGGAGCAAACAGCAGCACATTTCAAACGCAGCCTGGCTCTGTTCTGTTTTGCAGCAGCCTGGTGTCTATGCTACAACTGTACAACCTGCTGGAGTTGTTACTGGGACGTTTTTGTAGCGGGGTATGTAATCCCTGCGTCAGATGCGATGTAAATACCAGACTGTGAAATATTAAATTCATTTTAATCTCTGCAAAGGATCTTTTCATTTTTGAAAAGAAAGGGTGTGGGCTGAAGAGTATTTTTCAAATCAATCCACTCAAGGGCAGAAGGTTTGTGAGGCCTTTATTCTGGGGCAGATCCTACTGCTGTTGAAGTGTGTGGGTGAAGGACCGGGCCATTTGTAATGGATGTGGCTTTCTGTCATTAGGTTAATAAGCGGATAAGTCACTGAAGCTTGCCCAGGGCTAGTTCAAAACTCTTTCTTCATGGAGCAGGTGGTGCAGCTCACAGGAATTTTCATTGCTGGTATATTCAAATGACAGACAGCAGTTTCCCCTGAAAAATCAATCAGTAAATGCCATAGGAACTTGGTAAAGTATACAGAGAGGAAAAGTGCCTGCTCCCCGCTGTGAGTGAAACGCAGGACCAGGGAGTGTCAAGAGACTAGGGGCGGCGCCAGGCAGCAGCGCACCAAGCGCGTGCCTGGGGCGGCAAGCGGGGGGGCGGCCTGCCGGTTGCTGTGGGGGCGGCAGTCAGGGAGCCTTTGGCAGCATGCCTGCGGGAGGTCCGCCGGTCCCGCGGCTTTGGCGTACCCGCCACCGAATTGCCGCCGAATCCGCGTTACCAGCGGACCTCCCGCAGGCGCGCTGCCGAAAGCCGCCTGACTGCCGTGCTTGGGGCGGCAAAATACATAGAGCCGCCCCTGCACGAGACACACTGAACTCTCTCTCTGGTCCTATCTGCTTTAGATACTTGCACCTAACTCCTGCTCTCAGGAATGGGTGTTGCACCAGGACTGGATGCCAGAACAGACCTTTCTATGACCAGGGAAAACTGTCTGTTTGCTAAGGGAAGGACTGGCTGGATGCTTCCTACCTAGATAATACTTTTGCGGTAGAATTTGTTCCAAGCAGCAGCAGCAGCAGCAAGGGAGAAGGGAACTGTCACAGAAAGAAGGTTTAGCTGCAGAGACATTGGGATCTTTACGCCTCCCTGGGAGCATGAAAAGTTTTGTTCGTCAGACTTAGAATAGATAGCTATACAAATGGGAAGCTGAGAGGCAAAAGCATTCAGTGTGGATTTAAACATTATGATATTAAAGCATCAAAAGTGCTTGATTGCATCTGCAATGGGTAAAGATACATGTGGCACATTCAGGAAGGGGTTATGTGCCAAGGCTGAGGATGCTCTGGGGAACAGAAATATGTGATATGGCAGCAGCAATTATATCAATAGTAAACAATGGTGCAGAATGAAAATGAGTAGCTAGCCAGAATGGAAACAGCACCTAACGTGCAGTAACTCTCCGCAGTCTTTTTACACAGTTACAAGTGTTTTCATGAACACACATATTTTGCATGAGATGCTGATGATCCTTCTGTCCAGCTGGTTAATGACTTCTTCTGGGCGGTTTTGGAAGGTGCCATCTGCTTCTGCATACAAGAAAGTGATTGCTGAATGATCTCCGAAAAGCCCCAAGAAACCAGGGTTTGCACGTGATTATCTTCTGCACTTTCATTAGGCACAGTGCTGGCCATTGACAAGTCAGTGTCCTCCAAGAGTCACACTTCTGAGACACTAGAGGATAATAATAGGAAATAACTGTGAGAAGGACGATGGTTCCAGTGGGACAAATCCTACCTTCGCCTGCTTACCCCATTGCACTTATTTTGACTTTGTCCTAGGATTGCACAGTGTAAGTGAGGGAAGGAATTGGCCTGCATTCAGAATGCTGGAAAATTGGGACCACTTACAAGAATGAGCTTCCAGTGTCTTGCTGAAACATTTTGCAAATACTTTATTGCCTGAGGGAGATGCCATGAAAAAGTTGGGCTTGTATTAATTTCATTAATATTTAAGGATGCTTCTTAAGTAAGTTAATGGCCCATTGAACAGTATGAGGCTGGTATGTGAAGATCCACATAGAGGGTTGTGTTGGTCTGATTTCTAGGCATAGGCGTGCATATGTTTTGCATAGGTCTGCTATGTGAATGGAGGCAGTGAATTAGTCACAAGACTGCAAACAGAGAGTCCTCGCTTACGTTCCCAGCTCTACCGCCGACTTACTGGGTGATCTTGGCTAAGGCCCTTCATCTTCATATGCCTCAGTTTCCAATCTGTAAATAATGGGGCTGATTCTCATTTACACCGAAGTCCCTCTGCTAGGGTGAAAGGACCTTGAAGTAGATGTAAGCTACAGCTACACTCATGTGAAGGCCCCTTAACACTGCCAGAGTGGTGCAAAGGGGTCATATCCTCAATGAGAATTGGGTCTCTCAATATGTAACCACTTTGGTAAAGCTCCTACGGATGTCAAGCACCATATAAATGCTACATATCATTGTTCCCTAGGTGGGGTTTGGCCATGAAGTGTTTGGTGGGTGAATGGGGGGTAGTCTGGTTGGTTTGCTCTGGAGAGGGGCATGTGAGGGATATAAAATGGAAGGTGATTTGCCTTTTTCACTGGACGATGCCTGATCTTTTTGATATTTCTTGTCAGTTAGTCAGCAGTCATTTTACCTGTGTAATTCCATTCTGTTCGCGGGTCTCTGGTGCCTTTGTTCATCTCCATTCAGGGTTTGGAGCTGACCTTCTCATGTAGGTGATTCATTGTCATCAGATTGGGACATTGCCTCTCCCTTCTTTAGGGCTGAAAATAATGATGGCACTACATGGCTGTGGTTCTATAGGCGTTAGATTGTGCTGCTTTCCGTATTGTCTAATTATGTATTGTGGATGTGGAGAGATGGGTGGTGAGTGACAGCCTTGGACATTTAGCCTAAGTGTTGAGCTGAGGTCTAAGCATTTCCCTCCAGCCCTGACCTCTGTTGTGTTCTGAAAGAATATCACGAAATTAATGCAAACAGCACATCCCAGCCCTGCTAACTGAGAGCTATAAATAGGGAGGAAAAAGGAGGACACATTTCTAAGCTCCGTTGGACCAGGAAAGAATGTTGGAAAAAGCGAGTGGTAAAAACAATAGATACTTGGTTCAAAATAAAAAAAATATTGCCCTCCTAAATAGGGGCCCATTTGGAATGAATGGGACCTGCTGTCACACAACCTCTGAGAGAGAAAGCAGCCGGGGCTGAGGGAGATGCCCCGCTGTCACTGGTATACCACTCCGGTCAGGTGATTAATGCAATCGCTGTGGTCACATGCCCGGTAACGCTTCCTGCCTGTAAGGCAGAGGTCAAGATTGTTCAGTTACATTGATCCAAAACTAACAGCACCTGACAGGTTTGATGCCTGAGCTGGAAACCTATCAAGAGGAGATTTCTGCCAAGCCTCACTAACATTTTGGAGTGAAGTATGCAGAAACTCTGGCGCATACCTAGGGGCCTGTGGCTATTATCAGTTGCACCAGCCAAAGGGAAGCGTTAAACGCTTCCTAGTAGCTGACATCGAGCTATGAGGCTGACAGTGAAATCACAAGCTATTGGTCAGATTTGTATTTCTTGCTGAATAGGAAAAGCAAGGAAGCACTGAATGTGCTTCATCACTTTCAAGCAGAAGTGGATTGTGACCTCCCTGGGCACCTATCACGTCCAGATGCGTCCATGACCAACTAGCCCCCTCTTTCCCACTGGCTGCTGCTAACTCAATTCTGCATCCTTCTTAGTTATTCGTTCTGCTCTTGGATGACGTGTCCCCATTCTGCTGGGTCATGGGAGGGACTCAACCACTGTGATAACGAGGGACGCATAAGTACCTGGCTGGACAGACGGACGGATACCATGCAATAGCTCCTCTGTTATTTGTACCTTCTCTGTCTGGCCAAAGCCTGAAGTTTCATCTTTCATGAGTAGCCCCTAGATACTACTGAGATGATAGACAAATAGATAGGCAGACAGCTAATGATACCATCCCTCAGCTCTCCACAGTGCTGTGTAGTTTACTATAAGTGCCTCTTTGAGATGGGACTTCGAAACCTGTCTGTGCTCAATGGACACCAAATGCTTTTTGTAGGCTTTGCCTCAGTGTCTTTGATCCAATTTCCCCTCCCATCCCCCCGTCGTGGCCCTCCCTCCTTCCTAGAGGTGGCTGCATTTCTGTGCCATGCTCTGCATGCAGTTCGGGGTCCTTTGGGGGTGAACGCTAAGACAGAATGATCATCTGTTTTGGTAGAGCTTCCCTTTAACAGCAGGAATTGTTTACAATGTTCATTTAAAAAAAAAGATAATTTACCCCTTTCTATCATTCTGTAACCAGATTATTAATTCTATGACAGGTTACGAGATACATTTAACACGAAAGCTGCTCCATAAAATAGAGCTGTTTATTGTCATGCTGATAAGCTTTCTGCCATTTATTTGCCTAAGACGCCTCTGATGTATTCGCGTTTCACTCTGATGAATGCAGTCAGAAGAGCTGTTGCTAATTCTCTAGCTCCACACGTCCTCTCTCTCTCTCTCTGGCATCCCTGAGTTATGCTTGCACTGGCCATGGATGGCAGTAACTTTTTTGTGTACAGAGACGTTGCTGTTTGGAGAAAGAGAAACCCTTAAGCCATTATTAGTGGTTGTAATGCATAAAAATGAATTGTAGTGTTATCAGAGAAGGAGGATTTATAACTATTTTCCCATGGTATTCAAATATGTGGCTGGCTTTTTAGTCCTCTGAGCTTCTACACCACATGGGACTTAGGGTTTCTTTTAATTCTTTTAGTGAGTGGTTGAGAGGGAACAATACGTTGTGACTGAACCTAGAGATGTGATTTCTGTGAATCGGATTTAGGAGCTGCAGAGGATGGCAGGAATTCTACAATTCCATTGTTTGTGTTTAATACACATATTCAGCAGACGCTTCTGTCCATCCTGCACTAAACTCTCCTCCAGTGGCACTGCACTTGCAAACAGGGACAGGCTGAACATCAGGGGAAACTCCCCAACAATGAGCTCCATTAGCCTTTGAAATAGTCTCTCAAGGGAAGTGGTGGGAGACCCATTGCCTGAGGCATTTTAAATTAGACTGGACAAAGCCCTGGAGAATATAAATATATGGCACAATTCTGCCTTGTCATCAGGGGTTCTACAAGATGGGACTGTAAAAATGGCACAGTGGGGGCCTCGTTTATTGTCTATAGGGTGACCAGATGTCCCGATTTTGTAGGGACAGTCCCGATTTTTGGGTCTTTTTCTTATAGAGGCTCCTATTACCCCCACCCCCGTCCTGATTTTTCACATTTGCTGTCTGGTCACCCTAATTGTCTATGATTCCAAATGATCAAATGCAGTCAGTGTAACAAGTAAAAAGATATTTTTCTTTAGCTGCCAGCCCTGCAAATGGAAAATGAAGCTGGATTCTTGCCTTCTCATGCATTATGACTAGTAATAAAGGCTGTGCAACCAATTGTCTTCAGTGGGCGGGTCATGGACTTGAATTGAGTCTGCAGTTCTGTTGATGCACAAGCAGGAACAGACTCCAGTCTCCTGTAGCTGTATTGGCTCTGCAGGGCTAGCAGAAGTAAGTAGCAATAAATTTTTTTAGCAGACTCCAAACCTACACCGGGAGCAGATGTCGTGAGAAAGTGCCAGTTTTGCTTAGTAGAACCTCACTGTAATAGGTCTAGCATTTGTGATTCAGCAGCCCCCAAACACAAACAAAACTCCAGTCAGAATTGCTTATAGAGCCATTTACAGCTGAGGGAGTTTCCCCTCTGGAGCACCGAGACTCACGCCAGCCTCAGCGTATGGCACAAACTCACCATCAGGCCATAAGTAAAAACAGCCTTGGCCCTTAAGACAGCTGAGGTCACATGTAGGGACACGGAACTTGAGAGGAGACTAATAAAGGTCCCCATTAATCTTCCTGTGGTGAAACCAGACAACGGAGCGGCACAGCCCATGGCCAATGAAAACGTCCTGCTACTATGCCATAACTAAAATCAAACAGTCCCGGGCCAGTTCCAAACAAAGCTAATGCCCCTAGTTGTACATGTGGGGTAAGCAGTAACTATCTTGCCGCTGTCTCTGCATTATGCTGTATGCACAAGGACAAGGAGTTCTTACACCAGTGTACTTGCAGTCATTAGGCAGAAACTACTGTAGTTGGCGCTTTTCCTTCTGCTTCTCAAGTGGTCTTCACTTTGCACCCCACGTCACCAATCCCCCTTCCCTACTCCCTCCCCCGCCTCGCCCGACAAGGACAAAGCGAGCAGGGTCTTTGTGAATCTCTGATGGAAGCAAACGAGGGTGGCTGGCAGATGAGCTCCAAGCACAGAACGTGGGGCTGACTGAATCGGGAGAGTTGGCGCGGGGGAGAGCAGGGAGTAATCACTGCAATACCCAGGATATAGGGCCTGGGCCGAAGCACGCTGAAGTCAGCAGACAGACTCCTCTTGACCTAAATGGGCTGTGGATCAGCCCTTCCTTTCATGTCTCTAATGGAGCCAGGATCTCACAGCAAGCCAGTCGGTGTGCTGACATCAGCGTGAACACAGCCTTCAACAGGAGTTCACTATCCCACATTACCAGGTGACAGATCCCAAAGGCTTTGGATCTGCCCAGGTTTCCCCTTCTAAAAGAAATGTTCGCTCTCCCTGCCACACGCACCTCTCCACGGCCCTGGCTCTCCCAGTCCAGCTGCACCTCTCACGCATTCCTATCTTGTCAATGACAAAATGCCCCTGGGTTCAGAGGGAGCCCTGTTAAGCCCCATGTGGGTATCGGGTTGTTCCCTTCTATGAGGAGCCCCTTGCGGAGTAGGGTTTTCCCTGACTCACTTGTGACACTGAATAATTTAGACCCCACAAAGAGTGTTTGTGCTCTGAACCAGAAGCAGAATATGGGAATTCACACACCAAAGCCTGTTTTGTGATATTTCTAACCCAGTTCTGCAGATGGCAGAGGTTTTGATAGCTCAGATAGACTTTAGATGAAAACAATGCTTAGGAACATAGGGAAATGGGAGTTACCCTTCCATGTCAAATCACCGTCCCACCTGCTCCAGAATCCCCTCTCTGGAGCAGCCAGTCCTAGATGTCTCAAAGGAAAGTGTAAAACTCCCAAGTGGACAATTAGGTAAGAACATAGCGATGGAGAAGTTGCTTCCTGACCCCCAGCAGTTAGTGATTTGTGTGCATCCTGAAGCATGAGAATGTTCATCCATGATACATTCTAGATTAGCTAATGCAACTGCAGATGCTGTCTTTATTCATAGAAATCTCTCATTCTTTCGCTCAATAAAATCTTGTGGCTGTCAGTACCACAGGCTAATGTTGGATTAAAAAGGCATATTCTTTCATGTAAGCAAACCAGAACTGAACAGTGTTGGATTCACCCAATGTTACACACAGCAGGCTGAACTTAATCTTGATTTCACTGAAGTAACACCAAGGATGAATTTGTCCCAGTCTCTCTATTTTCCAGCTTTGGAATGTTAAGACTTGACAGAGACAATGTCCTATTCCGGTTTGGTTGATAGGTCGCTGCATATTAGGGGCTCTCTATAATGCTTTTTTAGGTGATTTTCAAGACCCGCCCACTGCTTTTAACACTTTGTAATACTGAAACAAACCCACAAAATTAAGGACCCCTGCCACGCTGTATAATTTATGGACAGACAGCCCCTTAATGTCATAGGCTGCTAACATGGTAACAGTATTTGTTCTACTTAAAGGTCCTTCTTCCAAGCTCATCACTGTAGTAGCCAACAGTATTGTCTTGCCTTTGGTCAGCCTTGCCATGCTGGGACCCCTTGTTATGAATCAGGTTTATTACATCAGTGCCTCGGGCCATCCAAGAATGGGGCCCCACTGTGCTAGGGGCTGCATGAACTCAGAATTGTAGATGGTCTGTTCCCCAAAGAGTTTTACAGGCCAGACAGCCACAGGGTGGAGGAAAGCGTGAGTGAGGTGATACCTTTATTGGACCAACTTGGCTTGGCAATTAGGTTGCAAAGGAAGGGCAGCAGCGTGCTATGTTCTGGCAGGAGCATTGTAGAACAGCACATTGAGGCAGGAGCCTCCCCGGTAAACGTGACACATTCACAGACGCTGAGCACAGCAGGAGCTGCTGATTTTGGGTGCCCACCGTGAGACGCCTTGCTGAGCACGCCTGCCTCTAGCTGAGGTCAATGGGCACAGCGGGTGCATAGCACCTCTGGAAAATCAAAGCCAAGGAGTCTCAGACAGGACACGCCTGAACAGAGGCACCCGAGCCCATTAGCCACTTCTCTCATTTCTGGCCTTAGTATGCGGAGAGGGGGAAAGGGGGGCAGGGCTTCTACTGCCACTGTGCCAATAAAAACATTAATGAACAGTGATAATCCCTAGCTCTCATCTAGCGCTTTTCATGAGTTGACTTAAAAGTACATTACGAAGGAGGTCAGTATCTTTATCCCCATTTGAGAAATAAGGAAACTGAGGCACGGGGAAGTGAAGTGACTTACCCAAGGTCAGCCAGCAGGTCAGTGGCAGAGCCAGGAATAGAACCCAGGTCTCCTGAGTCCCAGACCAGTGCACTATCACTAGGCCTCACGGCTGAAATCAAAATGTGCCTGTTCCAACCCCAATGCTGCAGCCATAACTCCTGCATAGCTGAGCAGCCCATTGGTTTCCTTAGGGTGACTCACTGTTAGTGCAAAGCCCATGTTGGCAGGGTAGAGCCTATTCCTGGAACCACGGGGACCTGAGTCTGGAGTTGGCCATTTGGATGGCGTGTGCAGTTGAAGTGGGACAGCTGTTACAAGGCTCAGGATAACAGTTCCTTTTACTCCTTGTTCCACCTACCGGTGCCTAACTCGTTGGATGTGTCAGAACGACCCAGATGCCCCCCTGCCCCAGAGGAAGGGCCCGAGGATGGTGGGATTTACGTAGAAGAGCTTACCAGGATTTAATGTTTAAATAAATCCCCCTTTAATCTTGTCTGAGGAAGCAGGGGCCATCTCTTTACTCCAGTCCCCTGGGTATTTTACTGTTTGAAGTCCCAGGTGTTGCTGGGTCCCTGATTCATTCCGGCATGGAAAGGCCAAGAGCTCCATGGCTCCTGGATGGCACTGCTGCTGGCGGGGCTGAATGCTGGCGTCTCTCCTTTGTTGGGAGGAAGACGTGTTTTACCACCCTGCAAATGTATCCCAAAGCTGGGCTGCCTCCCCTCTTAAAGTCAGGCCTCAACAGAACCACTCTGTGCAACCTGGGACCAGGACTGCGGTGGGGGAGCAGCGGAGACGGGATGCAAGCCCCTCCGTCGTGCACCCAGACAAGGAAATGAGGAGGCGCCGGGGACTGGCCGTCTGAAACAAACGGCTGTGGGAGCAATCCAGTCTGGCTTGCCTATTGATAGCTTGTTTACAAATATAAATAATTTATCTGGATGCTTTTCAGACAGACGTTAATGGGGGAAGAGAGCGGTGCTGGATGAGGAGGGCAGGCAGGGAGTGGAGTGAACATAGAAACGCTTCCTGCGGGCCTCCCAGCTCACCGCAGCTGAAACAAACAGGGTGAAATCCTGGCCTCCCTGAAGTCAGTGGCAACATTTCTCACAGAACCAGAATGGCACCCGCTCTGTGTGTGAGGTGAAAAGCTTCAAGATTCAGCTCACCCCAAGAACAGTGAAAGAGGGGGCCCAGGGAAGTTCCCAGATCTGAACAATCACAGCCCCAATTCTGGGGAGTTTGTGGCATCTTAGATCAGGGAGGCATCAGGATCAGCCTCTCTCCCTGCGCGCAGCCACCGCGGGACTGGGAACTAGCCCAGCAGGCACAGACCAGGCCCTGCACTATCTGTACGATGAGCAGCAGGGGCCGGGAAGCAGCTGTGATGGGCTGTGATCTCCATGGGCACAGCATCAGGCAGGAAAGGGTTAAAGGGCGGGGCACACACACAGCTGGTCCCGAGAGCCTGTCTGGGCCCTGTATAACAGGAGGAGGATGACTGGGCTGTCTCACTACAGTGTGGGAGGGGAGAGATCAGGCTGGAGGGGAGGATGTCCTGATTCCCCTTTGAAAGGGCTTGGGGTGTTTCTCTGGGCTGTTATTGTGCTGGGGAAGAGAAGGGGGGTTTTGGTGGCTGGGCTGTTGATTGTCGCACTCAAGAGGAGGCTCAGAGTGGGTTTGCTTTGCTGGGGGTTTGCTCACCGCTCTGGGGAAGGAGGGTTATGTGGGGGCTGTTTGATGGGCTGGGCACAAATGCAACAGGAGGGGGAGATGCATTTGCCCTTCCCTGGCCCTCAATCTTCTCTGTGAAGGTGCTTTCCCTTTTCTCTGCTGTGTGAGTGGTTCCAGGGTAGAGCATTTCCACAGTCCCTCTGTTCCCCTGGGGATCCTGGGAATCTAAGGTGCTATTTTTGCCCTGCACTCCTTACACCTCTTCCTGTCCTCATTCTGCTGCCTGTTCATACACACGGCTGCCTGCTGTAGGACTCCGGAGGAGCCTTAGGTTTAGGCCAAGTATGAGCTCCAACCCAAATGTCAGTTTAGTTCTTCCAGGCTGGCAGGGAAGCAGGGGGGCATGTTTGGGGGAGGTCCAGGGTTCTGAAGGACTTGGCTCCTGGTTAGGCACAGAGCTGATGTGGCCAGACATTCAAAAGAGCTCAGCAGCTCCCCTGAGATCACCGGGAGTGCCAGCTGCGTAGTGGGTGCCTGATGGGCGCAGCTGTGGGCTGTTCTCTAGGGATGTTCTCTTGTGCCCCTGGTCACACCAATTAAGGCAGCTGGGTGCAGCCTTCTGAACTTTGACTCCATGTTTTGTCAAATTCAATTTTTGATGGATCCCTCCCCCCGCCCCCCGAATTTTTAATAACACATGATTTTCCAAAGGGGGAACAGAATTTTCAAAACATTGAGAGTTTTGGGGGGAGTTGCCTGTATCCTTTTGGGGTGACACACACAGCTGTGTTTAGTGGGAGTTACAGCTCTCTGCTGTCCTGTCAGGAAGCTGGGGCTCTTTCCCCACGCACAGGATGGGATCAGCCCAATAATGCAGTACACAGTACATTTCTAACTCCGTCAGCTGTGTAGTTGGGGGCAATTATAAAAGGACACACACGCCGAAGAGTGTTAGTTCAGCTTTTTGCTTCAGAGCTTGGGTAGGAAAGCAGGCTGGGACAAGGAGGGGAGTAACTGTAGTATGTATGAATGGGGCGCAGGCCTCGCTGTGTGTGTTCATTAGGGGTTACCTGCTATGGAGTTAGATTGACAGGGAGTGTTTGAGGAACCAAGCAGGAAAGAGAAAACAAGGGCCTAGATAAGGAGCATCCCAACGAACAGCCTGCAGCCAGATTTATAGCGGTGAAGAGGTGATTCTTTGGCCCTAATCTTGCTGCTGTAGTTATTTTGCCAAGGCCAAGAAGAGAGAGATGCAAGGGAACACTAAACCATTCGAGAACTCCCAGGCCTAGCCAAGCCTAGAGCTCGAGTGAGTGGCCAGCGGCTGTCTAGGATCGCCAGTGAAAGCCAATAGGCTGGCCAGGGGCCAAGCAGGCTGGGAGCAGGACAATCTGCCACGCCCAGCCCAAGATGGGGGTTAGCTGGGCTGAGGGGAACTGACAAGCCAGCAAGGAAGAAGGTGTAAGACAGACTAAAGCATAGAGGCCGGTGCCTGATTTTACCCTTTGCTCTCTGCAATTTGTACCTTTTGGGGAATGAATAAATAAAGCTTTATTTGGAAGACACCGTTTTTGAGTCATTTTAATCAGCTAGCTCGGCATACTTCCCAGGAGTGAAAGAGCTGACAGGTGCCAAATACGATTGTACAAAATCCATCGGGGCGGCCCTGGGGACCAGTCCGACGTGTCTGAGGGAGATAATTGCATGCTCTGTAACAGCCAAGCTGTGGAGCAGGGAGCTGTCTCTGCTGCTCTGAAGGCATTGTCTGTGCTGCCACCACCCTTAGCACCACATTCTGTCTGAGAGACGTGGCTGTCACCTCTGTTTCCGTGTGTCAGGCACTAGGCTCCTGCTTTGGAAACTTGCCAAAGCCACAGTCTGAGCACTGTGATAGTGACTGGTCTGACCGCATCCTCCTGCAGAGGTCCTGCTAAATCCTCTGAGCTAAATCCTGCTGATCTCCTGAGAGGACCGCAAACCACTTCCCTGGAAACCAGGGAATAAACACAACCAGTTGGTGCCTGGTGGAAATTCCCACCATGGGGGTGAGGGAGGGAATAATGGCAGGCACAATTGCTTATCTCAGAACTCCAACTTCAGGCCCCAATCCTGTGATATTGAGCCTCTGCTGTAAATAACAGGAAATGTGTGTTAACTATGTTGCTAAACAATCTGCTCGATCTTGCATTTAGCTGTGCCGCTGGCAGTACTTTTTCCAGACCGGAAGAAGAGCTCAGTGTGGCTTGAAAGCTTGTGTCTCTCACCAACAGAAGTTGGTCCAATAAAAACTTACTACCTAGCTCATCTATAATATCTATTCCTTACACAGTGCTTTTCAGCTGTAGATCTTGAACAAGTTTATAAACTGGTCAGGATCATCACCCCCATTTTACAGATGGGAAAACTGAGGCCCAGAGCGGGGAAGTGACTTGCCCAAGGTCACCCAGCAGGCCAGTGGCAGAGCTAAGTATAGTTTCCAGGTCTCTGGAGTGTGGTGCTCTATCCATTAGGCAATGGTGCCACTGCTCTCTAGAAGGGTGTTTGCTTCCATAGGAGAGGAGGGAGCCCTGGATGGAACTGGGTGCTCTATCAAACACAATTAACTGCTCTTCCAATTCTTAGTTACCCTCCTCCCCTCTCCCCCCCTCCAAAAAAGACTCTTAACAAACACTGGATTCTGTCAAGACTGGGCTGCCCATGCAGCTGCTTCCAGCTTGGCTGTTTCATCTCGGGAACCCGGTGAGAGTGTGCAGGTCTCCTGCAGCGAGTGGGTTGAGACGATCCAGGAGGTTTTTTGTTTAATGAATTTTTAATACACTAAAACGTAGCGTTGTTTGCAGATTAGGCACCGAGCAAGCTCGGAGAGTCTTTTCGGGAATCAAAGGTTCCCGCTGCATGGGGCCGTCTGCCCCGTGCTCACTGAGCTGCTGTCTGTCGCTATTTCTGCTTTTGTTCAGTTATCTCCAAAGGCAAGCAAGCAGCTTTTTTCATGTGGGGAAGGATTGATTATTCGTTGCTATAATTGTTCAAATGTCTTCAGCTTCTCTGATGTGCCAGAAGCTCTGCCTCTGATTTCAGCAGCTTTGCCAGAGGCCTTGGCTGTTGACGTGTATGGGGATTCTAGGACTCCAGATCAAATGCGTGTCCCCCTGCCTGGGCCCTTACCCTCAATGGGAGTATGCACAAGAACACAACCCGTGCCCTGATACCTTCTCCCTTGCTCCTGGAGCCCTTTAAGCACTCCTGATCCGCTCGGGGGCATGCCTGGCAGCGTCATTGGCACCCAGGTGGATGAGCAGTGTGGGAGTAGCGATCAGAGGGACAGAGGAGCCTCGGCAACCTTTCTGTGATGTTTCAGATGTTGGTCCGGGCAGGCAGCACGCCACCCAGCACATCAGGCCAGGTCAGCTGGTGGATGTGTCCATCCCGCTCAGAAGGAAATCCCCAACCACTGGCACCCTATGCTGCATCCTGCTGGGTGCGGTGCTTGCTTTCAGGGGGAAGGGCAAACACAGCACACCCCTAGAATACCGTGGTTCTTCTGCTCTGGAGAGGACAGACAGGGGAAGTGGCTCATTGCGTCCTGCATTGATTGGTGCTTCGTCTGTTTCAGTGCTCGCTGCTTTCGCACTGGATACATAGGCTTAAAAAATGAAACTCTGCAGCCCTTCATAAGCTGTCCTTGACGGCTGCTTGGGGGTGAAAGAAAAACCCTTTTCCATTTGCTGCCTACTCTGCCCTTTGACACTGCTAATGGAGTTGGGAGCTTTAATTGATTCTCCTCATTGGGCCAGGCACGGACGTTCTCATCTGCACAAGCATGGATAGTGCCCTCAGATCTGCTCCCACCGCTTCCCTGGCATTATTATTCTTAGCTGCAGCTACCAATGTCAAGGCAGTCTGTGTGCCGCTGAGCTCTGCACAAAGCAGTTTAGCTAGAGAAGTGCTAGAAATGGCTGGAGCTGGGAAAATGGGGAATGCAGCAGTGGGAAGTGGCATGGCAAAGACCAGGGCCGTAGCAACAAAGAACGGTGGCCCACTCCGAACATATGTCCGGGCGGGGCCCCTTACAATGCAGAAACTGAATGCGGTATTTATTTTGCCACTTTTAGGGGCCCCCTTCCTTGCGGGGCCCCCTCCGGTCGGAGGGTACGGAGGGCGCTCGCTACGCCTCTGGCAAAGACTTGTCAAGGCTGCCTTGCCCCCAGTCATATCCTATGCTAAACCCAGACACTGCTCTGCGCTGAGGTCCTAGGTGGTCCTTTTCCCTTGAGCCCTACCCCCTGTGGCCAGTAGATCACACACACAGGTGTATGTACACTTGTGCATGCTCGCGGAAAATAGCTGTGTGTGTTGTAAGCTGCAAAAGGCTTTAGTCTTTCCTCGACATAGGGAGTGGCCTTTGCAACTCATTCCTTCCATTTTCTGTTTGTCAGAACTCTCCCCAGAATGAACCTGTAGTTCAACCAGTGTACGAAGCATGTGCCCCTCCAGCCAGGATTGCTTGCAACCACTTTGCTGTACCATTACAATGATCAACTAGTTAACAGTCTGTTTCTTAATCATGATTTCCCTCACTATTAAAACAAGAATTGAAATAAATGTGGGGGTTACTTTAAAAAAATCCCTCTTTATGCAGCAAGGAAAGAGTCCTACCTGCATGGTGATGCTTTTCTTTGGGCTTTGTTCAGGACAGCAAAGGCTAATTCGATTTGGTATTTCCAGAACACTGAGCTGTTGCTTTTTCTGTATTACTGTCTCCAGGATACATTTTCCTGCAAGACGATCATTTCACATCCCTGTTGACTTGTTTTTGGTGATTATAGATAAAATATCTGTGCTAGGCACAAGCTGTATAGATTTGATTGCATGCATCTCCTTTGTACAATACCTGTCAGTTTAGATTGTGAACTATTCGGGGCAGTGACTATGTGCTTCTGCAGCTCCTAGCACGGTGGGGCTCTGCTCCTGAATATGGCTTCTGGGTGCTACTCCAGTATAAGTTTATTAATTACGATTAGTAATAAACAACACAGACAATCTTATCCTTCTCTGGCTGCAAGTATCCCAGCTTGGCTAAACTCATAATTCCAGTGAGCCACTCTACAGCAGCGTTGAGCCCAACATGCACAATGATATGAAAACATTGTGTTGTCTACAGAATAGCCGCCCTTAATGCTTATTTTTCACTTACTGCAATCTGGTGTTTAGTAAAGAAATGGCCCCTTGGTGTCTCTGCTGAGCGCTGACCTTGCCGGGTCTCTAATCTGTACACCCATCAAAGTAATACATATAAATATAGAAAATCACTGACTCTTCTCTTGGAGTGTAACCGATTTCAAAGGAAACAGCTCCAATAGCTGCTTCTCTCTTACAAGTGGAACCCACCAGGGCTTCGTGCCCCCTCTCCTCTCCAGTCTTTTCAGTGTTTTCAGGAGGGACACATTAAAATCTCAGCTCTTTTCCTTTGGCAAAACACAGAGAATAGATTTATTTTTAACAGCAAAATTAAATAGAAAGAGAAGAGAAGCGTGAATTCTGCACTGGTCAGTGTCCAATTCTCTAACAGCAAGGAATTAGCCTGCATGTCCTGTGGGAACCAATCTTTTCCCTCTCTGATTCCTGTGCTTGACTCTGTGATTTTTCACCACTTCCTAGGAAACTTTTGACGCCATTCCTGGAAGGATTTTCCCCTTGAGTTCGGCATCATCCCATCCAATCTGTAATCGACTGCCAGCATACCTACTGCATTCTCCTATCAAAGCCAAGCGTGCCCCAATGCTGCAAGCATCACAGCTGATCTTGCAGGGAACAATCAGGTGATAACGTGTTAATATAAGAACTTCAGGGTGGCATCCAATTCAGCAAAGCCGCACACCGTGTCTGCCTCATCAGTCACCTTTATGGCTCATCTACTGAACAGACTTGCTACAGAGCAGTGATGGTCCTGGCATGTTTCAAAGTGCACACAAGTCCAGTCCCCAGGTGGGCAGAATGCACTAGTAGGACGGAGGTTACCCCAGTGTCTGCCCAACACGTAGGGTGACCAGACAGCAAATGTGAAAAATCAGGACTGGGGGTGGGGGGTAATAGGAGCCTATATAAGAAAAAGACCCAAAAATCGGAACTGTCCCTATAAAATCGGGACATCTGGTCACCCTACCAACACATGTAGTTTGCTCCTTGACCCTTGGCCAAACTACTGCAGCAATAATAAAAATGTTTTTTTTCTCTTCCCCTTTCCTGTAAGCCACACAGAGAAGCCCATTCCCCAGGCTCTCCTGATGGGCAAAACTTCCCCTCTCACTGACGGTTACAGCAGCATTTTAAAGACTTGAGCTCACAGCCGCTAAGTTACAATGTGACCAAAGCACTGCTAAGCCTTGGTCTTAACACATTTGTGCGTTAACTGATGTGGGAACTTGCACAGCCAAGATTTATGTGTCACTGGAGGAGCTTTTAGTCACAGGAAACTGTCACAGTTAAGGTACTTTCAATATCATCTTCTGGGGTGTTATAATTATACCCCATTCAATTAGCCCTTGGAAAAAGCCTTTTGTATTGAGGGTTATTAGCGAATGAATTAAAAGACAAGGATTCCATTTGACTTCACAACAATACAGGCATAATGTATAAAATATCCAAAAATTACAAGCTGACTAAATTTAGAGCTCTGCTAGGAGGTGAAATGAAAGGTAAAATGAAAACTCTTTGAGCAGACGCGACACCCAGAACAAGAGGGGTATTATCCAAGAAATAAGATGGAAACATAATTAACCATCCAGCATTATGCTGAAAGATGTAAAATTTGAAATGGGAGACAAAATTAGGTGAAATTGTTCAGCCGGCTTCAGTTTATTTCTGCTTTATAAATCACTGCTACCTGTCAGGAATAATAGAGAGCCCTTCCGAGACTGGGAGCGCACCTCGCGAGGCTGCTGCCACTGCCATTCAGAGCAGACATGGGGAGACTGGTGCAAAATTCACCCTTTCTCCCGGGGATGATCTTAAAGTTGTTGTTCAAAGCCCCCAAACTGCTTTGCACTTGCCCATAACGTGAACTGTGCATCCGAGTGAGGGCAAGCTTTGGGAGGGCAGCAGATGGTGAACGCACAGGGGTGAATCAGGGCTGGGGTTAAGGTTTGCCTCTTTCAGTGGGGCTGAGATCATGTTACACGAGCTGTTTCTTGTGAGCCTTCCACCATCTTGGCTCTGAGCTGGACCCAGAGACAAGGGCCCCAAGCTGCAGGGGCAGAATCCGATCCAAGGATTGGACAGTGACCCCAGTGGAATTCACACTCTGTTCTGGGCCCCTCAAGAGACTGGCTCCCCTACTGCTGTGCTGTCTTTGTGCTCCTCCTGCCGCTCTCCTTTCCATCCCATGAGGCCTCTAGTGTCCTCCCGCTCCACCACCTTCCACTAAGCCCATTTGGTGACCTCAGCTCTTGTGAGGGAGCCTCTGACTGGCTCTTCCTGGCACTGGGGGCCAGCCCTGGACGGGTCCGTGTTTTCCAGATGCTTTTTCTGGGCATTGCACAGGCTACATCCCCGGAGGTGTAGACAATACGCATAGCTGCTGGCATTTAAGCTTCCTGTTTAAGACACAGGAGCTAGGACTCCTGGGTTCTATTCGTAGCTCTTGTCATTGACTGAGAAAAGCTGCTCCTGCCCTCCCCCCATGCCTCCATTCCCCTCTCTGACATGGAGACAGTCCTGGCTCCCCGAGGACGGGGGTTAATTCATTAGTGTGTGCAGTGTGCTTTGAGATCCTTGGGTGGAAGGCGCCGGGGGAGGATGAATAACGAGATCTGTATCTTCAGCACCGAGCGAGGTGGATGAAAATAACGTATGTGGTTTTGTGCTGGACGCGATCCATTTGGCTCCCCACAATTGCTGGCCTTTTTTTGGCGTTTGGTCTCATGTTCAATGAAGGGTTCCAGTGGACAGTGCTCGTTAGGTTGTCAGTCAACGAAATCCAAATGGGCTCAGATGATTGCAGCACCCTGTGAAATACCCACATTGAAAACAGGGCACCGGGGGTATGGCTACTGGGCTGTGTGTAAAACGCTCCAACGTGGGGACACTAAGTAACCTCGGCTGCTAGGGAACGCTGACAATAGTTTGTATTACATATTGCCTTCCCTCCCCACTCCTCCCTCCATCTCCCTCAGGTGCTTCAGCACTTCCTGCATCCCTCCTGACAGCCGGGAGGAGAACATAAATGCGAAGCTGTCCCTGGCCATGCGGATCAATACCTAGCTAAGTGGTGCGAGAGGGCTCAGCGACAGAAGATTACTGCTGGCCCAGTGCCTTCTGCTGTGTTGCGCAGGCACCTAGGGGTGGGCAAGGACTGTGCAGCAGGTGCTGGCTGGCAGATTCAATTAGCTGGTTATGTCTATAAAGGAAACAAAATCAGAGATAAACTAGACCAGCTCTTTGTTAAACATAATGGCTCACAGGGCGAGCTGAGCCGAGTAACAGCAAATGTACACGGCATAGTGCAAAGGAAATTGTATTCTTCTTCTTTCCATTACAGTAGCACCTAACAACGATCAGGGCCCCATTGTGTTAGGCACTATCCGTACACTTTGCAAGAGACAGCTCCTGCCCTGAGGACCTGACAGTCTACGGGGATAGGACAGACAAAGGGTGAGGGGGCAGCAGAGAAGTCACTCATCAGGTCCGTGGTAGAGGCAGGAATAGAAGCCAGGTCCCCCGAGGCCCAGCTCAGCTCCCTGCAGGGGACTGGAACCATTTTTATAGTGGGGGTGCTGATGATGGAAACCATGTATTTCAGTTGCTATTACTATTTCAAGCACCCCTAGTTCCAGAACCATTGGTTCCCTGTGGATCATGCTGCCTCTCCTAGCTGGAGTGCTATTTGCTCAAGGACAATTTTATTTTTCTGGTTAGTTTTTTCTTTGTCTGGAAACCTCCCCTTTTCCTCCTCCCCCCAGTCCCCAGAAATTAGAATCCATCACCCGGAAAGCCACTCTGTTGCCTTGCCAGTGGGCTGGAGAAAGGAAATGGTTCCGTTCATTATCACATTGACGATTGCAGTGCCACAGAAAAACGGGCCGAGTCCCAGGGAAGTGGCAGCATCTCCACTTCTCTCCCTCCAGGAATAGAGGCAATTCAGGGCACGGTGCTCCGTCCAGGAAAGTGAAATCAAGTGTGACCATGTGCAACAAGCTGCAGGTGCTGAAAGAGGCTGCAGGACTCGTCCTGATAGTTGGGCTCTGTCTACACGACGCAGCTATTAGTGACACGGCTGTGCCGCTACAGCCATGCCGCTAAAAGCCGCTCAGTGTAGCCGCTGTTAAACTTCCACCCCAACGAGCGGCGTTCGCGTTGTCAGCAGGGGAGCGCTCCTGCTGACAATGTCCTGGTCACACCAGTGCTTGTCGTCGACAAAACTTTTGTCTTTCTGGGGGGGGGGGTGTTTAACACCTCTGAACAACAAAAGTTTTGTCTTTCACTTGCCAGTGTAGACAAAGCCTCAGGCCTGGAAGACACCAAATTAATGCTTCACCAGCAGGGTGCAAACATTAGTTAATGGAGCCTCCCATCACCCCTGAGACTTAGGTACTGGGGCGTAGGCGCCATGCTGATGTGTGTGCTCAGAAAAGTATATGATTATTTGTACTACAGAAGTGCGTAGAGGTCAGGGTGCCATTATGCAAGGCGCTGTTCAAACATGAGCCTGCAGCTCTGGAAGGAAGAGCGCTCTGCTCTCAGGCAGAATGGAGCTGTCCAGCCCAAGGATAATGCTTATCTGGGCAGGGGACAGAGCTGCCTTGGGGGCCAGTCCAATACTGGAATAAATGCCCTCAGGCTCTAAGGCCCATCCTTCCCCAACCTCCCCACCTTCTACTCCAAGTGCGCCTCTGATAGCAACCCAGAGCACCATCGACATAAAACAGGCTTTTTAAAAATCCCAAACAAATACTAGGCAGCACACAAAATTCTCCCCGCGGGGAGAGGATGAGAGAAAATGAACCACGTGTAATACACCAGTCATGTCACTTAGTGCACGACCGGAAGGCACTACAATACTGCGGTGTGGAAGGCGAGAGATGGCTTTGCATGGAACAGAAGTTTGTATTAACCCCCGTTTCCAGATAGAGAAGCTAAGGCCCAGGGAGGTGAGAACAGCAATTTCCAAACTCAGAAAAGTGGGGCACCGAAATCCGTGTTTAGGGATGGAAAGAAACTTGCCCTCTTTTCCAGCGCTCACAACTCCCTCTGAAGCCAGTGGGGATTTCAACTGCCTTTGTGTCTGAGTAACCAGACTCCATACTTCTGCCTCTGAAGGCAGTGGCAACTGAGGGTGCCCAGCACCTCGGAAAAATCAAGCCAGTTTTATTAGTGCTCAAAGGTGGGTTTGGCTGCCTAACCAGTTACCCAAGTTTTAGCCTAAATGACTTGCCCATCGTCCCACAGTAGTAGAAGTGGAATAGCGCTCCAGAGCTGTAATCCACTAGACCACACATCACGCCCAGAGCTGGGAATGGAGCCCAGGAGCTCTCACTCCCAGCTCCTGCTCCAAACCGCTACACCCCACACCCTGCCCAGATCTGGAACAGACCCTAGGAATAGCCTCTCCCTCCCCCCGCCCCCCAGGCTTCTGCTCTAAAACTCAAAACTCATTAATTTTCTAGAAGGAATAGGGAAACTATTACATTAGTCTGCTATGGTTCATACATAGAACATCAGCCTATTTGCTCAGGGGCTTATATTGTTTATTTAGGTTTTCTTTTATTTCTCCCCTACATCTGGATGTATTTTCTCCCTACACCCACAAACTAAAATTCACGTCATTTTTCAAAAGGACTCTGAATCCTGTCATAGCCTTATGCCGCTGGGGACTAATATTTCTCTGTCAGCACTGAGCTGGCTATACAAACAGAATTGGCTTTATCAGCAGCCAGTCCCCGAATGTCAGCGGCACAGAGCCTTCTCAAATTCACTCATTGCAAGAGGTCTAGGAGAGCTTCCACCTCCATCACTCCCTAAAGTCACAGAAAAATGGAAATGCCTTTTCCGAGGTGCTGCATGCGTCCATCTCCTGAAAGACAGATCCCAATTCTGAGGTGAACAAGGGCTTGGTCTCTCTTGTCATGGGCACTTCAGGCCAAAAGGGCCCCGCAAGTTAGGGAGGGGAGAATATTAAGTGTTTGGAACTGTGGTTTGGAATAGCAGCCACCATATGGTCTGAACCTTGGGAGTCTCGTGGCAAAAATGGAATAAGAGCAGAGTTTTCCCACTGGACCAGAAACTGGAAGTGCTATTGTAACACACTGGTAAAGCACATGTTGCAGACTCAAATGATGGCAATTTCACAAAGGGTTAACAGACTACTACTGCTGCCAGCTAATGGAGTTACTTTGTTAGCTGAAGTAGTAGCACTCTGTATTATAGCTTGGAAGCTCTCAAATTTAACTCCTCGTGGGGTGGGGAGTGTTAAACCATAAGTACACTGAAATCCAGTCATTATTTCAGGAACTAAAATATGCCTTTGTTTCAGCTTGGCTCTAAGGATTGGTGAAGCTTTAGGGCCTGGAACCTTCTTTCTCATACCTGCTTTAGCCAGCTCTTGTCTCCACCAGCCTTTGTTCTATAAGGGGTGCATCCCATCTACTCGCCAATGAAAGGGTTTATTTCTGGCCCCTGTCCGTAGCTCCAGCCGCAGAGCCCTCATCCCCCGCCACTTCCCTTCTTCACTGGGCTGTTTGGATTCCAATGCACTGGATTCTCAACTGGAGAGAAGGGCCCTTTTCTGGGCTAATTTCAGTGACTAAACACAACTGGGGAAGGCAGCACACCATTAGTTATGTTCTGGGCAGGTTCTATTTACTGATTGGATCAAGGATTAAAAATAGATTTTCATTTTTATAAAGTGATTTCTAACCTTGTTTTCCTGCCCAGAAAGCCTGCTTTGGATGGAGCTAGGAACGATGCCATTGGCTTGTGCAATGCAACAAGAGAAACTACAATTTAATTTGTACATTTCCCAGCGTGTTGTTAATCTCCTGACTTATTGTGGGCATTTGATTTCTGCAGCTTTACTTTGTAATAAGGGGATTAGCCAGAGCCATAGGTCTCTTGTCCGACTCTCATCTGCTGGGGATTACACCTACATTTTGTGGTTAATTAATGGGTCAGAGAGGTAAAAATGAAAATCTGAGTAGCACTGTGCCCCACGTCTGGGAAAATACACGTCTTTGAAGTCCGGGAATACTTGCTCATATACCTGGTCAGCGAAATGCCTATCTGAGTCCTTTAGCCTTCAGTTTGCTCAGGGCCCTTTGAATCACCAGAGGTCAAAGGCACAGGGACCATATAAGGTATGTCTACACAGTGACTGGGGCTCATGCTAGCCTTCTAAAAACAGCTGTATCAGCAGTGCTGGGAATTGTGACGGGGCTGGAGCTTTTGCTCTGAACTCTAGGGAGGGGGCTGAGTTACAGAGCCTGAGTTCCAGCCCAAGCCACAACTTCCCAGCGCTGCCTAGGCTGAGAGGTTCAGTCCAAAACCACCGTGTAGACATACCCAGCAAAGCCGTTGTATTGGCGAGAGGTAGCCGGGCCAAGAGGAGTGGGCTTTGGCTTGCAATCGCCTAAACTGAATTTGACTCCTGCTAGGATAGCCCGTCTCGATGTGTGGGCCCAAACTTGTTGAAAGATGCTCTTGAAAATGAAATTGGAGCAGAGCAGGACGGGTGTCAGCTCGAAGGCCTGTGGGTCAGGTTCTGACCATTTATACTGATATACAGCCAGGGTCACTCTGCAGACTTCGGTGGCATGACTCTGGAGTAACACTAGTGGGACTGAGCCCAGAATCTGGTTCTCTTTTGGGTAGCCCTGACACTGTGGCACACTATGCTCAGGAGAACAGAGCATGCCCTGCAGTCAGCAAAAGCAGCTCCTAGTGAAGTCAATGGGAATCATAGAATATCAGAGTTAGAAGGGACCTTAGGAGGTCATCTAGTCCAACCCCCTGCGCAAAGCAGGACCAATCAGACAGATTTTTACCCCAATTCCCTAAATGGTCCCCTCAAGGATTGAGCTCACAACGCTGGGTTTAGCAGACTAATGCTCAAACCACTGAGCTATCCCTACCTCCCCCCAATAATGCCTGCTGATGCCAACATTGAATTTGGGCCTGTGTTCAGTGGCTCCCCATAGAGCAGCCAGTGCCAAACGATATCCAGAGCAGGAAGGGCATCCTCTGCTACGCCACTCCTCATGCGGAGGGGGTCTCTATTGTCAATATGGACCGTAAGCTTGACTCTGCTGCTCATCCAGCCTGGGCTCTGCTGTCGCTCTGGGTAGCTCTCCCAGCCCATAGAGAGGCTTGTGCTCTCAGGCAGAAAGTGATTTTTTCCCATGTAATCCAGGTCAATGACAAAACTCCTGTTTCTCCTTCATTTCCCTTCCTCTCAGCAGCACGCTGGGAAGGCCTGGCTGGCAGTTTTGCTAACGGGTGCCCTCCGGGCAGTAGCCACTCAGTCATAATATCTCTTTGCCTAGGTGATTTCTCTCTCATCATCTTCCCCCAGGGGATAAAGAATAGCTCTGTCTGCCCTCCATTCTCTTGCCCATGTATTGCGGCTGCTCTAGCGCAGGGGTTGGAGTTCTGCAGGAGGTGCAGGGCAGGGGAGGGAGGAGAACTGGCTACCAGTCACTTAGCTTCTCTGTGCCCCTGCTCCCTGCCTGCACAATGGGGCAGCTAGTGCTGTCCTGCCTGCCAGGGGTATGTGAGGATGAATACATTAATGCTGAGGGGGGCCAGAGACGGACCCAAGGGAGCACAGCACCACTAGCTTTCGAAAGGGGCTAAGCAGGAGACATTGCTTTCTATCACCATGGAGCCAGGGTGCAGGTTAAGCTCTACCAAAACTTTATAAATAGCTGAAAGCTGTTTAAAAGGAGGCAGCAAACTTTGGCTCCCGAATTACAACCTGTCTGGCTAACGCTCAGTTTTCTCCAAGAAACCAAGATCTGCTATTGACCGTCTTCCCATAAATATCGTTTTCCTTCCGTGCGCCTCATTTCCTTCGTCTGTCTAGCTGTGGTAATAAAGGGGCTGGAGCTATCAGGCTCTGGGGGCACTGAGCAGCAGCACCTTGCATGCTAACGGAAGTGGCTGCATTGTTTAAGCCCTGAAGTGGGGGCTTGGCACAGGTGGGTGGGTGCAGGCTCCGTGTGGAGAGTGTGTCGGCAGATACAATCTTCTCCTGGAAAACCCCAGTACCAATGGCTAGACTTGGATTGTTCACATCAATATAATATTATTAGGTTTGCCCTGCATATGAATGAAGTCAGATATCTTTATAAACGCCTGCTAACTGGGAACACAGACAAATTAGCACATGCTCCATTGCCTTTCAATACCGTCCTGCCTTCCTGTCTCAGCGTCTGCATCTGGGGAAAAGCTCGTCCTCTCCAGGGCAGGCTGAGGTTTTAACCCTTCTTTGGTGGGACTAGGTTCTTCCTCTTCCCCCCCACCTTCATGTGTGCCCAGTGGGGTTAGAAGTAGGGGTGCTGCTTGAAGTAGTAATAACAGACCCCAAATACATGGTTTCCATCATCACCTTAAAAATGGTTCCAGCATCCCGGAGTGTGCATGGCCTGGAAATGTTCCGATGCTTCACTCCACACAGTGCCCCAGACCTTATCCCCTCAGTGCCACCATGTCACTGCGCTCCTCTGTCCCTTCCAGGCCTCCCCATGGCAGAGTTGGTATCCCTGGGGTCTGCTCCCCTGACCAGTTCTCACACTTCTAGGGGTAACTGCCCCCTTCGTGGCTCCCTCCCAGGTATTCCCTTAGGTCTCAAGCCTCCAGACAGCTCGGTACTCGGTGGGACCCAGGTTCCTCACTCTCCAGAGCAGAGTATTTAGGGCTCCAGGGCTCCCCTGGCAATTCACTATGCTAATCCCAGCAGGTCTGACTTTAGTTCAGCACCTGCAGTTCTACTTTCTCCCAGGGCCAATGACAGAGTTAACCAGTGACCGGCCAACTTCACAAAGCATGGGACGTTTATTGAGGACAAAGCCACTGCAGAGAAAACAATAGACAATCTGCACACGTGCTCAGCTTATCAGGGGTCACTCATCATCTGCACAGGGGCTCCTGGGAGCTTGAGACACAAGTTTATCAGTTCTCTGTTCCAGAATGAGTCTCTCCTATGTCAGATCAGGGTGGCTCTTTTTATGCCCTGGGGGTTTTTTGTCTTCCAGGTCTCCTGAACCAGTTCATCCTAATTCCCCCACAGGAGCAAAGCTTCAAAGGACGGAGTATCTGCATAACCAGCATTGGGCATTTGCATTCATTACTCCTCTCCTGCGATTCCAGATTCCACAGGAAACACACACACACACACACCGCGTGAGCCAGGAACACACACTACTTACACTGCTCATTGATACAATGGTCTGTGAACATCCCATGTGCCTACAGCCTCTGGCATGTCTCAGTATAATACCCTGTGAAGTGTCCATGCTTCTGAAGTCTCACGTCTGTCACACCAATGCCTCCAACACCTTTGTTTCCTAGGGGATACATTTCTGGTACTTGTAGGTTACTGCTATGGCAATGTATGGTGACCCCTGTGTGTCAGTCCAGCTGGCCGCCTACTGCCAAGGAATAGGGAGGAAGCAGGGTGGGTATGTTTCGAAAGCCTTTTACCTCTAGCACATCAGTGCAAATCCAGCCCAGTGTGGTAGTGACTTAGGGGTCACCCTTTGAGGGCTCTTTAGTAGCGTAGGAGAAATGAGCCTAGCAGCTCGCCACTCGCATTCCCAGCGGACAGGTATCCACACTGCAGCATCACCACGCCCAGCGCTAGTTTGTCTGTGCTGGCCTGTTTGCTGGGAGCACCAAGGAATGACCAGGCCAGGGACTGCACTCCTTGAGCCCTCACCATCTGTGGAGCAAGGGGGAAACAGATGCAAGGCGGGAGGAAGCTTGCATGGCTTCTTTCTGTGTGTGCATGGCGGATTTCAGTCCCCCATGCTGCCACCTTTGCTCTGCTAATACAGTGAGGAGGTTTGTTCCTTCGGCTTCACTGAACCCCCAAAGCCGGGATGTGTTCAACCTGCCTCCTTGTCATCGATCCTCTTTGACAAAGTTGCAGGGCCCCACTCTGCGGCAGGAGAAAAGGACAATACATGTGGCTGTATTAGTCACTGGAGACGGGAGCCATTCTCATTTATAAATAATTGCACAATAATCCCACTACAAGCTCCAGATGAAACTGCTGACAACTTTGTCTCCATGCTGATGAGGGGAGACATAAATAATAGCTCAAATTAGGAACACAGCTGGTAGGCAGCAAGGCATGTAGCAGTGCCAAGTGCTACACACACGCTATTTGGTTTAAGTTTTTTTTCTTAAATATTTATTCTCAATTTGAGCAAACAAAATATCAGACTTTTAGAATTGAGCCCATTTTTACCTGCTTTCTCCTCTGACGTCTCTGCCCACTTTGCTAGGATCATCACAATGCTTAAATTTGGATCCAGTCCATCCCTATTCTGCAATACATTAAATACATATTTAAGTCCCCATTCTCCCTCCCTACAAGGTCTGTCCACTTGATTCAGCTAGGGATGGGGGTGCATCTCCGAGCTTCTAGACTGGAGAGATTAAAGGGGATCCCGCATGGTCCAATCAAAACCAGACTAGACACAATATGGGACACATGTTCTGGAGCAGTGGCTCTCAAAGCCATGGCCTGCAGAGCAAAACAGTGTGAACCAAGCAGTAGGTGCTGGCGAGGCGGCTCCATGAGACAGCCTCTCCGGCTGGAAAGGCTGGAGAACACCTTGGCCTGGGGCATTCAGGTGGGTCCCCAGGACTCCAGTGGCTGAAATCACAGATGAGGTTTGGCTCTGCAGGCGATGGGGAGGATAGCACTCTCCTGTTACAAGGGCCAGGGCCCAGCCAGCCTCTCTCTGCACACCTCTGTATCCCTTGTTAAGGCAAGGAGACCTTGAAGCACTATGGGGAGGTGGATGGTAAAGGTTAGAAATACTGGGGTCTGGTGGGAAGAGTCTTCATGACAACACGGCCCAGTGGTGAGGGCTCTGCACTGGAACTTAGGAAACTGGGTTTATACTACCAGCTCTGCCACTGACCTGCTGGGGAACCTTGGGAAAATTCTTTCACCTGATGCCCTTTCCACCTGGGTATCCCGTGTCTGTTTAAATTGTAAACTCTGAGGAGCAGGGTTTGTCTTCACTGTGTGTTCAAAGCCCAGCACAATGGGGCCACCAGATGCTGCTGTAATATAAATAACCACTTTGATATTCGAAAACCAGGGCAAAGGGAGGCAGGTGCAAAAGGCGACTAGCAGAAATAGAGACCCACGAAAGCCAAAGCTTTGGGAAACCCACAGGAACAGCTGGCTGTAAAACAGAGCATAGGACTGTGCCAAGCCATCAGGGCAGCCCTTAAAAATCAAACCACTGCCACTCTCAGAACCGCCCTAAGGACACTGGGGCAACGGGGGCAGAGCACAGCATTGAATTGGCCCCGCTGTGGTCAAGCTGAGCACGTTCAATATTTGCCAAGGCCTGAGATCAGAACGCTGCATTTCCCCAGGGACCATAGTGCAGCAGTTCCCAGAGCAGGTGTTAACGAGGACATAGGTCACCGATTACAGGGGGGAACACAGAATTCTCCACTCACGACTTGGCAGGTGAGTAGAGAGGAAATAATTGAAGTTTTCAGATTTACTTATTTGTTCAATAGCTTGTGCTGGGACCAATCCTCCATCTCACAGAAGAATGGCAACACTTCCAGAGCCTTTAATAGGACTAAGATTTGAGTCTTAATCTGGGATGTTAAACAGGGGGAAAGTTTTAGCTCATTTGTTTGTTTAAATACTTTTCAGTCCACCTGCAAAGTAGCCCTAGCTTCCAGGGCACTGAGGCTGAAACCCACCTTGGCTTGTGCTTCATGTATAGCAGGGCTGATCTCGGAGGAAAAGGGAACATGATTTAGCAGTGAAAGAGCCAGTTTTGGTAATCTCTGTCTTCCTGCTGAGCCGCTAGGATAGATACTTCACTGCAAAGAGAGAGAAAGATGTAAACTTGATTTACAGGTAACATGAGACATTGCATGGTGCTGGGATCCAGTAGCAATCCAATTAAATTCTTGTTGATGCATTTGTATTAGTGTGTAAACTCTAAGTCAATCAATTATTTAAATGCACTGGGAATCATGTCCTCTCATTATTAAAGGGGCTGAACTCATGTTGCATTAATAACAATAATAAATATTGTGGATGCTCCGTTCTAAAAATGATTCCAGGAGTTCTGAAGTCTTAGCAGGAGTTAGGAGTCTGAGAAGTTGACGATGGCTCAGTAGGACTATTCCATCACAGTGGGACAAAATCCAAGTGTTTAAAAATCTCTGCAAAGACCGAAGGTAGAATATGGAGATTTTGGCCATCCATTTATAATAATGAAATCTCCATTATGGAGCTATGGCATATCTGGATCATGCATAAATAATTGCACAGATCTTCAGGGCCAAGTAACAAGCTGGAATAAGTGGGAGCAGTGGAATTGCATTGGCTAAATTCAGCAGGGACAAATGCAGGTGCATAAAAGCTGGTTGTGAAGTGGAAGGAAGCGGCAGAGCGGAGTAATCGCACCTGTTCTGGTATTCGGTGGATGTGCAGAATGAATGTAACTGGCACAGTGGGGAGGCAGAAGGGGAAATGCTAGGAGGAGGGTCGGATGAAGCAGCCGGTCCTGATTTACCCTGTTCCTTTGCTATTCTCAGAACTGGGCCACCTGCATGGCTTCTGCTGAAGTCAATGGGTTAGGTTACCTAGGGATGTTTTTACACTACCTACCCCAAGGCTGAACCAGGGCTCACCGAACACATTGTTACACGTTCCCTGTCTGACACCATGAGTGGCACTTGTGGCTTCAAATAGCAACTGGGTCAGGAAGCCCAACACAGCTGGGTCTACCAACCTGGCTGCCCTTGCCCCTGCTTTTCTGTCACCCAGTTGCCAGTCATGCTGCAGCTTAGTTTAAAAGCACTAAATGGCAGGGTTTCCCTGCAGCTGGCCTGTTTAGAGCAGATTCCCAACTGGAGAGTGACGAGCAGCAACTTCTGCCCATTCATCCATTTCTGTCGTCTGGTCTGAAGTTCCTAACGTGCTCCATGAGCCTTCTCTGTGTCCCCCACGCTCATTCGCTGCCCCCCAAACTAGCCTCTACACGCCGGTCTGCCATTCGGCGTGTGATGGGGAATGTAAAGGGGGAGAATCTTTTCCATTGTCTTCCATGTCCCTATCAGACAGTGAGGGACACGGCCATGCCGCTCTCCTGTCCCTCTTCACTCTGCAAGGGGAGCAGCCAGCCTGCTGCTTAGGTCCTTCCACACTTCTTGTAGCGTCTGATTTCCCTTTGGGGACACACTGCTGCTTGTGACTTATTTTAAATCAGCATCTGGATGGGACCTTGCTGTGTTTGTGAGAGGCTTAGTTGTAAGCAGCTTGTAGGGCAAAGCTGTGATTATTTAAGGCCAGGGGCGGGGGAGAGAGAGAGAGAGAGAAGAGGAAGCTTCTCTTTTGTTTTATGTGCTGCTCCTCAAGACCTGGTGAAGGGTTTATTCCTGGGAATCTGAGAAATGTTGATACATCAGTGGTTTTAATGCCTGGGCCTTTTTTTTAGCATGGAACCATTAAAGATGCCCTGCACTCAAATATACCCTCTACATGCTACTGTAATACAAATAGACAATAATAATAATAATAATGAATAATGCTCCGGTGGAAAACTAACTATCAAATCCTTGGAATGCTGTAGTGCTAACCATTATGAAGAGTCCAAGTTTCCCCACCTGAAGTGGATCCTGGGCAGGAAAATTCTGATTCGAAATTTTAACACACCGGTCATTTTACAAAACAAACGGATGTAAAATTCCCAGCCCAATCAATCTCTATCCCGATCTCAGAGTAAATATGGTAACTGAAGTCCTCTGTTATCACTATTAGAAACTAGTTGCACGTATCAAAATATTCTGCGCTAGCCAGCAAATTACAAGTAAATGAAAAATATTTGCTAAAATACAGATTAAAAATGTCACTGGCTGCCTTATGAGATGATTCCCTGATGCAAGCATAGGGAAAATCTGGGGTGAGCAGGGAATCCTGTTGGCTGGAAAGACACTGCATTAAAGCTCAGTGAGAGGAGATGCAGACGAAGGCCAATTTAAGGAGTAAAAAGGAAATGAAGTGCAACCAAGAGCATAAACCTGAACCGGGTTGTGTGAGGGTGAAGTAGTTAGCATTGCAGAGGTTAATGCAGCCTTAAACCTTTCAGTCTTTCCTTTGAAGCTGAAAGTCAAAGGAGTCATGTTTTGCTCTCCAGTGAGTATAAATATTGTTCTAAGGAGCTGCATGCCGGCAGTAACTCCTGAACCACAAAGCTGATTTATGTCTGAGAGCAGTGAGGGACTGAATCTCTCTCCTCAACCCCTCTTGCTCTGCCTCAGCATCTCTCTCCTCCAGAAGCTTCCAGAAAGTGGGACATTTTCCTTGCCTTTTCCTTTGTTTGTTTTTGGTTCATATGCAGCCAAAGGAGGAAGAATCTGAACCACAAGTTCCTGCTGTTCTTATTCAGAGTTATTATTCCTGTTGCGGTAGCATGGAGGGACCTCAGCTTGTCTCTGTACAGACAATGCCTGCCCCAGAGATTTTACAATCTAGGATTAAGGAGATTGCAACAGGGAAATACACCACCATAGGAGTGCGGTGCACAAGATGACTGTAAATCCTGGAATGTTTGCATGTTAGCACTCACAGGGGTCTCTGGTCACAGTGCCGCTTTAGATTTGGACACAGGTTCATTCTCCCTTCCAGGTTGACCTCGAAGGGCAGGAGAGATGCAGTCAGCTTTGGAGGTTCATTTTAGCCTCTCCTCATTCATGGTACAACACACACTTGTTACAAATAGTGTTTCCTATACATCATAGACTCATAGACTTTAAGGTCAGAAGGGACCATTATGATTGTCTAGTCCGACCTCCTGCACAACACAGGCCACAGAATCTCACCCACCCACTCCTGTATCAAACCCCTAACCTATGTCTGAGGTATTGAAGTCCTCAAATCGTGGTTTAAAGACTTCAAGGTGCAGAGAATCCTCCAGCAAGTGACCCGTGCCCCACGCTGCAGAGGAAGGCAAAAAAAACCCAGGGCCTCTGCCAATCTGCCCTGGAGGAAAATTCCTTCCCGACCCCAAATATGGTGATCAGCTAAACCCTGAGAATGTGGGCAAGACTCACCAGCCAGACACCCAGGAAAGAATTCTCTGTAGTAACTCAGATCCCACCCTATCTAGTGTCCCATCACAGGCCATTCGGCATATTTACCGCTAATAGTCAAAGATCAATTAATTGTCCAAATTAGGCTATCCCATCATACCATCCCTTCCATAAACGTATCCAGCTCATTCTTGAAGCCAGATATGTTCTTTTGCCCCCACTGCTCCCCTTGGAAGGCTGTTCCAGAACTTCACTCCTCTGATGGTTAGAAACTTTTGTCTAATTTCAAGTCTAAACTTCCTGATGGCCAGTTTATATCCATTTGTTCTTGTGTCCACATTGGTACTGAGCTTAAATAATTCCTCTCCCTCCCTGGTATTTATCCCTCTGATATATTTATAGAGAGCAATCATATCTCTCCTCAGTCTTCTTTTGGTTAGGCTAAACAATCCAAGCTCTTTGAGCAGGGCCGGCACTTCCACTAGGCAACCCTAGGCGGTCGCCTAGGGCGGCAGGATTTGGGGGGCGGCATTTTGCCGTCCTCCGCGGAAATTCGGCGGCGGGGGGTCCTTCCGCTCCGGGTCTTCAGCGGGAATTCGGCAGCGGGTCCTTCACTCGCTCTGGGACCTGCCGCCGAAGTGCCCCGAAGATGCGGAGCGGAAGGACCCCCGCTACCGAATGCTCAGAGGAGGAGCGCTGCCGCCTAGGGCGGCAAAAACCCTGGGGCCACTCCTGTCTTTGACTCTCCTTTCATAAGACAGGTTTTCCATTCCTCGGATCATCCTTGTAGCCCTTCTCTGTCCCTGTTCCAGTTTGAATTCATCCTTCTTAAACATGGGAGATCAGAACTGCACACAGTATTCCAGATGAAGTCTCACCAGTACCTTGTATAGCGGTACTAAAACCTCCTTATCTTTACTGGAAATACCTTGCCTGATGCATCCCAAGACCGCATTAGCTTTTTTCACGGCCATATCACATTGGCGGCTCATAGTCATCCTGTGATCAACCAATACTCTGAGGTCCTTCTCCTCCTCTGTTACTTCCAACTGATGCGTCCCCAGTTTATAACAAAAATTCTTGTTATTAATCCCAAATGCATGGGATTGCACTTTTCACTATTAAATTTCATCCTATTACTATTACTCCAGTTACAAGGTATTCCAGATCTTCCAGTATGATATCCCGGTCCTTCTCTGTATTGGCAATACCTCCCAGCTTTGTGTCATCCGCAAACTTTATTAGCAAAGTCACACTTTTTGTGCCAAGGTCAGTAATAAAAAGATTAAATAAGACTGGTCCCAAAACCGATCCCTGAGGAACTCCACTAGTAACCTCCCTCCACCTGACAGTTCACCTTTCAGTATGACCCGTTGTAGTCTGCCCTTTTACCAGTTCCTTATCCACCTTTCAATTTTCATATTGATCCCCATCTTTTCCAATTTAGCTAATAATTCCCCATGTGGAACCATATCAAATGCCTTACTGAAATTGAGGTAAATTAGATCCACTGCATTTCCTTTGTCTAAAAAATCTGTTACCTTCTCAAAGAAGGAGATCAGGTTGATTTGGCACGATCTACCTTTTGTAAAACCATGTTGTATTTTGTCCCAGTTACCATTGACCTCAATGTCCTTGACTACTTTTCCTTCAAATTTTTTTCCAAGAACTTGTATACTACAGATGTCAAATTAACAGACCTGTAGTTACCCGGATCACTTTTTCCCCCTTTCTTAAAAATAGGAACTATGTTAGCAATTCTCCAGTCATACGGTACAACCCCTGAGTTTACAGATTCATTAAAAATTCTTGCTAATGGGCTTTCAATTTCATGTGCCAGTTCCTTTAATATTCTTGGATGGAGATTATCTGGGCCCGCTGATTTAGTCCCATTAAGCTGTTCGAGTTTGGCTTCTGCCTCAGATGTGGTAATATCTACCTCCATATCCTCATTCCCATTTGTCATCCTACCATTATCCCTAAACTCCTCATTAAAGACTGAGGCAAAGAATTTGTTTACATATTGGGCCATGCCTAGATCATCCTTAACCTCCACTCCATCCTCAGTGTTTAGCAATCCCACTTCTTCTTTCTTTGTTTTCTTCTTATTTATATGGCTATAGAACCTTTTACTATTGGTTTTAATTCCCTTTGCAAGGTCCAACTCTACATGGCTTTTGGCCTTTCTCACTTTATCCCTACATGTTCTGACCTCAACAAGGTAGCTTTCCTTGCTGATCCCTCCCATCTTCCACTCCTTGTAGGCTTTCTGCTTTTTCTTAATCACCTCTCTGAGATGCTTGCTCATCCAGCTTGGTCTACAACACCCGCCTATGAATTTTTTCCCCTTTCTTGGGATGCAGGCTTCTGATAGTTTCTGCAACTTTGACTTGAAGTAATTCCAGGCCTCCTCTGCCTTTAGATCCACAAGTTCTTCAGTCCAATCCACTTCCCTAACTAATTTCCTTAATTTTTTTAAGTTAGCCCTTTTGAAATCATAAACCCTAGTCACAGATCTATTTTTGTTTATCCTTCCATTTAGTTTGAACTGAATTAGCTCATGATTGCTCGAACCAAGATTGTCCCTTACAACAATTTCTTCTGTGAGGTTCTTACTACTCACCAAAACCAAATCTAAAATGCCATCCCCTCTTGTTGGTTCAGCAACTACTTGGTGAAGGAATCCATCAGCTGTCGCATACAGGAAAATCTGAGCCCTATTATTATTACTAGCACTTGTCCTCCAGTCTATATCTGGGAAGTTAAAGTCCCCCATGATCACACAATTCCCATTAGTATTTACCTCATTAAAAACATTAAAGAGGTCTCTATCCATATCCAAATCGGATCCCGGTGGTCTATAGCACACCCCAAGCACTATCTCAGGGGAGGCTCTAGTAGCTTTCTTCCCCAATGTGATTTTTGTCCAGCCAGACTCTGTCTTATCAATTCCATCCCTTCTTATTTCTTTACAGTCTACCTCATCATTGATATACAATGCTACTCCACCACCTTTGCCTTTATTTCTGTCTTTCCTAAACAACACATACCTTTCAATACCTGTACTCCAGTCATGACTACTATTCCACCATGTTTCTGTTATCCCTATAATATCTGGTTTCACTTCCTGCACCAGTAGCTCTAGTTCCTCCATTTTGTTACCTAGGCTCTTCACATTCTTTACCCGATTAGGCACAGACATTCTACTGCCAGTATCACCTATTAGACTGGTATCTATGCCACCCTTCCTCCTTATGTCCATTCTCCTACCCATGGCTGTATCCTTTCTTACTTCATTTTCTTCCCTCTCAATGTTAAAATCCAGCGTGGCGATTTCCTGGACATCTCCCAACCATCTCCCCCAAATTCCTAGTTTAAAGCTCTCTTAATCAGTTGTGCCAGCCTCCATCCTAGAAGTCTATTTCCCTCCCTACTCAGGTGAAGTCCATCCCGAGAGAACAGTCCTCTGTCCACAAATGCCTCCCAGTGGCCATACATCCCAAAGCCCTCCTTATAGCACCACTGCCTGAGCCATCTGTTGATCGTCATAATCTTGTCACACCTTTGTCGCCCTTCTCTAGGAACAGGCAGAATCCCACTGAAGATCACCTGAGCCTCGATTTCCTTAAGCATCTTCCCCAGCCTGGCCTAGTCTCCCTTGATACATTCCAGTGAGAATCTAGCCGTATCATTTGTTCCCATATGAAGGACATCAGTGGATTCTTTCCTGCTCCCATTAGGATCCTCTTCAGCCTCAGGTCCACATCCCGTATCTTAGCACCTGGCAGACAGCACACCCTTCTGTTCTCTGGATCAGCTCTGGTTACAGGCCTGTCTATTCTTTTCAGTAAGGAGTCTCCAATCATGTAGACCTGCCTTTTCCTGGTGATGGTGTGATTCTCTGGTCTATCCCCTGTTCCCTCTGGCTGCAAGTCCTCTCGATTCCTATTCTCCCTTGCAATCCTCTGTAACCCATCCCGTATCCTCCTGGGGCTCATATTTGGTGTTATCTCCATTGATTCTTCCCCTCTTCCTATAGGACTAGCTGCTCTTCTCTTCTTCCTTGCCCTCTCACCTTCAGTGACCACCTGCTGTGCCCCTTCTTCATTTTCCAACTCCGCAAACCTGTTCCTGAGCTCTAAGAGAACCAGGCAGAGGAAAAGACGGGCTAGTGAAGGAGAAATAGTCACATGCGTCCACTGTCCACTTTCTTCACCCAGCAGTCTCCCCTCAGAGTTCTTTGGTCCTGCTTCCATCTGCAAGTCTGAGCTTTTCCCTTCAGCCTCCTCATGTCTTTGCTCCATCATCCGCTCAAACCTCCTTCTAAACTCAACCAGAGTTTCCACCTGCATCTCCAATCCTTGGATCTTTTCTTCCATCAGCTCTATCAGGGGGCACTTCATGCAGACGAAACTCTTTTCAGGTACCCCCTCCAGGATCATGTACATGCCGCAGCTTCCACATCCAGTCATCTTCATTGTGTCTTCCACTGCTTGGGTCACCACCACTGCTGCCTCTGTATCTGTCATAGCCTTCCCACCTAAGTCCTGTTAGTCCGGGAAACACAAACCAAACCAGACCACCACACACTCCCTTCACTAGCCTGTCTATTCCTCTGCCTTCCTCTTAGTCTTCCCCCCAAACTCCCCTTGCAAACTCCCACTCAAACTCCCCTGTTTACAGCTCTGTTTGCTGGCTCCTGTGCCCCTGCAGCTGCAGCTTCTCCAGGATGATCCAGGTCTGGGTTCTACTGAACGAACAAATCAATGGGGAGTTGGAGGGAAGCCTTCCCACGGGAGACCCATCACCTGCGCCTTGCAAATACCGCAGTAAACAATCCTCCATTCCCCCCGGGGCGATAAATTTTGTGACCTAGCTGAGCTTTCCCACCTCTAACTTCCATGATCCCTGTGGCCACAAAGGTAATTTAACTTGCCCATGCCTCTTAGAGGGCAAGGTGCATCTCACCCTCACCTCCGGGGTGCTGAGCAGAGAATCTTATGGACATAAAGTAGCAATTCAATGACTATCGATGCCCAGTCAATATTGTCCAAGAACAGGTGCAGATCTTTACCTCCATCCACCGGCAAGCTGCAAATCCAGCTCCCGAGAAAGAAAAGCAGTTACAGAGCCTCATGAACATCAGCCAACAAGAGCCTGGGCTTGCCTCTCCGAGATTTGTGTGCCGTTTACATGGAAGAGAGTGGGGTGGACTGTTGCTGCTTTTCACACCCAGTGTTCCTTCGGCTATTCCACTCACATGCCATGGGTCAGCCCTGCTTTCCCCACACTGCCCCCTCTGCACTCTCATCCAGGACAGGCTAGTCAGACAAGACTGAAGGAGCTGAAACAGGCAGCATCCGAGGGGCCTTGCATGAGGCATGAATCTTCATCGAACCAACCCAGAGTCATTACGGGGCTCAGCCTGGGAGGCTGCTCTGAGTGACTGAGGGCTGAATGCACAGATGAGCTCCTTGGGGGACAGTATCCTGACTAAGTGCTTCCCTACACCTGGCCCAGATGGCTAGATGTTTTTGCATAGATCTGTAGTTTCTCCTTCATGAATCCCTGGTGGAATTTGCTCTCTGACTTCTGTACATAGCTGAAAAGTAACAGGTGCCTGACTCGTGTTTGCTTATTTACTCATTCGCTCAGTATAGCCAAGGTTCCACAGAAGGTGCAGAACTTGAGTTCAGGAGCAAACGCACGACCACCATTTCTCTATGCTGGTACTGTGTTCTCCAGTACCTCCTACCAGCCAGTCCACAGAGGAGCGCTGAAAGGGAATGGGGTGGCGTGTCTGGGTGCAGGAAAGTAGTCTCAGGCCTTTTGCAGTCTTTCTGAGTTTTGTTCAGAAAGGTTTTAATATTTTGGAAGAGGTCCTTGTACTACTCTGGTATCTGCAGTATCTCCTCCCCCCGCCACCACTCCAATTAATGTGTAGGACAATGAGAGACTGAACAGAACAGTGATTGGTGCAAACGAGAGACAAAAAATTGATAGTACCATGAGGGTGCATTAGAGATTGGAGGAGAGAGGAGAACTAGCTGGAACATTGTATTTTGCTTCGTATGGCCTAGGTTTGTCCTAGATGATCCCAGAATCATTAAAACGCTGTTAAAAAACATACTGCTATAATATTTGTAACAAACATACGCTTAAGAGAAGAAGAGGGAGCATACGCAGAAATTCCAGTGTAGCATTTCAAATTGATCTATCCTAGATACCTCCAGGGCCCTATTACTCTAGTATCTGAGCAGTTTATTTATTCATATAACACTCCTGTGAGGTGGGGAAGTATCATTACCCCTGATTTTTGGATGGGGAAACTGAGGCACGGAGAAATTAAGTGACTAGCGCCAGCTCACACAGAAAAACTCCAGCTCTCTGGAGTCCCTCTCCTGTCCTTCTCCACAAAACCATCTTTGCTCCCTCTTATAAACAAAGTAGGGAGAGATCCTGTTTTGTATGTTTTATGTTCATAGATAGTGGGGAAAACAGTGCACAAATTATTTAAGCGGGCAGAAGATAATTAACTCTAATCAATCTGGTTTCTGCTCAGATTATAGCTCTGGAACAGCATTAATCTTACTAATTACTTAATTTTACTAACACAGTTTTCAATGAGTTCAACAATGCATTCAATGAATCCAGCCCTGAGTAATAGATGTAGTGTGATTGATTTTGAGTTGAAACACCCTTCAGTACTGCAAATTTTACCATTTTATTAATCAAATTATCACTTTTAGGGCATTTGAGCTGAAACTGCTCAGTCTCACAGGGAAATCATTTTATTACACTAGTGGGTTATGCAGAGATTGAATTACAGAGTGTGTGACTTAGGGGACATAAAAAAAATGAAGAATTTAGACTAAATTAACAGTCTCCCATATAAAGAGTTATTTAAGTTACTGGCTGAGCCTTTGTCTAGCTTGTTGGAGGCTCGCTTCATCTGGAGAAGTCTGCCGTCATTTAGCCAGATATCTGCCGCAGAGAAGAACATGCAACCAACAATGTTTTCTGTCCCCACCATCCCATTGCAGGCATAGCTGCTTGGGTGCAATTCCTCTGACACTCCCATCGTTTATTTTATGCCATCCAGCCTGAGCCAGACTTCTAACTACTCCCATGTGGTGAGGATTTGTACTGGAGTAGCAGCTAATGGTCCCAGTGGAGATGGGGCACTCAGTTGTGCTAGAGGCTGTACAAACGCACAGTGAGGGACAGAATCTGCAGAACTTACACCCTGAATAGGGAAGGGCTGGAAGGAGAAAAGAGGCAGAGAGACTTGCCCAAGGCCTCTCAGGGGGTCAGGACTGTTGCAGCCCAGTGCCTCTCTCGTGGTACTTTTGCCACTGGCCCTAGTCTGATTGTAGCCACCTGCGTTTTGCCGAGTGTAAGTCAAGGAGCTGGGCAGAAAAACTTCTTGCCACTGATGAAAGTATCATATTCCTGCAGGTTTATGAGCGCATCAGAGACGTGTCAGGCCCCCACCCCGGGCACACTCACGCCCCACCATCCTGGCTCCAGAAATCTCAATTCCAGCAAGGTTAAAGACAGAAGACAGTTAATCGATGGGCTCATGCTCCTGTTTGTGGGTACAGTTTAGCTTACCCTGTAAGGGTGAAACCCATCGCGTGAGGGTGTTAGTAGGCTAGCCCTCTGCACAGGGCTGAATGTCACCCTCGTGCTGACTAAAAGGAACCTGTTAAAAATGCCAGTGGGGTTGTAATTTGTGGATAGACTAAAAATCAAAGGCTGCTTCCCCTTCATCAGTACCTGAAGACCAGGGTGAGGGACCCGTTGGAAATGTTCTAGACAGGCAGGAAAGAGACCCCTGAAAGCTTCAGCTGCGGCTGAGGTGCATGAAGTCTGAATAGAGAAGAAATTGTTGATCACATGTTCCTCTCAACAGGAGTGTTCCAGTCCTGTGGGCAAACCAAGCTGTATAAATCCCGTCTGGAGGCATCAGCTGCCATCTCTGCAGACATCAAACATCTCATTCTGTTATTTTAAGGCGCCCCAGCGTGCGAGTTGCTGGAATCTGGGGAAATGAAAAGGTGAGAATGCATTATTGATTAATTACTTAGTCATCGCCAAATGGTTATTGAGCACAGCTGTGACTTTGACAAATTACTTCTCAATTTTTGTGACTGATATGCAATTTGAATAATGCCGTTTTACTATGCTCCTGTCAGAGTGTGACATGGAATATGATTCTAGTGTCTTGCATAAGACAGCAGTGTCATGTTTAGGTAATTGATGATATTTGCAAATGGTTAGCTAAAAAATAATTAAACCGTGATATTTTCTTTGAAAGGAACATTGGATTAATTAGTTGAGCTGAAAGTGAAACATCAACTTTCTGTTATAGCCACATTTAACAAGAAAGTCTTAGGCCACTGCTCTGCAAAGACTAGTGATAGCCTGAACCTACTGACACCAATTTATCTCATGCTCCACTCACAAACACCCACTGCCCTAGACCTACACAGACACACTTTTGCCTGGCTGCCTTCATTCACACACACCGCATCTCCAGGCAAACATGCACCCACCCACAGTGAAACACACACATGGGGGGCCACCCAGACCACTTCGGGGCTCTGTCACCATTTGCCCTGTATCTTTGGGGTGCCTATGGCTGAGATCCCTGACAGCAGGGCCCCGCCCACAAACCTAAGGTCTCGCCCTGGCTGCCAGCAGCCTAGTTAATCCTGGCAGGGTGACACCCACAGCCCTTCCAGTCCCAAGGCTCCCCAAATCTAGGGTGACCATCTGTCCCATTTTTAAAGGGACAGTCCCGTTTTTGGGGACTTTTTCTTATATAGGTGCCTGTTACCCCTCACCCCCATCCCATTTTTTCACAGTTGCGTTCTGGTCACCCTACCCAAATCCGTCCTCCCTGCGTTCTGAAGTACCAGACACTGGGACCATTCCCCTCTGGTTCCTCACCCTGAAAGACACAAAACCAGCCCCTCAGTTATCAGTTCACTCTGGCACCGACACAGTCCGCACACCAGACACCAGCTGGGGATAAATATCAACGAACAGGTTATTTAATAGAAAACCAGGGATTCCAAGGTGGAATAGCCAGGGAAAGCAAACCTAGACACGGGGTGCACAGAAAATAAACATGAAGCCGCAACCTCAGGTGCTACCCTTCCATATTAGATTAAAATTTCATTTCCAACACGAGTTACCTATTGCCTCTGAACAGTTTCCCAGCATACTCCTTAGTTATGGGGGGATCCAGCGTTCTCCGACAGATTCCTCCCTAGAGGCGGTCTCTCAGTTTCTGGATGGATTTCATTTCACTTCCAACCCCTTCCATTTTAAAAGGGTTGACAGGTTTTTTCTTCAGACCCTGTAGATCTTCAAAGTGGGAAATTCCCACTTGTCTCAATGGCTTTCCATTAACTTTAATGCTCCACCATTGTCTTTTCCTGGGTTGGACAATGGAGGGGTACTTACACCTGGCTTGGGAGGTGCCCCTCCCTGCTTGATTGCTTCACCACCTGTTGGGAGGTGGTGTTGAAGTCATAGTACAGATTATAAGCACAGTTTTCTATACACACAAATACACAGGTTTCAGAGTAGCCGCCGTGTTAGTCTGTATCCGCAAAAAGTTACAAATACACAGATACATAACCATAGTCTGAATACATATCACATAATGACTATCGTGTTCAGAAGGTTACAAGCTTTCATAGAAGACCTCACACGATACACTTCCGTAACACAATAATACAGTTTGCAATCAGTTCAACTGCTCATTTTGAGGGGTTAAACCTTCTGTTCTCTCCTTGGGATGCCTGGACCCTGATGTTATAACATGGAACTTGCTGTATTCCTTGGTGTGATCAGAAAGCAGGCATCAGCCTTTGAATTCTCTTGCGGATCAGGTAACGTTTAGGGTCAGCGAGCGTAGAGGCAGCTGCTGTGAGTGTCAGAAAGTCTGAGCTGGGAGAAGGAGCTGAAATAGAAGTTGCAACCAAGAGCCCCAAGCCCTTTCATTAAATACTGTCTCACTCTGTAAATAAACATCTTTATTCCCAGCACCTCAAAAGATGAATAGCTGATCTCACACTCATAGCAAACAGCATAGGGCAAAGTATGCTGAAGCCCATTACCTGCCACTTCTTTCAAAGGGGAGCTCAGGAAGTCTTTCACTTCTGATTGCATGAGATGCTGAAGGAGGTTTATTCCTGCCAGAACATTCCCGTGGTGTATGGTTCCCTTTAACATACAGGGCTGCTCTGAAAAGTGACCATGTGTGTGAGTCAGCCCTACCAGGGCCGGCTCTGGCTTTTTGGCCACCCCAAGCAAAAAAAAAAAAAACGGGGCCGCCAGAACGGCAAAGCAAAAAAAAAAAAAAACCCTGCGGCACGGCCGGAGCGCGGGTGCAGGGGGACCGGCTGGGGGGGGGGGAGGGAGCAGGCGGGAGAGAGACAGAAGGGGGCGGCCAGGGCTACAGCAGGGGCGCTGCCACGCGGCCCCTCCTGCTGCGCCGCCTCCTGCCACCTGTCGGCGGGGAGGGAAGGAAGAGGACTGCCCTGTAGGGCGCTCTGGTTCTCCGCGCCGCCGCCCCCTACAGGGCGGCTGGAGCGGAATAAGAACAAAACAAAACGCGGCCGTGCCGCCCTAAGATTGGGCAGAATGCCGCCTCCAACAATCTGCCGCCCCAAGCACCAGCTTGCTCAGCTGGTGCCTGGAGCCGGCCCTGAGCCCTACAGAGCCAACCTAGCTACAGGAGAGGGAGGTGGACTCTCCTCTTCCTGCTTTTTAACTCTGGAAGCAAATGTAGGCTGAAGACTCGATTCAGACGCTCGAAGTATTCTGGCTCATCCTTGTGCATGACAGGCTGTGTCTGTATCAGAGAGCACTCCAGGAGGTGATTTGAAGGCGGATGGTCACACGTCTGCCTCTTTAAACTATTCTAGAGAGGAAGTAGGTCATAAGCCTTAAAAATGCTTGAGCATGTTTTAAATAGACCTTGGTAACTCTCCTGCCCAGTGGTCTCTTTGGCAGAGGAGTCCTGGAAGAGTTTCCTCTGACAGATTTCAACTGTCTAATGCCCCAGCACTAAATATTTAGGAAAATGAAACAGGAAAAAAAATCTCCCAGCCAGAAATAACTTTGCTTGTTCTTAAAAATAACTGAATCCCATGCAAGCCTGATGTGGTGCAGGATTTGCCTTAGCTCTTGCCTTGGCTCTCTTCAATTTGTCATCCCATGCCTGATTCCACTGGCTGCTTCACTAATCAAACTAACAAGTTTCCATTGGGGAGGAATGTGAGATGCCAAGGTAATAAGAGTGGATAATCATTGTGTTGTGTGTTAAGGCATCATCTTGATGGGGAGACTCATCTGTTGTTCTTATTAAGGCAGGGGAGAGCATGTATTTTAATGCTTTGATTATTTTAATTTCCTGTTTACCCAGCTCTAACATAACAGCAAACAGGGCTGGTGGTGACTCCAGCCTGCTGGATCTCGGCAGTGCAGAACGCCACCTCTCCCAGTGGAAGGGACTTGGGGTCTGATTTCCATTTTTTATTTCAGTGGGAGTCAGGTTCCTAAATACTTTTGAGGATTTGGTTCTCCATCCCTCCATCTCAGATTCCTAAGGCTGAACCACCTGCCAGAGAAGTTATCAGGGGCTGCAAAGGGATCGCAGAATCCTAAACTCAGCTCTTGAGAAGTAAGTAAAGGGGAAGACAAGTGATGCTAACAATATTGGGTAGCTCATCACTCCTACAGAGTGTTTGAGCACTTGACTTCAAATTATACTGTTACCTGCTCTGCTACTTGCTACTTCGGGTGAGAGAGAAAAACACCTACAGCCTCAGTTAAATTGTCCTGACTAGCTAGCTCTGTAGCAGTAAGTCTAATTATTATTTTTAACCCTTCAGCTCACACTTACCATTCAGTATGTTGCCTTTCATACTCAGACTGGGCTGACAAGCAACGTGCATCTGTGGTGCTGCTTTAGGACATATGAAACATGATTCTGTGTGTGAGTGTGTGTGTGTGAGAGAGAGAGATTCCTGAGGCCAACTCTCCCTGGCTCTTTGAGGGCTTCCTTTTCCTCAGGACAGTTTCATCAGAAAGGAATCAAATGAGGGGGCTGGGAGGGAAGCTAAGTGATTTAAAGTGCCAGACTTGTCAGGGCTCCAGATGAAATAAATACGAAGAAGAGTGAAAACTGCAGTCTGTTCTGCAAAGATAGGCTCAAACTGCAGTGTCATTATATCACTGAGTGCAGGGTAGGGAAATTAGATTGGGCTGCAGCCAGAATGGATAAAACAGGCGCTCCCCTCTATTAGGATGTTCAGCGTGTACAAACATTATATTTACTTCAATGTCTAATCTGGCTGTTATTCACTCTTCAGGGTTTAAATTCAGGACCTTTCCATCAATTTAACCACTTGGGCTATAATAACAAAGGCTGAAAAAAACCTGAGTTCGCATAGGATCATTACCATTAGAGATGGGAAGAGCCCATAGGGCTCATGCCTTGGTCTGTGGGGTGCTGGGTGCCCTTAGGTCCCATTGATTTGCAGCGGTGGGTTGACATTCCATTAGTTATCAAACTAGTATTGCACTCCATCTGCGCAGCACACATCCGCCCCTCTCCAAACTGCCAGCCGGGGTATTCCCCTCAGCCCTGGTCGGTGACATGGCAGGGGAAGAGCACTAGGGATAATGGAAGCAATATGTGCCTGATCCAACAGTGCACAGACAATCCAGGACGTTTTTGGAGAGTGTTGGGGACAACTTCCTGGTGCAAGTGCTGGAGGAACCAACTAGGGGCCGTGCTCCTCTTGACCTGCTGCTCACAAACAGGGAAGAATTGGTAGGGGAAGTAGAAGTGGGTGGCAACCTGGGCAGCAGTGACCATGAGATGGTCAAGTTCAGGATCCTGACACAAGGAAGAAAGGAGAGCAGCAGAATACGGAACCTGGACTTTGACTCCCTCAGGGAACTGATGGGCAGGATCCCCTTAGAGGCTAATATGAGGGGGAAAGGAGTCCAGGAGAGCTGGCTGTATATCAAAGAAGCCTTATTGAGGGCGCAGGAACAAACCATCCCGATGTGCAGAAGGAATAGCAAATATGGCAGGCGACCAGCTTGGCCTAACAGAGAAATCTTCGGTGAGCTTAAACACAAAAAGGAAGTTTACAAGAAGTGGAAACTTGGACAGATGACCAGGGAGGAGTATAAAAATATTGCTTGAGCATGCAGGGGTGTAATCAGGAAGGCCAAAGCACAATTGGAGTTGCAGCTAGCAAGGGATGTGAAGGGTAACAAGAAGGGTTTCTACAGGTATGTTAGCAACAAGAAGAAGGTCAGGGAAAGTGTGGGACCCTTACAGAATGCGGGAGGCAACCTAGTGACAGATGATGTGGAAAAGGCTGAAGTACTCAAGGCTTTTTTTGCCTCAGTCTTCACAGACAAGGTCAGCTCCCAGACTGCTGCACTAGGCAGTATGGGGAGGAGGTGAGCAGCCCTCAGTGGTGAAAAAACAGATTAAGGACTATTTAGAAAAGCTGGACATGCACAAATCCATGGGGCCAGATGCGATGCATCCGAGGGTGCTGAGGGAGTTGGCTGATGTGATTGCAGAACCATTGGCCATTATCTTTGAAAACTCGTGGCAGTCGGGGGAGGTCCCAGACAATTGGAAAAAGGCAAATATAGTGGCCATCCTTAAAAAAGGGAAGAAGGAGAATCCGGGGAACTACAGCCTCTCCTCAGTCCCCAGAAAAATCATGGAGCAGGTCCTCAAGGAAACCATTTTGAAGCACTTGGAGGAGAGGAAGGTGATCAGGAACAGTTAACATGGATTCACCAAGGGCAAGTAATCCCTGAACAACCTGATTGCCTTCTATGACGAGATAACTGGCTCTGTGGATATGGGGAAAGCAGTGGATGTGATATATCTTAACTTTAGCAAAGCTTTTGATATGGTCTCCCACAGTATTCTTGCCAGCAAGTTAAAAAAGTATGGATTGGATGAATGGACTATAAGGTGGATAGAAAGCTGGCTAGATCATCGGGCTCAATGGGTAGTGATCAACAGCTCTATGTCTAGTTGGCAGCCGGTATCAAGCGGAGTGCCCCAAGGGTCTGTCCTGGGGCTGGGTTTGTTCAACATCTTCATTAATGATCTGGATGATGGAATGGATTGCACCCTCAGCAAGTTTACCGATGACACTAAGCTGGCGGGAGAGGTAGATATATTGGAGGGTAGGGATAAGGTCCAGAGTGACCTAGACAAATTGGAGGATTGGGCCAAGAGAAATCTGATGAGATTCAACAAGGACAGGTGCAGAGTCCTGCACTTAGGACGGAAGAATCCCATGCACTGCTACAGGCTAGGGACCGACTGGCTAAATGGCATTTCTGCAGAAAAGGACTTGGGGATTACAGTGGATGGGAAGCTGGATATGAGTCAGCAGTGTGCCCTTGTTGCCAAGAAGGCTAATGGCATATTGAACTGCATTAGTAGGAGCATTGCCAGCAGATCGAGGGAAGTGATTATTCCCCTCTATTCGGCACTGGTGAGGCCACATCTGGAGTATTGTATCCAGTTTTGAGCCCCCCCCCACTACAGAAAGGATGTGGACAAATTGGAGAGAGTCCAGCAGAGGGCAATGAAAATGATTAGGGAGCTGGGGCACATGACTTATGAGGAGAGGCTGAGGGAACTCGGGTTATTTAGTCTGCAGAAGAGAACAGTGAGGGGGGATTTGAAAGCAGTCTTCAACTACCTGAAGGGGGGTTCCAAAGAGGATGGCTGTTCTCAGTGGTGGCAGATGACAGTACAAGGAGCAATGGTCTCAAGTTGCAGTGGGGGAGGTTTAGGTTGGATATTAGGAAACACTATTTCACTAGGAGGGTGGTGAAACACTGGAATGGGTTACCTAGGGAGGTGGTGGAATCTCCATCCTTAGAGGTTTTTAAGGCCCGGCTTGACAAAGCCCTGGCTGGGATGATTTAGTTGGTGTTGGTCCTGCTTCGAGCAGGGGGTTGGACTAGATGACCTCCTGAGGTCTCTCCCAACCCTAATCTTCTATGATTCTCTGATCCTGCATCCATCGATGCCAAACGCAAACCTGCACCTGCTCTTTGAACCTGCGGTGAATCTTCTGGGTGAAATCGTGAACCCACTGAAATCAATGGGAGCTTTGCCATTGAGTTCAGTGCAGCCAGGATCTCACCCCCTGTGCCTGTGGCCCTCTCTGGAGCAGTACTCTGAATCTCTGCACGTTGAGGCTTCATGCACCATGCATCTGCGGAGAAGTCTTGTTCTTCAGCTCACCCTTCCCTGCCACTTGGCACTAGACCCAGGATCCAAACTGCAGTTTCAAAAAGGAAATATTCTTACAATCCTTTGCAGGACACTGAAAGATGAACCAGCTGTAGTTTCTGTATTTGCTAGTCCTTCACCCTCAGTACTGGCCAGTTAATCTTTCCACCCGTAACCATTAGCAATCTGAGCGCAGGACAACTGCCCCCCAGCTGGACTGACGGAGTCTAACAAAAAACCTCTGGGATAACAGAGAACATTAGACACTGCAAAAGGCCATTACTGGAGACCAGAAGGTGAGTGGCCTCATAAAGAACAATTTCACACTATTTAAACAAGTCCCTGCTGGCTGACCTGCATGACTCCTTGTTCTGGTAATAGCTACAGGGACACTGTTGCTTTTCTACCTCTATGAAAAAAAACCCTTTGCCATGAAAATTGATTGAAAATGAGGAATGTCTGAGATGCCCTGTCTCAGTCCATGCTTAGAGTAAAGGGAAGAGCCATGTGAAGTAGCAATTTGCCTTGTTCACCACATGTATTCAGTGCCTCCGTACTTCAATGTACGTTAGAACCCAGTTGGACCCAGGAAGCGGACTGCAGTAACAAAACGCCTTTTTGCATGTGTCCTCTAGCCTGCTATCAATGCCTGGAGTCACCCATTCTCAGCACCTTTTTCAGTGAGACATCTGACAGCCCGGCGTAATGCAGAGCATTGGTAGCAGCGGAGCAGTGCTGAGATGGGAGAGCCGGCCTGGCTGGCATGTCGGGGACATGTTAGTTGGGTAGCTGGGAAGTGTGAGTCAGGGGCTGGAGGTGCAAAGGAAGGAGAGGGGCTGTGTTGAGGGAGGTGGTCTGTAATACAGAGTAAAGCGGTGGATGGAGCCATCCCAGGCCACACTCCTACTCTCCACTGGGAAATCCAGACCTGCTCTCTAGGTGCCACATCTTTTCTTCCTGCCTCCAAATATCTCCTCCTGAATCACCTCTCGTTCCCGCGTGTCACATGGGTACTCAAGGCCTGATTTGGATCTCGCTTACATTCGTTTCACATGTGTGTCGTTCCACGAACATCCACACTGATTCACACAGGCATAAGGTAAAACAAGAATCAAGCCTCTATGCCGCGCCTTGCCATGGACAGCTGGACATCCCCTGGCCTGACATTCACTCTGGTTCTGTGCTCTGGGTCTTCAGCAGTGAGCCTGAAGTGTTCATTTCCTCCCAAAGTCCTCAGGTGACCTGCACGCCAAGAGTGGAAAGAGCCTGGTAGTTATGGCACAGGACTGGGACTCAGGAGAGCTAAATTCAAGTCCTGTCCCTGCCACAGACTCTGGGTGACCTTGGGCTGATCACTTAATCTCTCTGTGCCTCAGCTCCCCAACTGGGGCTAATAATCCTGCCTTTCTCCCACCCTTTTCTGTCTCATCTCCTTAGACCATTAGCTCTTCGGGTCAGGACCTGTTTATGTACAGCGTGCAGCACAATGGGGCTTGACTGTGCTCAGGGACTGTGTGTGCTACTGTGGATATTCCTAATCATAATTTCAGCCTTTAGAACTCGGCCACTAGGAGCTCCATTGGGACCCAATAGCTTAGTGCAAAATAGAGGAGAAACACAAGAAAATGTTTATTAGCCCATTTTGGTTACTCTACCAAAGTTTAAACAAACACACCCTCTTCCTGGGCCTATAGCCAGTCGTCCCCTCTCATTGCCTTCACTCACCTTATTTACAATTAATTTGCTACTCTGCTACTTTGCATCTTATTACTTTGTCAAAAGTTAGGCTGGCATGCAATTAATTCCCTTGGTCTTCAGTGTTATCAGGTGGTTGGATCAGACAGATAAGGACACCTGGTAGATGGATACATATTTTTCAGGACAGATCTGATGGTAAATGCCATATTTATAATTTTTCCAGTTTTGTCAACTAGATTGCCAATAGTGTCAACTATACAAATCACATTCAATGGTTTTGAGGGTTTTTCTTCCCACTCCTCCGTTGGCTTAATAATTTATTTTTAAAACAATTTGGCTCTACATTCTAATTGGAAACATGTCTCTCCCGCTGCTCAGTGTTGCATTTACAATTTCATGTGTTTAGCAAACTACATATTTTTAATTTTCACATTTGTTCTGTGTGTGGAGTTCTATTTAATGCTCTTGCTCCAACTGCAGGCGTTAATAATTTGACTGCTAAAAATGCAGTTGAGTGGAAATTCATTCCAATGCGAGCTATTTCTGCAAGTTTGATTGACTTTTGTTAGCACCTTTTTCACTTGAGACTTTGACTGGAGTATTGACATTCTGAAGTTCTCTGCCTGGAGTGAACAATTATTGACAGTACACAGGGAAAGGGGAATTTTAAAGGTGACAAGACTAGTAATGAATATTTTAACTGCTTTGCTGGAATAAATTCAGCTTTAATGAAACAAACCTAAAACAATGGCCTTGTGCCAAATGAAAACAAGTGACAGAGCCCGGCATGAGACAATCGATGGGGGGAACGCGAAGTTCCGACAGCGAATATTTAAAGAACCAACACACTTCAGGTAGCAATAAGTTATGGCCTTCAGGTTGTCTCACCCTAACAGTTACCACATGTAAAGCTGACACCATTTGTTGCTTTATTTGCTCTGCAAATATTAATTTTTGAGGGGAAAAACATCATTTGCAGAATCGGCTTTTCTGTACACATTGGTCAAAGCTTTAAAATGGAAAAGGGGTGTGTGTGTATGCGTTTGTGACCCAGCCATTGAGATCAGCTGAGGTGCATTTCCCAGCTGTCCCGAGACCTAGGGTGACCAGATGTCCCAATTTTATAGGGACAGTCCAGATTTTTGGGTCTTTTTCTTATATAGGCTCCTATTACCCCCCACCCCCGTCCCGATTTTTCACACTTGCTGTCTGGTCACCCTACCGAGACCTGACTATCTGAGAGCAGGGAAGAGGACATTTTCAGTGGAGGTCTTGGACTCTTCTACTCACTCTGCTCATTATTCTGCTGGAGCATGAGTCTGACATCAGAGCATGGTGAAAAGTTCCTTGGTTCGCTCGGTGATGGCCTGGCTTTCAGAAGGGCTGAAGACTAGCAGTTCCCAGTGAAATCAGTGAGGTGTGAATGCTCAGCTCCTCTGGCCATCCAGCAAGAACTAGGTGCAGGGCAGGTAAGGGAGGCTGTGGCAATGACGTCTTACCATTAACAGGCAGGCCCGGCTTCTGCGTTTGCTCACACGGAATAGTCCTTTACCTGGATTTACTGAAGCAGGATGTGAAAAGGGATCCAGGAAGGAGGGTTAAGGATAGTAAGAAGGAACGTATGTGAGTGTGGCGTAGCTGAAGTGTATGCAAGCACAGACCACAGGACAGAGGATTTAAACACAACTGCTTCTGCATAGCCATAACCAAGGAAGGAAACATCATTGCTCAGAGGCTGCCCCTTGCTGGGAAATTTGTCTCCTGGAGAATATATCGTCTATTCATGGCAGTAAGGGGTTCAGCCTGTATAACTGGAAACCCTCATGTGTTTGTGGGAGTGGGTGGTGTTGTGACATGTTTGCAGGGTAGGGGTCTTCGTGGATCTTGTAGGCAGAGCTGGGGTTCTCCGCCTCTGGGAAATCTTTTGAAAATATCACTATTGGGTACAGTTTGCTCCACTCTAAAGCCAAAATCCCTTCTCTTCCTAGAGCGAGAAATTCTTTGACTGCTGTGATTTAGCAGCCTCCAGACAGGGGGCATCTCTCTGGGAGATGGAGGAATCACAGCGAGCTTCATTTCACTGGGGCTGGAATTTTAACACTAGGTTTCCAAGGGCCCTGTCCAGAATATCACACATGCTGGCATGTTCCAAAGTGCTGAGGAAGACCAGGCCCCAATCTCCAAGGGGGAAGGTGCCTTTGAAAATGTGCTCATGACAGTCAGGAGAACTTTGTTGCAGGGCTAAGCACAATGGAGGCAGGTTCCCTTTCGCATGGATAGGCCACCTAGCATGACCGCTCCTACCACTGGTGCCTCTTCAGTATTGGGGATACAAGCAACGTCCCCCAATGTCAAGAATTGGAGGGGAAGAAGAAAATCAGCCCCTCTAAAAAAAGAGCCATTGTTATTTAGGGAGGGACCAGGGGACTGGAAATCAGGTTTCCTCCTCTATTAGTCAGTATTTGTGCTGGTTTTAATTAGTTTTGATTGCAGTTTACAAATGTAAATGCATCTCCCTTGACATCCTCCTCACATCCTGGAAATCTGAAATGAGTGTTTAGAGCAACAGCATCTGTGAATCATGCACAGTAAGAAAAACAAACAGAGAGGATCCCAGTGCATGCAAACCACCATCACAACTGCCAGCACTCACCTCCCTGTTGGTAGACACAGCAGAGAGGCTAAAGACTGAGTGGGTCATGCAGACTAAGCTACCCTGGACCACCGGTTCCTAGAAGGCACATTGGTGGATGGGGCAGTGCATGCAGAAGTTTGCATACCCGTTCTATGATTCACTATTGCTGCAGAAGATGGAGATGAACAAGATTGATGAGGTTATCCAGCTGTGTCCCTGCAAATGCAGGATTGTCCATAGAAAGGGCCTCAGGGCCAGCATCTTTTGCCTGGACTGCATTTACCATCGAACAAGTAAAGGAAATAGAGTTTGCTAAATGTGTGAAATTGTTTTCAATTTCCCCTTCACCTCCCTGCTCCAGGGTGGCTCATCATTAAATGCGAGGAAAGTGGTTTTTGAGGACGGTGAAATTAATGAGGCTTCACTTAAAAATAAACTAGCAAAGGGCAGATATGCAAAAGCTGCAATTTTTGCTGCACATCGGAATTCTTTAATGTAGCTGCATGTTCAATTTCCTCCCCTCGTAGTGTCTCAGACTATCCAGTGCAAAGTCACCCCAGCGTAAGTCCATAAGAAGTGAGGAGTTTACACCAGAGGTGAATCTGGCAAAACAGTCTTAGTTAAAATACAAAAGGAAACACAAATATGAAACATGGATGCCTTTGTCTGAAAGAGTCTCTGATGAACTCCAAATAAATTAAAAGGGGAGGAGAGCCTTGAGAAGAGAAATCAATCTCTGTGTTCCTTCAAGTGTCTGATACTCTGGGAACCGGTCCAAGGATCAACTCTTCAGCCGCTGTGAGGTGTGCAGGAGTATTGGCTGCCCCATCGTGCAGGACCTTATGCCTGGCAGGAGGAATCATTTCATGCTGAATATTCTGTCTCTTGATGATGCTGAATATTCTGTCTCTTGATGATGCTGAAGTCCTGCCCCGACACATCTCCAAAAAGAAAAGTCTCAATAAAAGAAGATTTGCTGCCATCGGTTCCTCCGTTCATGCCCTGGAGCACTTGGGATACCTTGGTCAAACTGTGAACATGATTAATCTCGCTGAGAGCTTCCCAGAGCTACTGATTCCTTTGCTGCAAGAACGGCATTTGTGCCACAGCAGAAAATGTAGCGTTTCTCCATTATTGTTATTATTACAGGAGTGCCTAGAGACCCTGACTGAGGTAAGGGGCCCATTGTGCCAGGCACTACTCAGACACAGTCTCTACCCCAAGAGCTTACAATCTAAACCAGGGGTCTCAAACTCAAATGATGACGAGGGCCACATGAGAACTAGTACATTGGCCCGAGGGCTACATTACTGACACCTCCCCCCGTGCCGCCCTCTGCCCCGCCCCCACTCTACCCCTTCCATGAGGCCCGCCCATTCCCTGCCCCCATTCCAACCCCTTCCCCAAAATCCCCACCCCAACTCCGCCCCCTCCCTGCCCCCAGGGGGTACAAGAGGGGTGTGGCAGTGGCTCAGGGCAGGGAGTTGGGGTCTGGGATGCAGGAGGGGTGAGGGGTGCGGCAGGGGGTCAAGGTGCAGGAGGGGTGCAGCAGGGGGCTCAGGGCAGTGGGGATAGCTGTGCGGGGTGGAGCAGGGGGTTCAGGGCAGGGGGTCAGAGTGCAAGGTGCGACATGGGGCTCAGGGCAGGCAGGCAGGCAGGGAGTCTGCCCTGCCCCCACTGTGCGTCAGGCCCGAGCTGCTCTAGGTAAATGCGGGGGGGGGGAGGGGCGCCGCGAGGAGCCGCGTGTTTGAGACCCCTGATCTAAACAGACAAGACAGATGAACAGTGGGAGGGGAAACGACTCACCCAAGGTCACGCAGCAGGGCAGTGTGAAAGCCAGGTCTCCCAGAGCAGAGCCTAGCACCAGAGCATACCGCCTCAATAGAACTCACACATTTGCACGGGAGCGAAAGCCTGCCATTCACACAGCTAAGCAGTTAATAAGCAGATTGCAAAGACCTGCCCCACCCACGATACACATTCCCCTGGCATCCGATGATCTGACTGCACTCGGGTCTAGCAGGCTCCTTACAGCCCTGGCAAGTGACAGCAAGGGCCGTGGCAATGCAAATAGCCCCTTTCCTGCCACCTACCATTGTTTCTTTCCCCCCTGCCCACAGGATGCAGCCCCTGGTGTGGGGGTGGAGAGGATAGCCACTTAATGCCCATTGTGAGAGAGACACCTGTCCATCAGGAACTGAACCGAGACCACAGATCTTCTGCTTCTCTAAAGAGCTGCCAGCTAGTAAAATTGGCCACTCCCATGTGGGGACCAGATTTGGAGCCAGCGGCTTGACAGTGAACGGTTCCATATTCCATTCCCAATCTCCCAAATTGTAGCTGGCCCCAGGCTGGCTAGCCTCCTTTTCTGAATGTGACTGAGCCTTGCTGTGGGCAGGGTGGGTAGGGAAGTGTCCTACCAGGTCTTGGTCATCTTGCATTTGTTTCTTTGAATTCTGTGGGCAGTGGCTGGCAATTTGGCGAAACAATCATTTGGCTTCCAGAGTTGGGCACGTTTACAAGATGGCCTATATGTCAGTTAGCGGTAACTCTGAGCAAGTCTCTCTCGATGCACAGTTAGGGCACCAAGCAACCTTAACTCTGCCCTGTAGTAACAAAATGAGGAGAGGAAAATGAAAAAAAAATAGTTTAATCTCATCTGGGATCATAAATACTGAAATTCCTTAATCCTGCTCACATGGTATCACACGCATGGTTTCACTGCAGGGCCGAGTTAAGGTTGCCTCTGGGCCCTAACTGTGCATTTCCAGCCCTCAGCATATTTGGATTTCTTCTAATTATAACCTTAGATCTGGATTTCCTGGGTTGATAATGTTTGGTTTAGGGATAATTACAAACATCCCTGTAATGTATTTTACACTCAATTACTGATATGTACTCTCAAGCTTAACCACATCTTAACGTCGCTTTTGTCTGGGAACACGAACGCACACACCCAGGACCATGGACACGCCGCTGTTCCAGAAGAAAGCCATTTGTTCCCTTCCTCGTGAGGGGGGGATTCCTTGGTGGTTGGGACCTTTGCTTTGCTTTGGGAGTTGCTCAGATCCTCCATCAAACTAAGGAAAGGTTCCTTTCCGAGAGGTTAATACATTTGATTCACCACCTACAGGGATATCATCTTTCTTATTAGTGTTTGCCATCATACCATTTAATTAAGGTCACCCAGGGGGCCTGTAAATGACATCTTAATTAATAGCCTAAGATCTCTGCCTCTGCCAGCCAGTCCTGCTACAGAGACAATGCCCAAAGAGGAGGGAGAGAGAGAATAGAGAGGATATACACACCTGCAGTTATTAGTCAGCGGAGGAAAGACTACATGTGCATGTTCTAAACAAACATGTATATAGCTACTGCCAGTTTTTAGAAGCGTCGTGATCAGACAAGTATCTATACATACAGCCACTCAGGAGAGACCTTATTACAAGCATGCTCATTCCCACAGGTGTAATGAGCGCCACAGATCTTGGGACCAGACTTTCTCCAGGCACCATGGAGAAAATCAGCAAATGAGAGGAGTGTGGAAATATCAGTGTGAGAGGATTAGCACATGGAATGTACTATCAGGAGCTGAGCACTGTCCTTCTGTTTTCTTCCTGATACCGTAACCAGGTGGCAGTGAGATACAGTATGTATTGGAACCAGGTGTGGGGGAACTGAATGAGTCAGTAACGAGAGACCTGACAGTCTTCCCCCCAAAGTCAACCCCAAACCCTTTGAGGTTCAAAAAATGGGTGGATAATGCTTGCTTAAAATTAAGGTCACAGTCACATAATTTTCAGCCCTATGCCATATAAATGAAATGAGCTTGAAGTCAGCTATAAATCACACCGGGCCCCAGAGGCTGAGTGACGATAGCAGGTTAAGCCACCAGGTAGACGTGGGGATGTCCGCCTCCACTACACAACCTCGAGCGTGAGCTGCGTAACTAAGGCTTCTGCGTTATTCCCACATGTGCCCTGTCAGCTGTTAGAAGAGGTGGCACTGAAGTGCACAGGGGTCTGGTGGCCAGGAATGCTGCTAGCCAAGCATTCTGGTTCTGCTTGCTTTAAACACCAGGCGAGTCCAGACTTACATACTCCATCATAGTATTTACAAAGCATGGGATAATAATACAGATGCCGTCTCACTGGCTCATCAGTCCCTAAGTGTTGTCCTGCCAGGGCCTGCCAAAGGGCCTGAAGAAGAACAAACCCACCATTACGTGGCCAGTCTCAGTGGGGGGCTCGGCGCACAGATGGGACCTTTGTGTTTATTGTTAGTGCAGATTTGATAAATGCAGATTTTCACTCAGCATGGCTTGCAAAGCAGAGCCATGATTTGTGTGTCACAGCTAAATCCATCCACCATTTCCCAAACAAATGCAGGAAATGGATGTTCTAGCACCTGACCAATCCGTTCAATGTATGAGATACAGTTACATGACTTTCAATTCAGTGGTGTAGCCAAATGCATCTCTCTCCTGATTTATTACTCAGCTTCGTGACGTATAGTTCTGAGACAACCTATAACTCAGTCCCATCACTTATTCATCAGTGACGCGGAACTTGGATAACTCAGGAATAACTTCAGAATTAATTGTGTTACTTATAAAGTTACTGACATGACTTATAAATTGCCATATGGTCAATAAATCAGTGAGACACCTGAGAAATCCATCAGATTTTTTTTTTTTTTAGTCAGAAACTTGATGGTCCTTATAAATCAAGCATTTGAACAGTACATTATTTGTACGTCTAACCTGCATTTTGAAAACAACTGTAGTGGGGGGAATGTATATTCGCCATATATCCACCCCAAAATGTTCAGCAGGGTTAAATAAAACATAAGAGCAGATGGAGAGAAACCTGCTGAGGAAAATAGATACAATTTCAGATAAGATCTGAGAGCAGTGGATGCGGTGGCTGAGTAACATATGGCTGGGTAGGGTGCTTATGTGGTCTGAGTTTTATTCTCAGCCTAAATACTGACACCACTAGGCCTTGGACAAATCAGTCACTGAACTTTTCTGCCTCCGTTACAATGGGTTGGATTCTGTGCTGCTGTACAAGACACGTATCTATTGTCTTCGACAGAACATTGGGCCCATTGTAAAGTAAGGCTAAGAGTATTATTCACTTAGCTCCCATGAGGACCATGAGGATTAATTAGTTAGCTAGTGTTCTCTGCAGAAGGCTTTCCAGACAAAGTGCTGTAGTATATACAGAAAGGACCAGATCCTCAGCTAATTGACGTACCTGTATGGACTTCCATGGAGATACACTGATTTACTCCGGCTGATGACCACCCATTAAACTTACATATACCAACTATATGCTGGTACTATCCATGCTATAAACTGCAATGCCATTTATCATGCACCTTTTGACTACTGTGCCTGTACTCTGCCCTGCAAATTAATCTCCACTAAACCTGTTCTGCTTGAAACAGCTGTTGGCTGTTTATTTTAAAACACCCTGTCAGAGAAATGTTCCCTTCTTTCCCCCAAAATGTGAATTTTCCCCCAAACTGGACCAGTAACAGCTTAATGTCTGAATATCTCATGATCCATCAGGGCTAGAAATGTACCACTAGGAAGGGGCTATTTCTATTTTTTCAGTTGTACTCATAGCAGTTTCTTCTAGTTCTGGAATGTCCTGACAAGAGCTGGCTGAACTCTGAGGAAGGAACAAATTATTCAGTGAACTGTGTTCTCTTTTTCTGTTTCCCAAATAGTTTAAGATTTGATTATTAAAAATATGTTCATTACTCCTAAACATTCAATGATGCACTTGATGCAAATAAATTTCAATCTGTGGGTGCAAACTGGCTATTCATGATACTTTATTCAGTAATCGGTCAGTCAAGTCATGTGATATTGTTTCTGCTCCCTGATTGGGGGAAAGTGTTTCCAGTTTGACTACTATACTGGCATGCAAGAACTCACGTTGGCACAGAGATAATTCCAATATTCAAGCAAACAAAAGCCTATTGGCACAGACGCTTTTGTGTAAAAACGAGCCAAAAGGGACGAGAACACGGTGGAATTGAAAAGTGAGTCAAAATTTGCAACAATTGTAATGAATAGTTTCCCTCACAATTTGCCAGTTCTAGTCCCAGGGGATTTAATTTCCCAATCATAATGCTATTGTGTATTAATAATTTATCTTAGATCACATTTAGAGGTTTCTGCAACACTATAGTTACAATTTGTTCTCCCCTCATGAGTGCCGTGTGACTCACGCTACAAATGCCAACCACACTTTAAAAAACAGCTTTCTGACCTGCTGTGTCTGGTCAATAAGCGGCATGTCTAGAACACGAGAGGGGGACATCAGGTGTAAAGATTACAGTGGCACTTGTTCGGAAGGATCTGAATAACTCATTGGTGCCTTTGCCACCTGTGAGTTGTATGGCCAGTGCAAACTCACAAGGACAATACCTTTGTATTCCTCACTGCATTATCAGATATTCCTGCTTTCTCTCTCACGTGCGCTCTCTCTCTTTCTCTTGTATGTGTACATATAACATGGGCATTTGCATTAATTGTGCATGCAAGATTATCCATAATGCAGTGTTCCAATTTATGGAGCTTAAACTCTCCCTGCAATGCTTGTGCATTGACTTTATGAATGGGCGTGTGAGCACCAAGAACACATGCTCCCATTCACCAGTATTATATAGGAGCATGCCATCTGTTCATGCTATAACGTCAGTAACACTGAAGTGTCTGTGGCCTCCTAATGGGATAGGAGATTGGTATGTATCATTTTGCTAGACTGAAGCAGCATTATATTCCAATTAGAGGCAGTGTATGACACACAAGATTAAACTTCCTCAACCTGCACTATACCGTTCCATGTTGCTGAGAGCTAAGTGCTTTCCCCAGCAGAGAAGTTGATTAAGGAACATTTAACAAGATCCACCATGGAAACACAAGTGAAGTCTTCAAGCTGTTGAACTTTTATAATAGTTATCGCAGGGCAGCCAATGAGCTATAATTCACATCATGAAAATTTGGAGCAATTCTAGTAAGTGCAGGATCAGAGATTATGTTCAGGTGAGAGGCACAGAGGACTCTGGTTCAATGAGCCTTTTTATTTGCTGGAGCAGCATTTTCTTAGATCTCAGTAAAGTATCTGGATCTGCAACAGTTTTTGTATTTCCTTTTCTGCCAGACAAGCACCAGCATGTGGATTTACTGACTGCCTATAGCCAGCAATAAACAAACTTCAAAAAGCTCAGAGTTCCACTTTGGGGCAGATAGTAAGTACCCAAGAATTTGGATGTTAAAATTTCTCTGATCAGGCTTTGGGGTTTTGTGAATGTTTTCCTGCATTTCTGCTCCTGTTCCCAGACGAACGTACCCTGAGTCAGCACAAGTCCTGCCCTCAAAAGTGCAAATGCAGACGGCAGAATGAAAAAGGCACAACATTTTAGAATCTCAAAGCCGTTTTGATTTGACTTTGGTTCTAGGACCCAGCAAAGAATTAAGGGGAGAAACGCTTCAGTGCTTGTGCACCCTTCCCTCCCATTTCCATCTACACCCTGCCCCAGAGAATTCTCCTTAGTCGTTGTTTTAGGTTTCTCCAGTCTCTCCTGACGAAGCTCCCATTCTGTCATGATGGCTCGAATGGTGAGGAAGCCTCCTCTTTTGTGACCAATACCCCCGTGCTCTTTGCATAGACGTCAGCAAATAATAAATGGTGATGTGCACTGACCACTCCCTCTGCCCCATCTCTCCAAGCATTATTATTAATAATAAATTAATGGCAAGGGCCTGGTTCTGGGGCAAAATAATCCTCGAGCTAAGACAGAACACAGTGCAGTTTGCCCTCATTTTCCATTTGATACCACGTTCCTATAGCTGGGGCAGGATTGTTTCATGTGCAGGCCTGACACGGGAGAGTGGGGGGAGCTGTGTGGATTCATAGCATTCTCCCTCCTGGGCAGAGACATCAGGTGCTCGGGGTTTTATAACATCAAACAAGAAACAGCAGGGTTGGAGCTCTGACAACATTATCCTAACACTGCTCTCTGCACTGCACAAACTGTTCCTTGGAGGGAAAGGGGAGTGGGGAAATAAGATCCTTTCATACTTCAAGAGGAAAAAATAGAATAAACAAAGCTACTGATGCTTTATCTACTCTATTTCCACCAAACACGGCAGGCTGTGTTCCAGAAATAAGCTTCTGCCTGGGCAGAGAGTGCCCTGTTCAAGACAACTGCTCTTCTTCCTGTGTGGCAGCAGCATTGCTGGGACGAAAGGAGGGAAATGCTACTTCCGTGTGTTGAAAGAGGGCCCGTTACAGTGGCATACTGGGGAAAAGGAGAGATGCTTGTCAGTTAGTGGGCAGAACCGAACTAACAGGAGACAGCAGTTCCATCCCCTTTGGAATGGAAAATCTGTAGACTGAGGGTTATACATTGCAAGATCAGGGCCTCAATGATATCCACAAGGGAAAACACCTGAGCTGACTTAAACGGGGGCTTGACCCAGGCAGATGGGCTCAGCCTATGGAGCTCTTTGCAGATTCAGAGCCTCCCAATGCCATATGTAGCCATCCAAGCCCTGCTATAAAAGTGTAACGAATATGCACTTAATGAGGATAATCAATAAATTCAATGATCAATTGGATTTTATTTAATGTGCAATTCAGTTACAGCCTGATGCATCTATTTGGATTTATTAAAGCAATTCTTGCACATTGATTCCATACTGATTGATTCCTTGAAATACACTGTAGTAAGGTTTTATAATCACATGCAAGATAGCCATCTTTTATATGCTGTATTTAAACCACTACAAGTACAGTGTATTCTTATCAATAGGGTTTCATTTAGCCTACTGAATCACCCTGTTTTCATTCTATATGGAATGAACAGAAGAGTATATTTAGGACACATTTTAGAAGTGTTTGCCATGGTTTTTATGAATCTGAGGCCAGTTTACCATAAATTACACATGGAAATGTAAAAACTAATCAAGTAGGAACACAAGCAAAGCCATATGTGCAGGAGCAGAAAGTGGAAATAAACAAATTAAATGAATACATTGGAGATTATTTGAATACATTAAGCCGATTTTTGAAGTGCTTCCCTAAGAAACACTGACTGCACAAAGCGGTGTCACTAATAGAATGGGAATCCTTGCCAGTAAATATTTACATTGATAGCATTAGATGGAAAAACATAACTCAAGGCAAAACATCTTAGATTTCTCGTCAGTCTCATCTCCGAGATTCTCTTTCTTCTCGCACTGCTCTTCCCGGTGGGAGAAAGATCGCAGCGATAATACGCTACCTAACACAGAGAAATTTTGCCTGAAAGGAGAGCTCTGGCTTCAACTTTGCTGAGAACTCCTGTGATTTTACATCAGCATTTCATATTGTTGTGAGACATTGGCAGTGCTCATTTTGGCTCCTGGTCCAAAATCTTTCTGTCAGCTTCAATGGGCTTTGGATTTGGGCCTGAGTTACAGGACCCATCCTTGTGAACTGATAATCTGCTATAGATCTGTGGCGACCTTTGCACTCTCCTCATAGGCAGCAGGGGGGGAAGCTACGGTGACATGTCTTAAAAAAACACATCAGGCTGAATTCTCAGTTATACAAGGCCCTGATCACCGCTCTTCATTTATACTCAATGGCATATGTCACTTAAGTGGCATAACTTATTGGAAATGCAAATCAGGCCTATATTATTATTACAGTTCTCTCAATTGGTATCTGCTCCTCCTCCTATTGAAGTCAATGGCAACATTCCCAATTGCTTCCTTCAGATCAAGTCTGAGCTCCTTAGCCACAGCACAGCCATGCTCTGTGGTGGGTGTCTCATTGATATGGACTGAAAGGCCTATTAAGGTGCATCAGATGTAATATTATAAAATATTTGGCCCAATCCTATTCCTACCCCACACAAGAATGATGCCTTAACAGTTATGGATGAGTTTTCAGATCAAGTGATCGGTGATTTTTTTCAAAGTCACTGGATCACACAATGTATGTGTGGGTGGGTTATACATATTCTGATTCTTTGATTCATAGATTGTGTTCCTGAAAGTGAGGAGAACTCCAAACTAACATCATGTGCAGCCAGCAATGCACAGAACACCATTTCTGGGTGGTAAATGAACAACCCAAATGTCCTGTTAGGAAGCATGACACAGCCGCTGTCTGAGGGCAATGGAAACCAGAACTCCTGCGTTTTATTTGATCGCTAGCCTGTTGTGTGACACAACAGTCATTTCGGCCATAAATTCTCAAGCGTGTCCAATAATGTTGGGTGCTCACGTTGTTACTAATGACCCTGAGAAACCTTTGGCCTGGTTTGTGCTGAGCACTCACAACTTCAGCCGGCGTCAGAGGGATCATGGGAGTGCTCAGCATAAGGCCCTAATTTTCAAAAGGGGGTGCCTCCATTTTTGGTGCCCAATTTGTGACACTTTAAAGGAACCTAGTTTTCTGAAAAGGCAGAGTACCCAACCTCTGAAAACGAGGCTTCTTTTTAAGGTGTCTAATGCCTAGCACTCAAAAATGGAGGCACCCAAAATTAGAGGCCACTTGAGAATGTGGGTCTTAACCTCTCTCTGCCTCTATGTTCTTCTGTGCAATGGGCATAATAATCCCAATCTGCCGCACAAGGATGTTGCAAGGGTTAAGTATCAGCATTCTCCTTGAAGTGCTTGGATGAAAGACATTGTCACACGACAAAGTCTTCTAGTATTGGCCTCAGAATGCAGTTGGGCAGTGATATGTTTGCTGGCTAAGGGGCTCTGTTACAGCCAAATAGTCAGCCATGCCGGTAAATTATTAAATAATCTGTCTTGTGCTAAAGAAACACTCTTTCAACTAGAACTTTGTTTACATGTCTCTTGACTGACTGCACTGTCAGTAAACTGTTGCCTTTCCCCATTGTGTTCACTCAACCACAAAGAACTTTTCTCTCAGCATCGCTGGAAAATATTACATTATCACAGCCAGAGGAGTAGATTACTCAGTACGCGTGTCTGTAGTTCACCTCAGCATGAGTGGTCCCAATCAACTGAGGAGACATGCAATGGGGTAGGTCACCGTTGTTATTCAACTGTGTGAGAGAGTGCAGCTAAAATTAGATAGTAATTGCTCCATAAAGCATGTTTCCCTGCCTTTCTTCTCTGGCATCTCTGGATTTCCATCTGTCTAGGTACATCCATGGCCATATCTGAGCACCTCCCGATCCTCTGGTGAGGTAGGGAAATATCACAATTTTTACAGATGGGGAACTGAAACTTAGTGTAGATTAAATGATTTACCCAAGGCCACCTAGAGCATCTGTGGCAGAGCCAGGAATTGAACCCAGGTTGCTTAAGCTGTTGTGACAAGATCCTCCATCCTAGCCAGCCACCTTCATCAGCTCAGAAATGCCACACCTACCACAAGGGACTTCAGGGCACTTTGAGAAGGCTTAACAATGGGGAATTCCGTTACAAGGTCTGCAGTTGCCATAAAGATTGGGGCTCTGTCTACACTGAGAAGATGGCAATTGTCAAAGTTAGACTCAGGACTCATAGTTTGTCAGACCACTCTGTTTTATTAGCACAGCACTCTGCTAATACATTCAGATAATGTGAGCCCCCATGCAAGAGTCAAACAGTCTTATTTATACAGATAAAAGGGTGCGAACTAAACAAAGGGACAGAGAGAGCAAAATTGTAAAATTTGCATAGGGCACAATATGCATATCCTGCTTCCTTATTAACTCTTATGGATCTAAGGCTAATGCTTCACCAATTGCCCTTAAGTGGGGCAATTCATTAAGCAGTTAATGTCTGCTTTCCTGCCCCCTGGCTTGCAGCATTTCTACTTAAAGGTACATACAGCATTCTTTAATTCATTCTATTTCTTTAATATAATTCATTTCACTTTCACACCTGTCACTGACAATGGCTGGTGAGTTGGTGAGGTGAGAGGCCCATGGCAACTGGCTCCCTCGTGCACAGTGTCTGGCATTCACTAGCAGACCCTAGAATGCCCTAGAATGGTACATAGGGCAGGCAGACCCTATACAGTCCCTAAATGCTGGCGCACAGGGAGGGGACTTAGGGACTCATCTCTGGTCTCCTCACATGCCAGACAGGTCTGAGATGACCATGCCGGGGAGGCAGAAGGGGGCTCACCTACCTCACATGGTCACATTAAACCCAGACACAATCTGGCCCTGAATTGTGCGTGTGTACTGTAAAAAGTGAAGGCTGCATTAGAGTTGAGGCTTTAGAGATATGATGCATCATTCCTTATCAGTCATCACGAGAGGGTGATATGATTCAGGGCAGCCTGGCGGGAATTTCTGTACTCTCTAAGTGTAGCCAGAGTCACAGTGCTGCCGGTCACTGGGGAATTGACACCTGGGCAGATGATAATGGATAGTGTATTTTGGTGAATGTCACCCCTTTCCAGGCTAGTGGCATGTCTGCAAAGACTTTCAATGGTTAGTCAAAATTAATCTTTTTTTTTTTTTCCAAATTAAAAAAATAATTATGGTTTGAGTTGTGCTGCTTGTTGTGAATGTTGGTTCATTGGGCAAGTCACTTGATATTGTTTCTGCTCCCTGACTGGATGAGTGAACTCTTGGAATTAGTTTTAGGATGCAAATAACATTTGTTTTGTACAAGCAAGTCGGAGCTGGTAACGGATGTTTGTGGGGACGAGACGCAAGGAGAGCACAAATGCAAACCTTTTGCGCAATTCACCTAGCTCCACGAGCACGAGGCATGTTACAGTAAAAGGGCCCATGCCTGACCCTGGTTTTCTGGTAGTGGATGGGACAGCATGACCATTCATGCCAGCATCAGGCAGCTGTCAGCTTGGCTTTCCAAGGGCTCTAGAATAAAGTTCTGATCATAATCTTTAATCAAATGGAAGCCATGACACTACAGTGATATGCAATTGGTTTCTATGGGAACAGGTTGAGCTGGTTGATTAGAAACTAAGTGGAGGCGAGGGAGGGAAAGAACTGAATGGTGCTGCTGAAGTAGAGATTAATTGGTATGAATCAGGTGAGGTTTCTATATAATTTGCAGCCATCCCTAATGCTGTCTGTATGCCTGAAATGGGGTGTAATGGGCAAGAGATGCTCACAGGAGAATAATCCAATCACTTGTTGCAACGATTGTGGCTTCTTCTTGTGGGGGGGGGGAGTCTGAATAGATTTGCGTTGTCAGCTGTTTTTTCAAATCACCTATAACTTCACTCTCTCTCCGATCACAAGCTGGCCAGACAGACTCTCTGGGAGCACCCACAAACTTGTGTGAGCATTGGGAAGCTCTTTTCTTTGTTCCAGATTGCATGGGTTGGCCCTCACTTCAGACAATCTCCAGTCATGTGAAGGCCACATGCTGTGTCCTGGAATGACGATGTTCCATTGTACACTGCATGCACAAAACTCCTTGTCCTGGACAAAGAGGGGAATGTAATCAGGAACTCATAGTAGTATTATCATGGCACTCATAGTAGTATTATCATGGCTGGAAGCCATGGGAAATAAGAGATCCAATGGCCTTTCATGGCTTCTTGCAATTGGCATGAAATGATCATGGATTGCCACATGATATTTATCCTAGAGCTCTTATATAGGAGCTAAGAAATATTAGCAATATTACTACTAATAAATATGCTTCTCTGAAGATAACTCAGGCATTTCCTGAGTCTGCAACAGACTCAGAGCCTTGCAGGAGCTGATTAGCACTTCCTGGCTCTGGCTAGGACAAAGACGTTGAAAAAGCAGCCTTTGCTTGGGGGTTTCCAGTTCCAAAGACAGGAATGACAATGAAAAATAGGAACTAAAATCAAAGTATCCAATTTCTTGGACCAACCCCTGGTTTCTGTTGCAGTTCAGGGCTGTCCCCACTTTGTCCACCCTTAGCAGATGATGATAAGAAACTGCAAACATACACTGCATTGAGCCCGTTATTCAAGGAGCCAGGCTGAATCCTGGTAGTCCATTTCAATGGCAATGTTCTTGGAGGGTTTGTTTCACCATTACAACTCTTCCGCAATTTAAAACAAAGCATCAAAACTTGACCCCTGGGAATGCTCCCAATACTATTTATTAGGTGGCTTTATTTTTGTAATGGTGATAGAAGAGGCCGAGTCTTTGCCTTCCTGTGCTAAGTTGGTGGAGTGAGTGTGGAGAATTCTGATTTGGAAGCATTCTGCCCATAAACTTTGCACAGGCATAAATGACTTCGCACTGTGCAGGCAGGGAAGGGTCAGGCCCCAAATATTTTAAATATTAGGATTAAAAAGTGAAATTCTACCCATTAGACAGCAGGGTGATGGGTTTGGGGTTTGTTGTTTGGCTGGGTTACAAAGTGTAGGTCTAATGATTGGTGTGGACACCTGGGTCTGTCTAAACCTATCACTTCATTTATAGGCAGAGCTGATGTCATGCTCTGGAAATGCTCATTTCTCTAACCTTTGCATTGAAATACGATGCAATTAAAAGTCCTTTATTTAGTTAAATGTCATTTTTTGGTAGGCAACGGATTTGAGAGCCATCTGTTGGGCTGAGGAATATAAAAGCAGTGGAGATTATATAACTTACCTGTTTAAAATAGCCATTGAAATTCCAGCCATGTTCCCTGTTGTAAAGGTCAGAATCTGCCCCTGCTGGATATCAAAGTTTGGCCTTATTCCATAGTTCACCAGTCATTGCACAGGGCAGTTTCATTTTTCTCTCCTTTCTAGTCTCTCTGGCATTTTCTTTCTCTGTGGACTGAGGTAAGAGACACCTCTCCAGCACAGGTGCATAAGGCCATGGAAATGCCTCCCATTTCCACGGGCAGGGATCAGCAAGGATACTGGGGAGACATGCAGAATGTGTGCCCTACCCACGCGTCACCATGCAGGCAATGGACTTGAAGCACTAAGATTGGTCCCTTGCTCCCTGGGCTCAAAGCTCAGCCGTGTGGACCTGATCCAACTCCAGTGGCCATTGGGCTGGACCCTCTTGTGTAGCATGGCCCCCCCAGCTGGTGCTTGGAATGGTCTGACAAACCAAGCACTTGGCAACCCCCTGAAAACAGGAGCACCCTTTTAGCTAGCCTCTGAAATAACACCTGCAGATTCTGCAGGCATTGTTGTGTGAGCACATGCATCCCCTGGGTGCATTCCAGCCCCAGAGGCTTGTAGTACACGTGTAAAGCACTTTGTGATGTTTAGAATGACAGAGATTATTATAGATTCAAAGATCAGAAGGGACCACTGTGGTCACCTCCTCTGACCTCCTGTGTCACGCAGGCCATAGAATTTAACCCATTGATACTTGCAGCAGAGGAAATTGTACTTCTCTATTACATACGGGAACCCTATGAACAGCTGAAACCGGCTGAGTATTTGATCAATAATTTATTCAACAAACTTCATAACTGTTTCAAATAAACAAAACGTTTCCACTCATTCCTCCAGCCCTAATAACAACAAGGAGGCACTTGAGCTCTGTTGCTGTTCCTCTTGGCTCCAAGAAATGGCACCCTTTCATTTTCTGAAACAATATCAAATTCAACAGATCCATTGAGTTCTTAGGAGAGGGGGCGGGATGCAGCTTTTCTCTCCTGTGAAAATGGTCAGGCTTTTGAAAAAATTTCCTGTCATGATTTGGGACAAAAAGTTGAAATCTTGAAAATTTTTGGTTTGGATCAATCAAAATGTTTTATTTCAATTGAACCCATTACTTATTTTATTTTATTTTACTCTAATTAGCTTTAAGTTTCCAAATGAAAAGCGGTCTTGAACTGGAAAACTGGAATTTTTGGTTATCACCAGAAGTGATATTCACCCTAAGTGAGCTTTGGCTGTGAAAAGTTTCAGTTTGACGAACTGGCACCTTTCACACTTCCTGACCGGTTCTCGTTGTTAGGGGACGGGGGTACCTGCGATGGACTCCTTGCCCATGTGCCTTTCTCATTCTTGTTAGAAAACACCATGCAGTGCTGTGAATTTACATGGTGCTTTACAACGAGTCAGGCACATTTCCTGCCCCAGACAGGGTACACGCTCACTAATAGGGCACATGCCCAGGACACATACTGAAGGGGAATGAATTTAAGCACATTCCTAAGGTTAGGCCGGTGCTTGAGTGCTTTGTTGAATCGGGCTCTCAGTCTGATCGATCTGTCTGTCTATCCGCCCCCCCCCTGTTGCCACAGTGTCTGAGCTGCTGTCATGTAGCCATGTATTTCGTTCCCCTTTGACTCTATTCTATGGGGGGTTTTTTGTTTTCTCTTTAGTGTGTATTTCTGTGAGATTGTCACATTGACTCCCGATCCCCCAGCTGCGGTTTCTTTGGATGTTGATGGCTCCTGTGCCCATCCTGAAGGCTTAATCCTGTCTTGGGCTAAAATGCTCTGCATGTCAGCCGCACTAAGCCCACACTACTCTTCTTATTTGTGTGCATTGAGCAGCTGTCAGGACCATCTTTCTGCTTTGCTGTTTCATGTTCCTCGTTCAGGATCTATAGCTCAAGGTTGCACAATTTACTGGCCACAAACTTTCTCTTTCCCCCCTTTTCTCCTATGTTCTCATTAACCACTACTTCACGTCTTAAACTCCTGGGATTATCAGATCAGGGAGCAAGTCCTTGTTATCATCCCAGGGCTTTCACAGAGAGGTCTGCTCTCTCGACTGTGAAATCACTGAATCAAGTCATTCCCCAGCCTTTCCCTTGGATAGAGTGTGAGATCATAAACTTGCTGGTGTAATAAGGATTGTTTTGCAGTTCAGTGAAGGCTGTGCATAGCTGGCTCTGCTCCTTAACAGGACAGCTTTCGTGTGGTGACATTTACAGGACACGGTGCTTCAGTCAGTGTGCAGTTAGCCGTTGCCGGCTTACAGCCTCCGTCTGAAAAGGGGTGACAATACGCTGCATGGAGTAGGTCACAGTGAGTTTAAAAAGCAGACATGAATCACTGGGGCAGAAATCATGTGTTTTTCTGTCTTTTAGCAACAAAACTAGCAAAATAAGCAGACATTTCAAAAAGGTGCTGCCCGTTTTGTATTTCAGCATTCCAAAAACTCATTTTCTTTCTCACTGCTTATAATAGCCCCTGGGGAGCCTGTCACTGAAAAGGAGGGCTGAGATTTCCAGAAGTGACTACATGTGATTTTGTGTGCCCAGTTGGAGACACCTGTATGCACAACCCTAGCCCAGAGCGTCAGGCTCTTTTAGATATCCTGAGCCCAGGCCAAAATTTCTGCATGGAGGAGTCCCCGAGTGTTACAGAACCAGAGAACAGTGGTTCTACAGGCTCTGGCATGGAGGGTAACTGAGGGAAAGGCATTGTGCCTGGAGTTTTTCTATGCTCTGGCTGTTCCAGCTGCAAGCATAGCCTCTTGGGGTTGTGGGCAGCCTGTATAGGTGAGAACAGCCCGAGGCTGCTTTATCTTACACTGAACACCAAACCAGCTCCTGGCTGGCCCAGAATTGGGGAGCCACAAATGACGGATAAAGCTGCCTTTGTCATCTCTCGGGCTCTGCCCCCCGAGCACAGCTCAGCCAGCTCCAGCAGCATGGCCTGAAAATGTTGCTCCAAGAATCACACCGCTTATTTCTGTTCATTGATGGGACGGACATAGCTTCTGGTGCTAGGTGTTGGAAACCAGTTCAGAATTTGCTTTCCGTGAATATTCTCCAATAGTTATTTACAATTCTCCAGCTCACCCAGCATTCCTGCCCCAAGCTCATCGACAGGTGCCTTCCTGGGACAGAAGTGCAGCAGGTTTTCCTACAACTTCCAGAGAATGTTCCCAGGTGTGTCTGTGCAGTGTTTTCCCCACTCCGGCTGGTTATTGCTGGGCTGCTCTGTACATGAACGTCACTGCTTCTTGGAACAGACCTTTTTTTAATCAGCATCTAGTAAACTACAGCCCTGAGACTTGGCTCCATTACTTCGCTCCTCCGGCATAGCCCTGCAGAGTTAATACATTGCAGCGCAGGATTCATGTATTATAAAATAGGCTGAATCAGCTGGGGGAACTAAGGGCTTGATCGAATGGGCTGCAGAGCACTCTCAACTCTCAGGAGAAATCTCTGAGAACTGAGGCTGCTCAGCATCGCTCGGCTCCTTTGCAGGAGCATCTCCTAAATGCTTTGGGCCAGATTAATATTTAGTGGAACCGCCAGGACTTACCCTAGGGCTGAACTTGGCCCTTTGTGTGGTTTTGTTTGATTAGAATTAATGAGCTAGAGGCGGTTTGGGCACTGCTTTAATCCACCAGTTTTTCCTCAAGAGAGCGGGATTCACAACGTGAGTTAGAGCCAGCTCTGGACTTTGCTGTGGGAAGTCAGCACCCTAAAAACCAACCTGCTTGCGTTGTTTCTGAAAAACAGGCCTGGGTATCGGCACAGACAACAAATGGCCCTTCCCGGCTATTCGGAAGGGGCTGTTCTCGGCCAGTCATGCTTGGCTGGTATTGACTGAAATGTCAGAGGAATTTAGCACACTGTGCTGTCTAACAGTAGTGTAATTGGCCTATAAATAACCCACCAAACAAAGCAAAACAGCCCACTGTCCAACGCTGTCAGGCAAAGAAAATTCATAACATTCTTGGGGTATGAATGCTTCCAAATCTCATGAGGTTGAACTGATAGATGTATGAATATGTAGACATGCACAGGTATGTATGTACATGTTTGTACCTAGTGTTTGGAGAATGTGCCCTCACAAAGCCAAGTAAATATCTGGGATTTCATTCCTTTAAGGTGAAATTCATCCCTGACCAGGAGGCAAACAAAAAGGCCTAGATATGAGTTAAGCCCTGTTTGAATTTAGATGGAATATGTGGGCCAAAGGCATTAACATAACCCAGTCACTGTCCAACATTAAACAGTGTTAAACAAGGTCTGGGGTTTGGTATTCAGAGTCCTCAGCTGGTTTAGCACCATGGCAAACACACCATGAAAAATCCCTTTTACCTTTTACTAAAGATACAGAAAAGAAAGAAAAACAGTGCAAGCATTTGAAATGTAAAGTCTGAAGTAAGTAGGGTGACCAGATGTTCTGATTTTATAGGAACAGTCCCGATAGTTGGGGCTTCGTCTTATATAGGTGCCTATTACCCCCCCCCCCCATCCTCTGTCCTGATTTTTCACACTGGCTCTCTGGGCACCCTAGAAGTAAGCCTTTCATTCTAACAGCATCCCTTGTTCCCTTTCCCTTTAGCTGTAGGCAGTTTTCTTCAGGAAATCCCCCACCATCACCACCAGTCTCTTAGATGGTATCATAGATGGTAATAACTGTCCTTTTGGGAAGAAGAGAAGTTGGTTGAAATGAGCTGGAGCTGTTGTTGCTGCTGCTGTTAAAGTCTGATCCCATTTCATCCCAGGTGGTCATTGGGATTCAGCGGGAGCTGGTAACGGTGCCCAGTTAGCCAGTTGACCCACTAAGAGAATGCCGTGCACTGCTGTATGTAGAGAAGTGATAACTTTCCCTGTAAGGTGAGGAGGAGACCTACAGAGCAGAAACAAACTCACGCCAGGAGCAGCCTGCTGCAGGAGCCCACAGACAGTCAGCTAAAACCCAAAGGACCAGGTTGATTTTGTTGCTGTTTTTAAAATTCTCAGTTCAATTGGCTGGAGTGACACAACCCCCTTGGGACCCCACATGGGGTGACAGCATGGGCGGCGGGTATAATAGGCTAGGGGCGGCGTTGCCACCCCTAGCACAGCTGTCCCTGCCCCCCGACACCTGGGCCGTGGTGCCCCCCCCCACCTCTTCCCCTCCCTGCTCTGACCCTTCCCCGACTCAGCTCCCAGGGCTCGCTGCTGCTGCTGCCTGGGGTGAATCTTCCTTCTCTCCTCTCCTCTCCTCCACCCCATGCCTTCCCCCCTCGGAGGTCCCCGCAGCTGCTGGCCACGTCTCTCCTCACCCCTTCCCCGCGGGGCACGGGGTGTGTGTGAGAATGCGAGCTGGGAGTCCGTGGCAGATGGGGGGGAGTGAGGAGGTGAGCTGGGGGGATCCCTGAGTAACTTTACACACTGAAAAAGCCTTCCAGAGCAGATCACTCAAACTGTTTCGGAGCCATTAAAGTGGTAATGAAGCCATTTAACAGGCATTTGCCAATGCCCAGGAAGCCTTTGGCCACATTCAGCTGGCTCTTCTATTGTAGGAAAATGTGTTATTAGCGTTAAAAACAGTTTCCAAATGATGACCCCTCAGTTATTCTCTGTACCCAGAAGAAGTAACTGTTGACCTGGCTCAAGGAGGAGCTGGTGTATTTGCTAGGTAATTGCTAGGGGTGATCCCGGCAATTACAGACCGGTAAGTCTAACGTCGGTACCGGGCAAATTAGTTGAAACAATAGTAAAGAACAAAATTGTCAGACACATAGAAAAACATAAACTCTTGAGCAATAGTCAACATGGTTTCTGTAAAGGGAAATCGTGTCTTACTAATCTATTAGAGTTCTTTGAAGGGGTCAACAAACATGTGGACAAGGGGGATCCGGTGGACATAGTGTACTTAGATTTCCAGAAAGCCTTTGACAAGGTCCCTCACCAAAGGCTCTTACGTAAATTAAGCTGTCATGGGATAAAAGGGAAGGTCCTTTCATGGATTGAGAACTGGTTAAAGGACAGGGAACAAAGGGTAGGAATTAATGGTAAATTCTCAGAATGGAGAGGGGTAACTAGTGGTGTTCCCCAAGGGTCAGTCCTAGGACCAATCCTATTCAATTTATTCATAAATGATCTGGAGAAAGGGGTAAACAGTGAGGTGGCAAAGTTTGCAGATGATACTAAACTACTCAAGATAGTTAAGACCAAAGCAGATTGTGAAGAACTTCAAAAAGATCTCACAAAACTAAGTGATTGGGCAGCAAAATGGCAAATGAAATTTAATGTGGATAAATGTAAAGTAATGCACATTGGAAAAAATAACCCCAACTATACATACAACATGATGGGGGCTAATTTAGCTACAACGAGTCAGGAAAAAGATCTTGGCGTCATCGTGGATAGTTCTCTAAAGATGTCCACGCAGTGTGCAGAGGCGGTCAAAAAAGCAAACAGGATGTTAGGAATCATTAAAAAGGGGATAGAGAATAAGACTGAGAATATATTATTGCCCTTATATAAATCCATGGTTCACCCACATCTCGAATACTGTGTACAGATGTGGTCTCCTCACCTCAAAAAAGATATTCTAGCACTAGAAAAGGTTCAGAAAAGAGCAACTAAAATGATTAAGGGTTTAGAGAGGGTCCCATATGAGGAAAGATTAAAGAGGCTAGGACTCTTCAGTTTGGAAAAGAGAAGACTAAGGGGGGACATGATAGAGGTATATAAAATCATGAGTGATGTTGAGAAAGTGGATAAGGAAAAGTTATTTACTTATTCCCATAATACAAGAACTAGGGGTCACCAAATGAAATTAATAGGCAGCAGGTTTAAAACAAATAAAAGGAAGTTCTTCTTCACGCAGCGCACAGTCAACTTGTGGAACTCCTTACCTGAGGAGGTTGTGAAGGCTAGGACTATAACAATGTTTAAAAAGGGACTGGATAAATTCATGGTGGCTAAGTCCATAAATGGCTATTAGCCAGGATGGGTAAGAATGGTGTCCCTAGCCTCTGTTCGTCAGAGGATGGAGATGGATGGCAGGAGAGAGATCACTTGATCATTGCCTGTTAGGTTCACTCCCTCTGGGGCACCTGGCATTGGCCACTGTCGGTAGACAGATACTGGGCTAGATGGACCTTTGGTCTGACCCAGTACGGCCTTTCTTATGTTCTTATGACATAGCCAGTGAGTTTTTCTTGATCTAGTCGTTTTATTCCAACCCAGTTTAAGTCAATGAGTCTGGCAGGGAATTCTGTGTAAGGAAGGTGATTAAACTACTGCCCTAATGCAGGTTGTCAATGACAAGCACTTTTTCAAAAGGAGAGATTAGGTTTCAGGTTGGCGCAGGTAGCTTGAGCCGGGGCTTGAGTCGGACTTACTGCAGGTGGTGCATGAGCCATCTGCTGGCCCTCTGCAGGTGGGTGGATTTTGCCACTCAAGGACATCGGCCTGGGCAGAGGCAGAGGCAGGGCTGTGCTTTCATGGCTAATGAACCCACTGCCTTTGTGGGCAAAACGATTGCTTTTGTACAAGCAACGAAGACGTGTATTAAGAACCAAAACCACTGACACCAAATTGGTCCATAACGGTAAGAAAAAGCCAAGTGTTTCCCAGAAAAACCACCCACCTTGTGGAGAGGATTCATCGCTGCACAGGAGAGACATCCCGTAACAGGTTGGAGAGAGAGTCCAAGGGCGAAATATCCTGGGAATCTTGTCATTGACTTCAGTGGGGCCAGAATCCCCCCCTCTCCCAAGTTGGGAAAGTGCTCCCCAAATCCCCTCTCTGCTTCATTAGCCAGAACATCAAGAGTATCTATCTTAGGTACTTTCCTACACCCCATTCCCATGGTATCTGAGCACCTCACTCAGAGTAATGTATTTAACCTCACAACACCCCTGGGAGGCAGGGAAGTGCTGCTGTCCTGCAGAGGGGGAGCAGAGGCACAGAGACTAAATGACTCACCCAAGGACACACAGGGAGCTGAACTTGGTTCTTCTCAGTCACAGGCGACCACCCTGACCAGTTGGCCATTCTTCCCTCTCAGCTGCAGCTGAATGAGTCTATTTCTAAGCCCTGTACAGTGGCACGCAGTGAGCTCATTGAGTCTGGAGCCCTTACAGCCAGGCCTCGTGAGAGCTTTGTTTCACCCTCAGCAAGTATTTCTCTTGGCAGCCAGAGGATTCTGGGGTCTGATCCAATCCAATCAAACGGAGCCAAGGAATTAGGAGAAATCTGTCCATGTCACTTGCATGTTTTTGCTTAACTCAGAGTTAGGGCCTGGGTTAGTGTTAGCTGCCAGAAAGTTGTGCTCAGCTCAGGTGTTGGTGGCAAATCTCCAGCGAGGTGAGGATGAGGGCTGTTCTCGAGACACTTCACTTCACAATCATCTATTTAAGAACATTTCTGAAAAAATTCCTAAAGAAATCAGGCATTGGTGACGGATAGGAGGCCCCTGCTCTCTCTCAGAAATAGTACAACTGCTCCAAACGCCATCTCTGTTTCAAGGTCATGGGGGAAATGGCAGGGGTGCTTTGCCCTCAGGCCTTTGTCTGTTCATTTACTGATAATCCATTTTAAAATAGTCACTGATTCATACACTGTTTTGGTGATGATGAATTCCCTGGATGTCTGAGTGCGGTGGAAGCAGCAGCCTGCCGCTGGGAACTGGACTGGGTGGTGACGAATCCGGAGCAGTGCGGACGGTAATCCCGGCAGTAACTAACAACAGGGTAACACTAGTGGAAGCAATAATGACAGTCAATCTGCAACATTGCTGTAGCACAGGATACTAAAGTGCTTCTGCAGATCGTGCGTACAGAGCTCGCTCCCCCCATTGCTAGGATCCAATCTACCGCCTCCATCAACATGAGACGGGCTCCAAGAGGACCTGCTGAACCAGTCCCCTCTAGAGTGAAATCCAGCAGCTGCTGAGTGTTGCTGCTACTGCACAGTGGTGACGAAACGTGTGATGTAACTTCTTCCAATGAGAACCTGGTGTAGGGGGACGGCCCCACCCTGAGTCCTGAAGCAGACACCAGTTAGCTCTTTGCCATGCAATGTTTTCAGCAAAGACTGGACTTCCTCTCCCCACACAGAATTGTCACAGTCTGGGCTGTGAGAAATCCCCTGGGGTTATATTTCTAAGTAAAGGAAATTCTCTTTTCCAACACCCAGCAGGCAGTTAGTCATTACCCACTGTGGAACAGGTCACTTTCATTAGCCTCAAGGCCAGATTCTCTTTTGCACGCCTACTCTTTTTCACCACTCCACTGGAGAATTGGGACAAAAAGCCTGCAGATCTCCCCCTCTGGAGCAAAGCTGGCATAGCTCGCTCCTGTGCTTCTCCCTTGCAGCCCCAGCATCAGGATGCTTTGGGGTGCCCAGTGCTCCGTGCTCTGACTGTTCTTGGCCAAAAGGGGCACGGTCAGGAGCAGGCAGCACACAGGTGTACACAACACATGCTCCAGTCACAACTTGCACTCTCCGCTTAGCGCTCCATAAAAGGAAGTCAATCAATCTTATTTCTATTTGCAAGAGCTGCTAATTGAAATGCTAAGAAAATCTTAGAATAAATTCAATGCAAGCAAGAGCTCACTGTTAAAAGAGGAGCCCAGCATCGTTTAAAGAGCTGGAATACATGTATTCTAATGAGGGAACCTGCCATTTTAAAGTTACCACTCGCACATTTCCTCTCTTGCCGGAGTTGTGAACTCTGATATTCAAAGGCAGAACTGCCAGCACAACTAAAAAGGAGACATAGAAGCTCTGAAAGCAATATTTTTTTTTTTTAAATTTCAGGATCATCAGAGCAAGACAGAGGTGAAAGTGACCTAAATTGTTAATGCATTTGCTCTTGCCATTCCAATCCCATTTTCTATCTTATTTTTAGGTTTTTTCACATGCATATTTAAGAATCAAGCTGTGTGCTGGGCTGCTGCGTTGTCAGGTCACGGTGGTATCTGCTGGGAAGCGGCACACACTCCAGGTGATGTGGGAGTGAGAAGTGTGTGCTGAGGACAGAAGCCTTAGGGGATCCTAAGAAGTGTTGCTTTATAGCAGCGAGGGAGGGATAGCTCAGTGGTTTGAGCATTGGCCTGCTAAACCCAGAATTGTGAGTTCAATCCTTGAGGGGGCCATTTAGGGAACTGGGGTAAAAATCCATCTGGGGATTGGTCCTGTTTTGAGCAGGGGGTTGGACTAGAAGACCTCCTGAGGTCCCTTCCAACCCTGATATTCTATAAGTTCCAGACGAGGTTTGTGTTTGATTTCTGTGAACGCCTCCCTTGATTGGGGACTTAAGACTTTCCCAGTGACTCTGTTGGGGGTGGAAGTGTAACCGGATAGCTTCAGGTGTGAGGTTCATTCCAGCTTGAAGACACATGGGTGGAAGATGTGTTCCTAAAATAAAGCGAATGCAAAGGGAGGGACATCCATTTATTTCTCCAGATGATGTGACTAAATGTGCCCGCTCGTATAGATTTTCATGTGTAATATTTTACTACACGCACTCAGAGATTGATGGAGAAGCTGCAGAACCCACAAGCATTCACAAATAAAATAAACTCATTATATTTTAGAAAGAGATTTTTTTCCGGTGGCCTTCTGCAATGCAATTCACCTCAGGCCCTTTGCCTGGTAACACTGACCATTCCTACAGCATATCTCCCTTCACTGTTTAAATATCTAGCTCTAAAGATGAAGCTGAGATGTTATATTATGAACACACAGGGCTAAACTCATCCCTGGTGTAACTCCACTGAACCTGGCCTTATCTCAGGGATGGATTTGGCTAACAGCGTAACGTGGGAGCCAGATCAATTTGTACTTTTGGCGCAATATCGTTAATCCCATTGGGTCTGCTCCAAAGCCCGTCAAAGTCCATCAGAATCTTTCTGTTCACTTCCGTGGGGTTTGGATCTGGCCCATTTTCTTAGTATACTTCAGCTGAGAGTTTCAAAAGCATGTAAATGACTTTCCATTAGAGTTGGGCTCCAAATGAAAGACTTGTCTGCACATGAAAATTAATCTGGAATAATGCAGGGTATGGATTTAAAGAGAATTAACTATTTCTAATTAACGCCATGTGTGGATGCTTTTATTCTAGAATAAGAGTGCCTGAGGCTTGGTCTACACTTACCCCCCAAGTCGAAGTAAGGTACGCAAATTCAGCTACGTGAATAATGTAGCTGAATTCGACATACCTTACTTCAAACTTACCGCGGTTCAGACGCGGTCCACACGCGGCAGGCAGGCTCCCCGTCGACTCCGCGGTACTCCTCTCGTCTAGCTGGAGTACCGCAGTCGACGGCGAGCACTTCCTGGTTCGATTTATCGCGTCCACACCAGACGCGATAAATCGAACCCGGAACTTCGATCCCCAGCCGCCGAACTAGCGCGGCAGTGTAGACATACCCTTATTCTGAATTAGTTTAATCCGCTTCCAAGACGTGCCATGACAGATGCCAGAACCCCTGTCAACCACAGGGCATGGCTTTCAGGCACTGTAATAACTAATGTCAAAAAGTGGCAATTCAGAACATGGGCAAAAAATGGCAGTTGGAGAACTTCAAACAGATGGTTTCATTTTCTGGTCTGGTTCCACCAGTAATGCTTCTGCTTTGTGGTTTGTTGTTGTTGCTGCTGCTGTTATGTTTAGATCCTGTTAATTAGGGTCTAAACTGTGTTTCAACAGAAAATTGGATTTTCCACAACACAAAAATTTGCACACAAAGTGTCTGCTTTACATGGACAACTTCAACTTTTCATCAAAACTGAAAATTTTTCAGACAAAACCTTTTTTGGTTTGGGGTGTTTTGATGAAAACTCAAAATTTTCCATGGAAAACTTTAATAAAAAAACCCACACCCCGTTTTTCATATTTGTTGAAAATTTCAGCAGAAACTCATGCTCCTCTAATCCCCATTTTCCAACCAGCTTTACTATTAATGCAGATTTCCTTTTAATTAGTTTTAGCTTTTTGGTGTTACTTTTCTGAGAGACTTATTTCCAGGACGAAAGAAACTCTTTTGTTTGTTGGGCCAACTCACCACCTACATTTTCTTTCTGGACTCTCCTGTGTTTTAGAGAAAGGAATCAGACTGTGGTTCATTAGTTAGGGTCTATCTGGAGTCAGGAGACTTGGACTCTAGTTGTGGGTCTGACAGCAATTCAAGTGTTGTTCAAAAACTTTGTGTTTCAATTTCCCCATCTGCAAAACTGGGATTAATCCTCACCTGCCCCCATTATGGCTGTGAGGATGATGGAGCGATTGTAAAGTGCTTGGGAATCTAGACGAAAGGTTCCACCAAAGTGCTTTATTAATATTAATAACACCACCTCATTTGGAAAGAAAATGCGTTTGGAAACCAAAATTAGACCAAAGTGAAATGATAAACACTGTCCCAGCTCTGTTATAGGCACTTGTAAAATAGAGTTTAAGAAATGGATTAGGAGGGATTTGTTGGGTCTCTCAGACAGAGCCGCCCTACCAGGAGATCTGGATTATCAGCACCGTGGAGCATGCAGCGATGTCAATAATAAGCCTCATTTCTGAGTGGTGAGGCCGTCGCCTCTTTCCCAGATGCTGTCAGTTACAGGGAGCCTTGAGGACTCACTTGCTGCCCATTCCCTGTCAGGAACAAATCGTGTTAGACAAGGGTGTGATGTCTGACCCCTGTCTAACATGTTGCTGACAGACAGTTCAGCCATGCAGAACTCTTAGCTAAGGGTTGTCCTGCTCTTGATACACACAGGGAAATGCCACTGGTAGTTTCTATTGGTGATGGAGGTTTCCTCTTGCTGCACACTGTGAATGGGCGTCAGCTGAGATCTGCATGGGAGGCGCTTCTAGGCCTGAGCAGGGAGCTTGCACTGCACCCCTGGCTCATTCAGCCCTCAGCCAGGCCAATAAGTGGGTCAGTTAGTGCAAATGGCGGTGGAGGGATTTTATTGCTATTGTGGATGTTGGTGTCAGACTATGGGGGGAGCTTGACTGAGACCCCCCCAGTTTCTGCTCCACATATGATAACGAAGCCAGACTCTCTGGGGAACACTCCCTGCGCAGTGGGCTAGCACCAAGGCAACCTTCACGCTGATATTTCCGGGCCTTCGAGTGCTTCACCTGGCAACCATAATGTCCTCTGAAGAGGGTTTGGGGGTGTTGGAATGATGCAGCAATAATGCTTTTCACTCCGGCACACAGGGCCGTACAGTTCACTTACACCAATTGGTCACTGACACAGCCAGACGTGAAATAGAAAGAGACAAATATATATTTTAAAAGGCAACTAATAAGCCAAGTGCCAACCTTCACTCACTTTGCTGTGTATTGTATACCTTTCCCCTACTTTTCATCTGCTTTCTGACTTCCTTTCAGCTGCAAGCTCTTTGGACACCAACTGTGTCTTCTTGTAAGTCCAAGACAACCCAGTACAAATTGGGTGTTACTGTCATATATGTAATAATAATAGCTAAGTCCACTACCGCAGGGCTACCTGCTAAAGCCCCCTTGTACTGCAAGCAGGGTGAAAAGAAGGAACAAACCATATCAGAAATCACCTTCCAAGCAGTGATGAAAGGGGTAAGATGTGACGATTCAGCACCGTGCATGCTAACGACAAAAGGAATTGAAGGCACAAGGCCAATACACCCCAAGCTCAGTTGGAAGATGAAGGATATTCTTCTCTTCTCTGGTGCCACAGAATCTGTGAAATGCCATCAGCGCATCTTCGGGCCTCGCACTGTCATCGGAAGAAGCTAACCCTAGAGAAGGGTTAGTCAATTATTTTTTGTTATGGTTCAAATTTCTTGGTCAAGGGATAGTCAAGGTCCAGACTCCAGAGAAAATAACAACAATAATGATAATAATAAGTAAATAAAAAGATTTCAGGGTCTGTTCAAAAGTGTCTGGCAGTCTGGATTTGGCCCGCGGTCCTCTTATTGACTAACCCGGCCCTGGAGAGTATGAATAGGCCTGCTATTAGTCAATGGATAGATGCTGTTTTCTAGCTTCTTCCTAATGAATGATGCTTAAATGCAAATAAGGAGACATTATTTATGTGCCAGTGGCTGATGAATTATTCATTGGTGAAAAAATCGCCTGGGACCAGCCAAAGGAAAGCACAATAAGCAATTAACTGCTTTCATCACTACTGCTTGCACCTCATTAGTCTGTATTCATTTAATCAATACTTTTCCCCAGGACTATATTTGTTGCAGAAAGCTGTAAGAGGGCACAAGACCTGCAAAGTCCAGGATAATGCATGCTAATATTTCCAGGAGAGCAGGGGACACAGCGGAGGAGGCTGCTCCTGTTTTGTCCTTTGTGGCTGGGTCGTTTGTTTTTTGATATATTTTTTATGGAGTTGGCTTCGGCAGGCTTTGGGTGCAGGAAACACAATTCTGCAAAGCAGGGGAAAGTTTTCATCTTTCATCATCGCTTTCTCTGGATCCTTTCATTTCTGCAATTAGGGTCTGATTCAAAACATGGGAAAATCCCCACTGATTTCAGTCGGCTTTGGATCGGGCCCTTTGCACTTGATTTACAAAGCAACGGGACCCACTTATAGTCCACAGCAATGCTAAAAGTGCCGGCTCCTAACAGAGTTAAGCAGCTTAAATTCTCAGGCCTGGTCCACACTAACCCCCCACTTCGAACTAAGATACGCAACAGCTGAAGTCGAAGTACCTTAGTTCGAACTTACCGCGGGTCCAGATGTGGCAGGCAAGCTCCCCCGTCTACTCCGCGTACTCTTCTCGCGGAGCAGGAGTACCGGCGTCGACGGCGAGCACTTCCGGGATCGATCCGGGATCGATTTATCGCGTCTAGACAAGACGCGATAAATCGATCCCAGAAGATCGATTGCTTACCGCCGGACCCGGAGGTAAGTATAGACGTACCCTCAGTTTCGTGTTTCCTTCTCACTATGAATCCTAGTGCATGACAGTTACCAAGGGCACAATGGCTCCTTTCTATGGGGCTCATATTCAACCCTTGGCCGGAGTAAATTTCCCTTTCATATGTACGTATAAAGCAGGGCCATTGCTCTGAGCTGGGAATCTCTCCTAGTAGATAGCAGACAGGTCAGCGTACGTTACATCAGGAATGTGTGGCTAAAAAGAAAATATCTTCATTTGCGTCTTGGGTTCTCTAGCCCCCTTAAATACCACTATGCAGATGCCCTGGAATCTTTCTACTTAGTGCATTTCAGGGGGAAACTGTTTATAGCGAAACAAGAACGAGGCCCAAATTATTTCAGGAAGGGGGGGTGGGGTGTTACCATGTTTGGGGCAGACACTGCAGGGGGGTATTTTTCTGTCGAGGGGGAAACCTGCACCCTGAAGGGATGTTGTTGGGGTGGGGGAGGGGGACGTCCATGGGGTCTCCTCGCAGATGTCATAGATTCACAGAGTTTAAGGCCTCACCTTCTTTACAGCATAGGCCATTACACTCATTAAATTACACCCCCTAACCTGGGGTTGGCTCAAGCACCTTCCACAAAGGCAGCCAGTCTTGAGCTGAAGACATCAGAAGCTGGAGACTGCGACGTGTGTCTAATTCACATTTGTCTGGACTCAGCTTCCAGCCATTGGCTCTTCTGCCTTTCCTCCCCTCTCTGGCTGGCTTTTCCACGATGGGCTATGCCTGGTCCCCAGTTAATAACTGCTCCCCTTCATGAGGGTCTCCCTACATATACTCCATCGGGGAATTCATCTGTCTTAGTCTGGCTAGTTCTTAGAGTCTGGTATTGTCCCTCCATGCGTTTCTGCACAGCATCAAACATAATTCAGGGGCTGATCTCCGTTGAGCCTCAAGGTGTCACTGCAATAATGGCATGAAAGTTTCTAAGGCATTTGTGTCCTCCTCCCCCTGACATATGGGTCTGAAATATGGGCCCTCCTGCTTAGACTAATCAATGCACAGCAAATAACTTCTAGGCTTTGTAATTGCCAATTGTTCTTGAAGATTAACACTTCTCATGATCTGATTAAACACTGACAATCAACTGAAAGTGGGTTTTTTTAATACAATTTACATGGAAACAATTGGCCATAATTATAACAATTAGTTTGTTATGAGAATTACGTGTGTGCAGGGAGATGCAAACATTCTTGCAAAGAAAAAGAAAAAAAATCAATCATAATTACAGGAATTAACTCCCGGCCTTCATAACTTAGGCCAGGATCCTGCACTTTATGCACACTTATTGAGGCTCTTCACATGCTTAACATTAAGCATTAGCTGGATGGAGGCTTTACATTTTAATCTGCACAATTATGGATTTGATCATTTTTAAACCAATAGAGAGCTACAGAAAAAATAGATAGATAGATAGATAGATATTTTTTAAAAGGCACTAAATTTTGACAATTGATTTTTCTAACTTTTTAGCAAATCTTTTGAACTTTTCAGTGCAAAATCCCCAGAGCTCTTGGAAAATAAACAAACCACTGAAAGCTGCAGAGATATTTATGGAAATTAAAGAGAATATGATTTTTTTTAATCAAATGAAAAACCCAAAGCCTCCCTCCGCACCTCCCCCTCCGACACACACACACACACACACACACACACTCTAGCCTTTCTGAGCTAGAAAACTCATGTAGCTTGGAGGAAAATAGTGAAAACTCCAAAATCAGTACATTTCACAGTTTGAGTTGGCCAAGACAAAAACAAATGTTTCTGGAAACTCCAAGTTCAACTCCAGAAGTCATTAGCTTGGCAGTAAACGCCATTATTTTCTCTCTTCACAATTTTACATATTTTATTAATTTTAATAAAGTACAGAAAAATGCCAAAGGAATCTAATGGAGTGTAATAATTATGAAGGGAGAGGAAGTTAGAAGAGGGCTACATGAAAGCAAAGAAGAAAGCAGCGATCCTAGCAAATATTGGCCTTTATTGGCTGTTTAAATCCTAAACTCTTTTTAATGTCACCATTTATAAATAGAAAATGTTTAAGTGATGCTCTTAGCCCTTAGGAAATTCACTAATGCCTGGCTGGCTGGTACTTTAGCATCGGGCTAAGCACTCTGCAGGGAAGACTGATTCCTAGGGGATTGACTCTCCATCCATCCACAATTCTCTAGTAAGCATTGCCAGTGTCTGTGTGGTGTGTTGGTTCCTGACTCCTCCATCAAGCCAGAAAACAGCATGGGGAATTAGATGACATTGGGACTTGAGGCCAAAAGAAGACAGAAATGGCCTGGGGCCCAGTCTGTCTCCAAGCAGGGAGATAGGATCTCTAGAACTGTGAGCTGTGATGGACTGCAGGCTGGTAGTGGGAGGGGAGAGGGTTGTTCCAGGTTGCAGGCAGGAGGTCGAAGGTGTTTCTCTTTGTGGCAGAGATGCAGGTCTCTTGCTGGAGACAGAACTAGGGGCTTCGATATCATAGGGATAGGTCATTTGGAAAGAGAAGAGATGAAGACCAGTACTCACTGAGTTAGAGACTGCTAATTAAGATACAAAGCAGTTCACATGATTCTGAACCCCTGAAACCCCTATTTAGACTCCAGAATGCAACTAGCACAAATCTGTATCAGTGTTTGATAGTAACAAACAGGGATCGAAGCCCCAAGGTGAGGAAAACAGTGTACCTGTTATGTTTGTTTTAATCTGATAACATGCATGTTTGAAATGCAGTGCTATGCAGGAAATTGGTTACAAATTATGCAGCTATAAGTCACATTATAGTCAATTGGTCACACTCAGGGGCAGCTCCAGGCACCAGCGCAGCAAGCACGTGCCTGGGGCGGCAAGCCGCGAGGGGCGGCGTGCCGGTCGTTGTGAGGGTGGCAGACAGGTGGCCTTCGGCGGCGTGCCTGCGGGAGGTCCGCCGGTCCCACGGTTTTGGCGGCAATTCGGCGCCGGGTACACCGAAACCGCGGGACCGGCAGATCACCCGCAGAAACGCCGCCGAATCCGCGTGACCGCGGACCGCCCGCAGGCATGCCGCCAAAGGCCGCCTGACTGCCGTGCTTGGGGCGGCAAAAAACATAGAGCCGCCCCTGGTCACAATATATTATTTGGTGAAAACAAGAATAAAAAGAGAGAGAGAGAGAGAGAGAGAGAGAGAAATTCCAGTATCAGGTGCTCAGATCCTGTGGTCAAGAGCATCATATAAATATAGAGAGAGGGACGGCAGCATGGCCTAGTAGGTGGAGACCTGGGTTCTGTTTTCAGCTCTGTCACTGATTTGCTGTGCAACCTTGGGTGAGTCATTTCCCCTCTCTGGGTCTCTATTGCCCCTCGCACCTTTTGTCTGACTTGATTATAAGCTGAGGCAGGGACTGTCTCTGTGTATTTGTACAGCGCTGAGCACAACGCACTCAGTGGTAGTAGGGGCCCGTAGGCAATACTGTCACACAAGTAGACACAGGTAACAGGAGGGTTTATGTTAGAGGTTTGCTGAACTGATACCCATGGCAGGAAGCTGGAGGCCCCATTTCCATTTCAGTCAGGGTGGTGCAGTCTCTCGGCCAGCAAGGTCCTAGCCACATTTGGTAGCAGATCTGTGCTCGCTGTAACTTATTGCTAATGGTCACCCAACACACTGCTGGTGAAGCTGTATTTGGCAGTAGTTTCCCAGCAGGGTTCCGGATGCAGCAGGTTCCACTGTAGCGGAGCATGAGTATCCAGTGCGGCCGTGGGTTTATTTTGAGCAGCAGAACGAACAGAAACTGTGCTATAGAATAACACCTCCTGGCAGTGAGGTGCTTCACACACTTGCAGCGTGGGCTGGGTGCAGAATGTGTTATGGCTGCATTTGGCTGTTTTTAAAAAGACAGAGTTTCTTGCAGTGCTTCTCCCCAGGGAGCAGAGCTTTGCAAGACCCCGAGGAGATATTTACCAAGACAGTGCCAGGTGCTGGAACATTAGAGGTGCCAGATGTCTCCATTATGGAAACCTGCAGATGACGATATTCCTCCCACAGAGCAAAGCAAATGTGAGGTACAGATTTAGGGTCTGATCCAATGGCTTTTGGAGAGCTCGGTTTTACAGTACGTAGAGTCGTCATAAGCACCGATCAATGTCTGTGTAACTCGTCTATGCTTTTAAACAGGAGATTGTGAAAAGCTGTCCAGTCACACAAACTATCAAATAAATGGTATTTGTTGCAAATTAAATCTATAGAAACTCTCTTTGGTCCACTGATATAAATATGTCTATTTCCTGCATAACAAATACACTTTCCTGGCTTTGCTGCCTATAAATAATTGTTTTTGATTTTCTGTTACAGGATATTTTTTTCTGGCTGCTTTGCTTTCGCGATGCAGAGTGCCTTCCTCTGCTTCCTTCTAGTATACGCTATCACTTTTCACAATGTATAAGTGTCAGACACTGCATCTCACTTTGCTGTTTTACAAATCATTTTTCCCTAGGTTCCCCCCCACACACACACTCAAGTGAAATAAGTGTTCCGCTTTGTTTTTTTCACCTCTTTCATCTCCCCACCACCTCCTCCAATTTTCTTTCCCTTTAATCTGACATGATGGCACTTGTAAAATAAATAACTAAACAAATGAATGAAAGCTGCGGATTTCTCTGCTGCTGTGATCACTGAACAAACAGGTTCCCAGTTCCACTGCAAGAGTCATGACCATGTTGTTCTGAAACTAGAGGTTCACTTTTAAGCACCTGCCTCTGGTTCATCTCTGCATTTCAGCTGCTGCCCTTCTAGTCCTCTTCTGCAATCTGCTATTTCCACTGCCGCCCACAAGGTCCCTCTGAGGTGGTTTTGAAGGCCTCAGCGAGAGCTGGCCGTAAAGATTTCTCTCTGTGGTGCAAGAAGAGAATGCTTCAGATTCTTCTGCAGTTACGAGCCTTTGAAAAAACTCCCTCTTCCGTGATTGGTGTCTCTGCTTTTTGTGAGTGTCACCAGCTCCCTCAGCTTTCTTTGCTCATCTCTGTCACCAAACACTGCTGCCTCCCCACCGTGAAGCCAGCAAAGCTCTCTGGCTCTGCAAACACTCATGTCAGATCTTCAAAGCTAATGAACTCCCAAACCTCCTACTGAAGTCAGCAGCCCTGTCTGTGGGTGCTGTGTTCAGCACAAGATTAAGTAGCTTCAGACTCTGGCCCCTGCATGGTTGGCTAAGTGAGCATGTCTTTCAGCACACTGAAGAGAAGGCACTATTATAGCAAGGAGTTGCAGCATACTCCCAGAGAGGACTGTGTTCCACGCATGCGCACACAGGGAAGGAAGGGTGGTCTGTTGGTTAAGGCACTGGACTGATAGGCAGGAGTGCAGGGGTCAGTCCCTGTTTTGCTGCAGACTCCTTGTGTGACCTTAGGCAAATCACTTGTCCTACTATGTCCACACTGCATAGGAAACCCAGGTCTGTGGGATTCAGGTTTGTGGACTCAGTGTTTCCAAGCCCATGTTTGAGTGTCCACACTGCATTGTAAACCTGGGTTTGCAGTCGCTGGCCCCAGGTCTTACCAGCTGTGCTAACACATCCCTACTACACCACGCAGATCTTCTGACCCTGGTCTGGGGCTTGAGCTGCATCCACACTGCAAAATGACAGGGGACTCAGGCTCCGACTCCCCCCGCCCCCAGCAGGGTCCTAGGACTCCAGGCCGGTGTGCTTGCTGACCCAAGCCAGACTGATTTGTGTGTAGATGGAAGAGGGGTTCTGGCTCAATCCTGACTCAACGCCTAGGCTTAGTGTATAGTGTAGACGTGCCCTACATCTCTATGTGTACCTCAGCTCCCCAGCTGTCAAATTAGCTCATAGGTGTGTTGTGATAAATCTATAAATATTGGGAAGTGCTTAGATACTACCATGATGGAGAATGTACCTAGACAGAGAGAAGTGGATATATTCCAAGAGCCCCTAATTCTACCATCTGCGATCAGCATTATAGTGCTTAATATTGAATTAAAATTAGTGACCAAACACCTATTTGGTTCAAGGTGCAGGATCAGGGCCCTTTTTTGCATTGCAGACTAACAATTACAGAGAGAAAGAGTTATAAACGCGTGTCCTTGATCACTCACTGAAAGCAGGAAACTCCTGTTGGCTGCATGACTTGTTTGCTATCACAACTCCAAATATAAGTGTGGGAAACTTCTAACATTGCAGTTTTCATGCCAAGGCTTGATGTATAGTTCAAAGACATAGAGCACGTTGCCAGCAAAATAAAATATTTAGTGTCACTATTAGACACGGGTCTGTTTTGTTCTCATCTGTCTTGTGAACAGCATCTCGAATGCTCACTTCTTTGCCAGTTTCCTCTCCATCCCGCAATTTGTGCCTAGCAGATTGTAACTAAAACAACGAAAGCTGCTGAATTATTAAATAGTTTGTTATTTAAAAAAAAAAAAAAAGACAACACAGCTTTTGCAGCGTGTAACAGTAAGTGATGGGTGAGTGTCAAATGGCATTCACAGACCATGCACTCTGATAAGGCTGAGGTGGAAGTTTGCCCACAGCTTCTGGCTTTAGCTGGGCTCTGGATAATGCGTAAATGGCCCTTCGTGCTGTATCTTTCCAATCCCAAAGGAAACTGGGAAGGGCAGAAACACAAACACTTTAAAAAGGAACCCAACTTTTTTGATGTTAGGCTTGGTTTAAGGATTGACGTTTGGGTGGTGCTGGAGAAGATTTGTGCCAATTCTGATTTTATCTGAATGGAGTCACCCAGCCCCAATTATTCTATATCATGAAAAATACTCCCAAACCTAGGGCCAACTTTTCAAGTGCTCAGCACCCAACCTGCTGATAATCTGCCCATAAAATATCCATGAGGCTTCTCAGCCCATTACACAAAGCAAGGGTAGATGCAGGATGTTCATTTCCCCAGCTGGAGATGGAAAGGAGGAAGTTACATGAACAGGCTCTCTGGCCAGTCCATGGCCATGTATATCGTACAGGGTGTATACTCATTGAAGACCAAGCTATGAAACTGATCTCAGATCCCGAAGAGGCTGTGATTCATCCTTATACGGTCACTACAATCCTCAGTTGTTTTTCTTTCCAGGACCGAATAACATTTTCTCGCCTGTTTGGATGCAGGCATTTATTGGTTTAACTCCGACCCAGTTAAACAGCAATTACATTAAACCTGACTTAGCAAAACTTCATTCCCAAAACAGCCCCCAGAGCATTGCTGCCTGTTGTAACGCAGGCTTGTATGTTCACAACGCTTTGCCAACAGCAGTGAACATCTTTCTGTTTCTCTTTGGCCTGTCTGAGCAGTCTCTGTCAGTTTCGGGTGATGCTTGGCATCGTTAATGACCATTTATTACTGTTCAGTTAGAATGCTGCCGGACTCTCTAAAAGGGTCATAGTCATCCATGATCAGCGGTCCTCAAAGCGGGCCCTGTCCTGGTTTTGTGCACAGGAGTGGATCTCACTTAAGGAACGTTCGTTGCCTTGTCAGTTCCTTGACAAGCTCATTTTTAACCCTATGTGCAAAGAGGATTAGCTTAGAGCACAAACCTCCTCCTCCATCTGGACTCAAAACGGATACAATTCTATATCCCCTTCTGTCTCTGGCTCCTCCCCATCCCCTCCTCCGCCTGTTGGTATCACGACGAGCTACAATGTATGCTCATCTTCTACCGTGAGTAGAATTTGTTTGTAATTGTTCAATGGGCTCTCTTGGGGAATGTCACCATTTTAGCTTGATTCAGATCTGGCTGAGTTCACAGGCATCTGCACCTGGGGCTGAGTTGAGAGAGCCGTGGACAAACTGACAGTAGCCCTGGGCCGTGTCAGGAAAAACGCTCTGCAGCCCAATTAGGTCCGAAGGATCTGGAACAAGGTCAGTGACGTGCTGGCGAGACGACAAAGCAGAAAGAAGTGTTTCTCTTCTCCCTGCCTTGCTTAGGTCGCATTTAACAAACCCATTTAACAGGTACCTTCAGAAGCAGAGCCAAGTGCCCTGAATGCCTCTTGGGACCAGGAAGCTGGTGTACGCGTGGGGTTTTATTTTCCTACCGAGAGTCATGGGTAGGGTATAGTTTCGGTGCCCTTTGTTGCTCAGACAGACTGATTTTAGTCTGTCCGATGAAAAAACGTTAGCTTGCTCCACTCACTTTCCATTTCAGCTGCATACAGGCAAGCTATTCTTAAAGATACAACCAGGGTGTAATTATGGGAGAACATAATCAATTAGGAATCTAGTCAGCCTGAAATCTGTGTGCTTAACCTTCTGGGAGCGGGATGACCCCAATGATTACAACGCTTCTGAGATAAGATTCTCACTCTCTCCTCTTGCAATGGCTTTCTAATGAGACTCTGAGACAGGTGCCGCTAAGAGCGGATGTAAGGCTCAGAGTAGCTCCTGGTGATGTTTGTCATTTCCGCCAAACCCTCCTGTCACTTTCTTAACAATGCTACAGCTTTTTATAGCCGTCTTCCTCAGTCGTTTTGATGGGGATGTTTTGAGAACCGGGTGACGGGGGAGCTGTGTATAGAATCCCATTGTCCTCCTGCACCCCAGAGTGGAGGAAAAATGAGACGCATTGGAACATGGCCATGTCTGGGTGCAACCCACCCTTTCTGGTGTGCCCTGTGGCTGGGGCTCCTTGCCACGGCTGATGGAATCTGCCTCTGTTTCTCATTCTGGAGGAGGAGATCTGACATGCCAGAAGGGACTGGAAGGGCGTCATACTGCATCTCCAGTACTGTGATGGTTGCCAATATACCAGCCATTGTGTTTCCTTCCATGTATATGGCTCAGCAAGGGATAGAACAAAGGAGCCAGTCTATTGTTAGCATAGTGGGCCAGACAGACAATGTGGGGGGAGATGCTAAAATAAATATATGAAAGTAATGAGCACACTTTGCCCTTGACAGACAGCTCCTAATATGAATTCCCTGGGAGACCTTTACTGATACTTATACATCAGACTCAAATGCGGTTTCAACTCAGTGAAATAGATGCTTTCTCAGCATTTTAAATTCTGGTCATTTTTTGGCACTTGTCAGTTCAGCGAATCCATTCCTCAAATGTTGCTGTGTGTTTGGGGCTGCCTTGAAGTCAAAACTCTCCTGGGGAATAAAAAGAGAGAGAGAGAGAGAGAGAGAGAGAATACTTTCAAATGATTCACAGAATCTGGTTTTAAAAGGTAATTGTTAATAACGGTGATAATAACCGTTAGAGGGCAGTACACAAGAGACAATTAGATCTGTGTCATGAATGGTGTCATGTTGCCCACGATATGGAAAGCCCTGTTTCTGGGGAGTGAGAGCTACAATCAAGAAACTAGAAATGAGATTATGTCCCAACGATTCTGTATTTCCTCTTTCTATCAACACCCAACTGTTGTAATGGCTCCCAGAAATGGACCAATAATTAAGGGCTCCCGAGACAGATGGGATTAGATGGCACTTACTATAACTCCATCTGATTTTAATTATATAATTTTGTTACATTTATATAATTGTATATCACTATAATAGATTTCACTCTGTGCCTTTACCAACTGAATAGATAGTTCTGATTGGGCAGATGCAGATTAGACTGTATCTCTTTTGCCATTTCCACATGTTGCTCATCTTCTTAGATGATGAGCTTTGAGGGAGGTGCCTTGTATTCTTATGGGTCTGTACAGCACATGGCACAACAGGCCACTGACCCTAACTGGGGCCTCTGTGCCCTACTGTAATATAAATACAGAATGCACCCACCCCTTCTTCCGGTAGAGACCTGAGGGCTCTGTCTCTGGCACACTCGTCCAGCTTGTCCCATCACTAAAGTGTACCTGAACTGAGCGAGATGCGTGGCCTTCACTGCAGTGAAGAGAGATGCTGGCCTTACACTGAGGGGGATTTTATACGGGTGGTGGTTTGGGCCTGATCCTTGGAGATGCCAACTGTGGTATGAAGAGCTATATAGAGCTCTCGGCTCCTTGCAAGTGATGCTCCATAGCTGGCAGGATTGGGCCCCTCACAGCCTCTCCTTATCCTTGACAGTACATTAGGCTGGGGAGAGCCCTTGTTTTACACGTGCACATTGCAACAATGCCATCGCCGAGCTTCCCATGTGCTCTTTGCTTGGCTGTTGGAAGGTGCCAAGGTCACCCAGCTGTTTTCTCAGCTGTGCCTTGCAGAGGCACTTTTCCTGCTCTGTGGCTGGCCGCATAGTATCCCTTTGTTACAGAGTTTCTCAAGAGAGCGCATTACAGTAGATGTAATTGCTGTTGTCAGACAAGGGCACAGCTATATGAGACTTGCCACTCTGATAAGTTCAGAGCTTGCCTTAGCAGAGCTCCCAGAGAGCAGGACTCTAGTCACAGGACTGGCTAGTCACAAGCAGCAAATGGGCTGGCTAGTTGAACTACTTGTTTACTTTTCAGAGTAGCAGCCGTGTTAGTCTGTATCCGCAAAAAGAACAGGAGTCCTTGTGGCACCTTAGAGACTAACACATTTATTTGAGCATAAGCTTTTGTGGGCTACAGCCCACTTCATCAGATGCATAGAAGGAACATATAGTAAGAAGATATATATACATACAGAGAACATGAAAAAGTGAAAGTAGCCATACCAACTGTATGATAGCTCATCTTAATTAATTAGCCTCATACAGTTGATATGGCTACTTTCACTTTCACAGATAAATGTGTTAGTCTCTAAGGTGCCACAAGTACTCCTGTTCTTTTTTCTTGTTCACTGTCTCCCATCCGTGTATCCGTTTCAGGTCAGACAGTACAGCAGCCACCGCATTACATGGATTTGTTGTAAGACTATCTGATAGGGAATTAAGTGGTTCACAAAACACAGCGCGATTCCAAGTCCACGGTGTGCGATAATGCTACAGCTGCAAAGTACATTTGGAGATGTGTTGGTTTCCATAGAGTGTCTATCCCAGCTTCAATATCTGGCAAACTGAAGACGGCAGGTGCTCATGTGAGGCTGGTATTTTCCCACGCGTTGTGAGCATCTTGCAGACATGAATTCTATGGAGGGAAGCCACACATTTGGGGCAATGTATATCACATGGCTGTGGTGATACTGACCCAGCTACCGCACTGACACCTTCAAATAGAAAAAATACTAACAAGGGAGCTGCACTATTTCCTGCTGCTTTGCAGCGTTCAGCTGTGCCTGCACCTTCTCCATAGACTGTGGTGAAAACTTAGCTCCTTAGCCCTGGGGGCCTAGTGCACACGCACGCACACACACACACACACACACACACGCACACGCACACGCACGCACACACGCACACACACACACACTCTCCGTCACTGGTACACTGACACAACCTGTGCACTCATGCACCACTCACTCACACATACACTCATGTCTAAAAGAGGAACCTCTTCCTCTCTCCATCCAAACAGAATGCCCCCGGCCAGCACCTCAGCAGCTCTGCTGATGCATTAATGCTTCTCATCCCAACCCCTTCCCCCATGCAGCTACACGCTCTAGAAAATCGTCCTCATTCCTTTCTGAGAGCAGATGGGCAGAAATGCACATCCACAAGACCACACAAATGTCCCCGTGTGGAGAGTCCTGCCCAGTGTAGTAAGGTGACTGGGGAAATCCAGCACCCTGGGCATTAATGCTAGAGAAATCCCTGCTCTAGGGAGCTGACGCAGACGGATGTTGGCAATGTGGCCTTGCACGGCTGGCAAAGGCCAAAGTGCCCCCACCAAAGTACTCAATCAGTAACGGCGGCAGTCTAAAGATCAGTTCTCACCTGTGGATTGCACAGCCTTTGAGTGAGCCTGCAGGCTTACAGCCTGCCCCGAGTGAGGGACAGTGTGTAGCTGTGCCAGGGAACGAACGGTGAGTTTACTTGTTCACATGTTCATCTCATAGCAGAAATAATGAGCTTGGCACATGGCACTTCCCAAGCCCTGTGCTCTAGGCTGTTGCTTGCACCACCCTCTCCTGCCGGCCAATGATTATCCTCACGGTCTGCCCGACGCCTGCTGTGGCTTAACTGCTTCCTCTGCCACGCTGGAGGGGTTGGGGCACTCACAATGAACCGTAGTTCTTGGAGCAACCAGCACAAGGAGGTTCCCCCCTCACCTGTGTGCATTGTGTGCAAGCAGGAGGCTAGTTCCCTTTAATTGCATTTCTCGCTGTTGTTACTGGGGAAGTTTATGGACCCCATTTTCAACGGTGAAATATGCACCCAGACATCACAGGCGACCATTAGACATGAGCAATAAACCAGAATGCAGAGCATACCCAGGGCATCTTGGGACAATAATTGTCGTCGGCCTCGTTATTTGTACTTTACCTCATCGATAAGCCATACCTCAGGCTGCAAGTAACCTACCATGCACAAAGAAAAAAAAATTAACAGTGCCGGAGACATCAAACGAGATGGGACTGTCGTCTCCAGCATAAATAATCACTCTGAGCCCAGCTCCATGAGTCAGCATTTCTGAGTGAGAGGAACCTGGAGTGGGTGTTTTGGTTTTGCAGAGTGGGGCAGGGTGGAAGCAAGACACCGCTCCAAAGGAGGCGAGAAGGAAGGATGCAATGTATTGGCTCAGACTCACTCGCGGCCTCCGTAGAGTTCCAGCAGGAGTGAACTTGGCTTACTTAGCATGGGCCAAGTAACGTTTCTGTGACTAGTGAATACATATTGGTGAGCTAGTGCCCGTAGGTGTCGTTCTATCTCAGGATCACAAAGAGTCTTGCAAAAGGGGCCAGGCTCATTATCCCCATTCTGTCCCCGACTGGGGCGCACACAGAGGGGAAGCGAGGTGATTTGCCCCAGGTCACCCAGGAATTTGACTGGTCTCCTGACTCCCAGCTCAGTGCCCTCTCCACCAGCCCACACTGTCTCCCTGCAGCTTTAATAACCTTCTGAGCCCGGTGGCTTTTATAAACACAGGTTAGTACAGCATTTGTGTGCAAAGAAGTCTCTCTGCTAACGTGAAATGTTAGCCATAATACTGTGGCATAGAGCCGGAACGAGGTGCTGTGCTGTGGGCTTAATTACAATCAATCCATATCAGCTCCCTCCCTCCAGCCCCTGTTGCCCCACACAGTGGGTGTCATGAGATTAGTGAAGGCAGCTGCAGCAGAATCGTTTACGGAGACTGCAGGTATATTCTCACCTTCTACATCATATTTAACAGAAAGTAAATGGAAGGTTGGCGTAGGGCAGCTTCCTAGAATACTTATTAGCTGCTTCTCCCTGCTGAACTCGCTGCAATCATTCTGCACGCGTGCCTGTCCTGAAACTGCTTCTGTTATTAGATTTAAAACAAGTTTCAACCTTTACAATCTTGTCTATAAAGCAATAAACCCAGAAGGCTCATGTTAGGGACAGCAGGATAGCAGGGAAACAAGGGGCTTTGTATTTTCCAATCACTGACAAGGTGAAGGGGCAGGATCTCAGGAAAAGGTATTCTCCTGCTCTCTTCTTCTTCCTGCTCACCCATCCTTACTGCAGCTTGTGATAATACAGCCAAAGGCAAATGCATACGGCTAGGAACAAAGCATGCAGCTCATACGTGCAGGATGGGGGACTATCTTGGGAGGCTGTGACTCTGAAAAGGACTTGGGGGTCATGGTGGATAATCAACTGAAGATGAGCTCCCAGTGTGATGATGTGGCCAAAAGGCCTAATGCAGCTCTTGGAAGCATTAGCAGGGGAATTGCAAGTAGAAGCAGGGAGATATTACCTCTGTGTTTGGCACTGGTAGGACCGCTACTAGAATATCGCATCCGGTTCTGCTGGCCACAGTTCAAGGAGGAGTTGATAAATCCGAGAAGGTTCAGGGAAGAGCCACAAGAATGATTAAACACACCTTATAGTGTAGATGTAAGGAGCTCAACCTAATTATCTTACCAAAGAGGAGGTTAAGAGGTGACTTGATCACTGCCTCTAGGTACCTACATGGGGAACAAATATTTAATAATGGGCTCTTCAGTCTAGCAGCCAAAGGTGTAACACAATCCAGTGGCTGGAACTTGAAGCTAGACAAATTCAGAATGGAAATAAGATGCAAATTTTTATCATTGAGGGTAATTAACCACTGGAACAATTTACCAGAGGTGTTGTGGATTCTCCTTCACCGGCAATTTTCAATTCAAGTTTGGCTGTTTTCTAAAAGATCTGCCCTAACTCAAACAGGAATTGTTTGGGGGAACCCTAGAGTCTCTGTGACAAAGGAGGCCAGACCAGAGGATCACAGTGGTCCCTTCTGGCCTTGGAATTGGACTGGATGAAGAAGAAAGGAATCTGAGCAATGATGGAACAGGAGGATGACCGCAGTAATTGCTGGCAGCCCCTCAAGCTGGGAAACCAATGTCTGGCCTAGGAAAGGAGTCAGACTAGTGCAGGGAGGAGATAAAGGAAACCAATGGAGACATTTGTATAGCGTCCTGAACCACACAGAGCCAGACCCCAGACATAAGCTGAGTAGCACCCCCGATTGCAAGAATACAAAGCAGACTGGCTGCTCTTGCTGGTTATTTTAACCTAGAGGGGAGCTCATGGCTATAATGAGATCAGCACAGCTGCTTTCAGCCATCATCACCACATGGGCATGATCCTCCAAGCTCAGCTTCCGGTGATGGAGTTGGCAGGTTCTCTCCCAGCTTCCTGGGAGTTCATTCAGCTCAATATCAGTATCAGATTTCCAGATCGGGTCTGTGGGTTGTGTCGGGCTTCCTCCTCACCAGAGGGGGCTATTGTCAGACCCCTACACTACCCCGGCACTCAGATTAGGAGTCCAGTCTGAGACACCTTAAAATGGGCCTGAATTTCAGAAAGTACTAAGCACCTTCCCCTGCCCCCCTCTGAAAACCAGGCCTCCTGAGGACATCTCCCCAAAGATTCGGGCTTCCTTACTCAGCATCCGGCCGAGAGGAAAGGGTTAACCCTACAGCCAGCATGCGGGGATCCGATGGGCACCTCATGCACCTTGGGGAGAAGTTTTAACACAAGTCCTGGAGATTTTGAATGGTGTAAATCCCCTCTCCCCAGGGCTTTGTGAAGGTATCGAGGAGTGACAGAGAGCCACGTCACCCATGCAGGCGTAGTCACACTTTTCGTATAGAATTAACTTTTCCAAAGCACATACTAAATTATCTGCCAATAAGGGCAAAGAGCTGCCTCTTCTCTCCAGTGTCTGAGAAAGCCCAACTGTTCACAGGTGGGCGCATGTGATAATTACTGACAATACCTGTGAGAACCTGCAAGCGTCTGTTGCGAGACAGAGAGCGAGCTCCATTTAAGCCCTTGGCCAAAGAACTGGATCTTTTCCCCTGGGTGAATCATGCTCCAAGGATGAAATGCACATCCAGATTATCCCCCACACCTCCCAACAGCCGCTGGGCTGCTCCCCAGCTGGGGCACTGGGAGTTTTCTGAATGCAGACAGACCAACTGCATACAGGTTCAGTCAAGATAATGTCCCAGGATCCCTGAACTCTCCAAGGCTCTTGGCGTCTGCAAAGCCGGGCTGGAATTCTGGTGCAAACAGGCTCTCTCCTCAGACGCCTGTCACCTCTGCTTCCCAGCCCAGATCCAAAGCCCACCAAACTCAACAGAAGGTCCTCCCCTGTCTTCACTGGGCTCTCAGTCTGGTCCATAGCCCTTGCTGGAAGGTGCCCATGAACAGCATGGTCTTGTATTTTTGACACCTTCCTTTCAGCCCGTCCAGGAACAGGAGGCAGAAGGCACTTGCCTGCCCATTTCAGACCATCCACACAACCCAAGACACTCTCTTAGCCCTGTGCAGTGTGCCTGGGAGACACTGTGGCTGAGGCCAGACCATGCAATGCCCTTCGACTTGCTTTCAAATGATTCTGCCCCTCAAGGTATCAGTAACATTGTCTCCCTCGGCCTGCATTGACTTTGCTTTGCCTTTCCTCACATCCAGAGACATCCTCTGACATTACCTAGACATCTCTGCATGGTCTCTAGGGAGGTGCATTGATATCACCATGCCAGTGCTGCCAGGTACCCTGGCTTATAAATACAATATATTCTATCAAAATAAATGGCTTTGTTACCCAACAGGTGATGCACATACACACTCATCAGTAACTCAGTATCTTCATTGCCTCCTTCCACTCTCTGAACGTCTTCAGACATTTCTCTGCAGTGATGGCATCTGTGTGACTGCGCCTGCATGGGTGATATGGCTCCCTGTCACTCCTCGATACCTTCACAAAGCCCTGGGGAGGGGGGATTTACACCATCTGTGTTAAAACTGGAACACTGTAGATCTAATAACCCAAAGTGTGAAAAGCCAGTTATTTCAAATTATTCTAGAGGCCATTATCATAATCACATGGTTCATTAGAGCTAGTGAGTAAAATGTTTTAAAAAGCCATGATTATTTGCCAAAGTATTTTTAATTCTTCAGTTTTGCCTGTATTTAGAGATCTGTGCACTAACCTGTGGTGGGTGGCAGATGCTGATCACTGAAGTCATGATTTAGGCCCCAATCTTACAAACAATTAGTTTGTATGCTCTTTGGGGCAGAGACCATCTTTTTGTGCAGTGATTGTACAGCGCCTAGCACCTTGGAGGCAGGTCCCTGCCTAGGGCTCCTGTGTAATAGCAATACATACGCATCAGGTGACTTTGTTCATATGCATAGTCCTATGTGACTCCTATGTGGGTACAGCTACACACATGGGTCAGTGTGCGCAGGATTGGGGTCTTATTATTATTAATTGTACAGCAGTAGTTCCCAGCAGCCCCAATCAGAGATCAGGGGGAAGTTTACTGGGTTATTGCTTCTCTAGACCCAGCCAAATATTGGGTAAATAAGACTCACAAGTGTTGCGCAGTATTAGCAAAAAAACCCCAAGAAATGGTAACTGAGACCTGACTAGAAAAAAAAAACGAGTTTTAAAGAGGTGAGTAAGTGCATCACCACAAGTCATTCTCCAGGTGCATTTAGTTTCACTCTCCTCTTGCAGAATTTTTCTGTTGCCTTTTAATGACTATGGAGTGTGTGTGTGAACCGATCTCTACCTATAGCCCATTCCCGAGAGCTGAGATTTCAGCCGTGTACTCTGGCTGCAACTGGCCAGATAAGTCACAGAATTATACCAGGGTACAGCAAGTGGGGCAGAATAGCTTTTTTTCTTTATTATTAAATGGAGATATACCTATCTCCTAGAACTGGAAGGGACCTTGAAAGGTCATAGAGTCCAGCCTCCTGCCTTCACTAGCAGGACCAAGTACTGATTTTGCCCCAGATCCCTAAGTGGCCCCCTCAAGGGCTGAACTCACAACCCTGGGTTTAGCAGGCCAATGCTCAAACCACTGAGCTATCCAGCCCCTACAGTAATCTTTAATCAATTGCCCAAACCGATGATCGCCAGCTACAGAACAGACACAGAGAGTCCAAGTCCAGAAAGGACCATTCGCTCCTCTTGCCTGACCCCCTATATAACGCAGGCCCCCTAGGAGTTCACCCAGTTACCCCTGTATTGAGCCAATAACGTGTCTGACTCATACAAAACAAGCCAGAGAAAGGAGAGAACTATTTACTAATCGCTCTATTTCTGTTGGAAGTGTCTGGAAAGTTATGGAAATCTCCCAGCTTGGTTACTATGTTAGAATTGTTTCAAATAAAACTCAATAAAAATAATATTTTGACAAACTGAAATGCACAATTGTTTGCAAGCCGGTCAGTGCGGGATTAGAGAGTGAGACGGTCGGACACTCAGGATTTCAGTGCTGTTTGCCAGGGGGAAGAATATTTGATTTGCTGTGGCTGAAATTGACTCAAATCAGTCTCTTACTGTATGCTCTGTTGTGCTAATCACCATTCAGAGATGCTCAGCTGCAACTCAGTGCCTCCTGCATTCACAATGTGGCCTCAATACAGGCAAACAGTACTTAGAAGTTACATTTCATTCAGAACGGCTGTATCCGAATAAAATTACACAAAAAAGATGCAAATGAACTGTAGTTTCTTTTCATTTCCCCCTCTTTAGCCGCCGTTATTCTGTCACCAGTGGATTTATGTCTATTGGCTGCAGGTATTAATTGCTGTTTGCATACACAGCAGTGTTATTGCCAGGCAGTAAACATGCATTTCCATTTTACATCCAAATCTAAACCCCCGCAGAAAAATTATTGCCATGTGCGTTTGATACCAACTACATCTTAATCTGCATTTAGAGTTAGTGAAGAGAAGGAACTAAAGACATTTGTTTTACTTTAAACACTTTGGTAAATATATAGCGATACAAGAAGAGAACCAAAATGTGAAATGCTGCTATCTGAGGACAGACAAGTAACAAAGGCTTTGTTTGACTCTAAGGCTGGAAGTGAATGTAAGGAAATAATTATTACATCATGATGTGATAAATTCTCCTTCATTACCCCAAAATGGTGCCGATAAATTCCCATCCTTAACACTTAACTGGTTGGACTGGAGTGGTCTTCTATTGTGCTAACCGGGATTCAGATGCAGTTTTTATTTTGTTAAAAAAAACCTTTGATTCAATCTTGCACATGTTCTAGTTCTTAATAAATCAAATCGAGGCATTTAAAATAAATACCTTTAATTAGCTGTGCGTTCAACTTATCTTCAGATTGCCACAAATGCTCCCTTGACAGATATAGATAACCTCCCACCCCATCTTTCATATACGATCAGAGGCCTGGAAAGGCTTCCAGATGAGGAAAGAGTGAAAAGATTGGGACTCTTTGGTTTAGTGTGGGGACAAATAAGATGGGATATGACTCAAGTACCCCAAATAATGAATGCGATGGAGAAGGCCTCTCCTCTTTCACAATACAAGACCAAGAATGTAAATGAGCAGCAATAATTAAGAAAATACTTTCTTACACAATGCCCGATGGAACTCGCTGCCACAAGATATCGCTGAAGCCAACGTTTAGGATTTATGAAAGGATTCATATGGCTAATGAGAAAATCCACAGTCACTTCAGAGGATAAAACATTTATAAGGGCTAGAAACCCTCAGGCATTAGGGCATAACCCAATTGCTGATGGAGGTCAGGAAGAAACTTCCCTGGGGACAGATTATTCCATTACAATTTTCTTCCACCTTCCACTGAAGCAGGTGGTGCTGACCACTGGCAGAGACAGGAGACTGGGCTAGACAGGCCCCAGTCTAATCAGCAATGACAATCCCTGTGTTCCGGTGCATTCACTTGGAGATTGGACACTTGTGTAGTCAGTATGTCAGCATCCAGTGCTGGAAACTGTTGCCAGTGTCAAGATCTGGTCACTGAATTCCCAGGCATGACCAGGAGCGGCTCCAGGCACCAGCGCACCAAGTGCGTGCCTGGGGCGGCAAGCCGCGGGCGACGGCCTGCCAGTCGCTGTGGGGGCAGCAGTCAGGGAGCCTTCAGCAGTGTGCCTGCGGGAGGTCCGCTGGTCCCGCAGCTTTGGCGGCAATTCGGCAGCGGGTACGCCGAAGCCGCGGGACGGGCGGACCTCCCGCAGGCGCGCCACCAAAAGCCACCTGACTGCCGTGTTTGGGGTGGCAAAATACATACAGCCGCCCCTGGGCATGACATTTATTGGCTTCTCCTGGGTTTGCTGTAAATCAAGCCAATTGCTTGATGCACAACACTTGCTTTGCAGAGTCGCCCAGCTGAGGCTCTCCTCCTTCTCTGGATTCTGGTAGCAGGAGGCTTCTGGAGTCATGCTGGGTCCAACAAAGGAGGGCAGCTGGGAAAAACACCCATTAGAGGGGCAGACTGAACAGCATTTCCTCAGCACTAGGTCAGGTTTCAGTGGATCTAGCTATGGCATCTAATCAGGTCCCATTCGTTCCTTTTTACGTCATGATCCCTAGGCTCCGCCATACAGAGCCAGCCGCCACCTGCACTCTCTCCCCGTCACCCTGCACATGTCAGACACATGATGAATGTGCAGAGGAAGTGGGGCCAGCTGCAGTTGCATGCAATAGTCTGTCTTATTTCTCTGCTGCAAGTGGCTGGTTCTCACCTCAGTTAGGTGAAGAAATCCCCTATGTAGCTACAGTGATGCACAGGGCTGTGATGGGGACAGTCCCTAGGAGATTAGCTTGAGCCAGTTGGGTGGCTACGTTACATCATCCTTAAAAGACATCGTCCCGTTGTGGGCAACAGGGGTTTCATCTTATCCCTGCCCTTTTTAATTGGCTATCACAGAACATCTCGACGTCTGTTGACTTTGGTCCAGCGCACAAGGGGGAACATGATGCTTGCTAAGGATAAGCTGTGAAAGGAAGGATTGGCTTGTTACAAGTCCTGGTTGTTATCACAGTGTCAGGGGCTACAAAGAATTAGTTTATTCCATTTTCTGTTCTTTCCACAGTCTGTGTCAGAGGGATGAAATAGGTTGCCAGTCACCGGCGTGGGTAAGGTGATACAATGCAATCTGCAGCCAGAGACATACTTTATCAGAGGAAAAGCAGACTAGATAGCCGGCACTATCGCCTCTAACAAGCTGTTCTGATGCTATTGTGGTCAACGGCAGTGCTGGAGCCACACCTCCCACTGTCCAGAGAGAAACGATTGCTCCGGGGAGCTGCCAGACGCTGTGCATGAAGTAGCGCTGCGAGACGTTGTCTGTGAACTTGCTTTGGGATTTTCACACCAACTCACTGCCACTTCACCCCGTGCCCTTTGCCTTCGCGTTCTAGGCCTGGCTGAAAGTATTTGAGTTTTGAAAACTTTCATCAGCTTTTTGAATTGTTACGAAAAAGAAGCAAAAAATGTGGATGAAATGCTTGCCTCTGTTTTCGATGCGACAGCTGAGGCAGTTTCCTGCAATATCCTTGAAAAAGTTGCATGTATTAAATGCTAAGTTTATGTATTATTGTGGGCTGGGATTGAATGTAACCTCTTTGGGGCAGGGGAGAGATGATATGATGTGAGGCCTGGGCATTCAAAGAACTATATTGAAATTGTGCCAGACAAGGATGGACTTTTGGGCCAATAAGTGAAGAGGATTTCCTGGGAATACCTAGGGAGAGGTTAATGCAAATTCCCCATCTCCAGCTAAGCACAAACTCAGCCTTTTGAAGCTGCACCTGGAGGAGAAGGTAATCGGCTGCTGGTTACCTGATCCCGGAGGTTGGTGATCAAAGCCCTGAGCTGTGTGAATTCACAGGCTGATCTGCCCAGTCTGGGTCTGGTTCTGAAGCAGAGACCATTATGAACTTGTAACCCTGGGGAAAAGTCAGGTGTGGAGTTTGAAGGATTGACCCCTACCAAAGCCCCATGTTGGAGCTGGGGTGACCTCTGGTAAGCTTCCAGCCCATAGGTCCCAAACTGTGACCCACAGAACTCCAGTGAGCCATTATCTCTCTATGTACATCTCACAGTCTCCAGCTCAATGCCTTTACTGGAACTCCTCGCAACTGTTCATTTTCCCAGGGTTGCAAAATGAGTTTTACACCCCTGGAGCCAGGGATGTCTAGTGGCAACCACACGGGAGCAGGCGTCATGGTTCTTGGACTCTTCGTGACCAGAGCCAAACCACTTGACCTTTTGTGTCCTGGCTTTCCAGTCAGTAAAATGGGGATAACGTTACTTCCCTTCCGGAGACCCTACTACATGACCAAAACAAGGGAGCTGCACAACAGGTAAACACAGCTGTGCGCAAACCCGTTATGGCTGTACTTCTCCTGATCACTACCAGGGCTTTTTTAAACCTGGCTAAACACAGTTTGGTCTCATGGGTAGGGCCCTACCAAATTCATGGTCCATGTTAGTCAATTTCACGGTCATAGGATTTTAAAAAATGGAAATTTCATGATTTCAGCTATTTAAATCTGAAATTTCACGGTGTTGTAATAGTAGGGATCCTGACCCAAAAAGGAGGTGTGGAGTGGGGGGGGGGCACAAGGTTATTGTAGGGAGGGTTGTGGTACTGCTACCCTTACTTCTGCACTGCTACTGGTGGTGACTCTGCCTTCAGAGCCGGGCGGCCATAGAGCGGTGCCTGTTGGCTGGGCACCCAGCTCTGAAGACAGCACCGCAGAAGTAAGGGTGGCAATGCCATACCATGTCACCCTTACTTCTGCACTGCTGCCCATAGAGCTGGGCCCTCAGTCAGCAGCCACCACTCTCCGGCTGCCCAGCAGTGCAGAAGTAAAGGTGGCATGGTATGACATTGCCACCCTTACTTCTGTGCTGCTGTTGGCGGGGTGCTGCCTTCAGAGCTGGGTGCTGGGCCAACAGCCACCACTCTCCAGCCGCCCAGCTCCGAAGGCAGCATAGAAGTAAGGGTGGCAATACTGCGACCCCCCTAAAATAACCTTGTGACCCCCCCCTGCAACTCCCTTTTGGGTCAGGACCCCCAATTTGAGAAATGCTGGTCTCCCCCATGAAATCTGTATAGTATAGGGTAAAAGCTCACAAGACCAGATTTCATGGGGAGAGACCAGATTTCACGGTCCATGATGCGTTTTTAGTGGCTGTGAATTTGGTAGGGCCCTACTCATGGGCATCTGCTTGGTCCACCACTTCAGTTACCAATTGTTAATACACCTGGTTGTTTTCATGTGGACCGGTGTCGCTCCTGTGCAGGTTGATTAATGCTCCTTTGTAAAATGCTCTGAGAACTTGGGATCAAAGCTGTTTGGAAAGGGGAAACATACCAGGAATTCTGCTGCTGCTGCACTTACTTTGGAAGGGGCCCAGCAACGCACAGGCTTGCAAGCAACAGGAGGAAATGTATTATTACTACTTTGATTGCAGTAACATCTAGAAATCCCAATCATGGCCCTGGACCCCACTGTGCTAGGGGCTGTACAAACACAAAATGAAAAATGGTTTCTTCCCAAAGAATGTACAGTCTTGCATGGCTTTTACTCACAAGTCTACTGCAAAAATCTCTTCCTTAGTACACAGGCTTTTCCAGCAGTGGCAACCTGCTTGGCTCCTAGATGCGCTGTTCTTTTTTTATAGAAAACAGGAATAAAATAAAAAACAAGCCGAGAGAACTAGGTACCCAAACACAAAGCCTGAGGGGGTTCTGGGAAGAGGACAGGGGGCTCGTGTTGGGTTTTTGTTGTTGTTGAGCCTAGCCTAATTTGACAGGTTATTGGTAGGACATTCTGGAAAGCTAATCACTCTGGGACTTCTACCTTGCCACTCACTAATTAATTATTTAATTAACCCCTGCCTGAGGCGAGTGACTCCAGAATAGCATGACATGTTATGCGCTGAATGTTAAAATGTGTGTGTTTTCTCTTAAACTAGTTACACTATACAGATTTCTTTCTTCTCTAGTCCCTGGTTGATCAATTATTTAATGCATTTCATCCTGGTTCAGAGCTCCCTGAAGTGAGTTGTTTTAAATTAAATACATTTCTCTTTGAATCAACTTGAGTCCCTGGGAAATTTTTAGCTCTGCAAATGAGCTCATTTGAATTTTTGAGGTGTACCTGAAACTTGTGTGTGTTTCTTTATTTTTATTATTTCCAATCTCATTTTACTTTGTTCCAGGTTCAATCTCTTCCCTGCAGCAATGGCCTATGCACTGACTTATCTGAATAATTTTAAAGAGAATGTATTAAGGGGTCCAATGTGAAATTTCCTAAGAGAATTGGTGCGGGTTAACTGTCTGTAACTTACTGTGCCAGCTTGATTCAGCGGCTTCTAGCAACGTTTTATTATAATTACAAGGCTAAATAATGGCTACACTTACAGGAAAACAAAAAGAAAGGCATTTTGTATGAAAGACTGAGCTGGGATTTTAATACACATCAGGCTGCCTGTTTCCAGCCAGCCCAGACTGAAAAATGCTTTTCCCCCTTGATAACATTTGTATTGTTTGTATGATGCCAACTTTCTCTTGTTCGCAAAATACATTTGCAGGAGTCAAGACACATCTTTATGTTACACAGCGAATTATAGCTCCTAATATGTAACCCACCCAGTCATTTCCCCATCCACACAGGCACAAAAAATGCTGTTTGCAAATGTAATATTGGTGCAGAACATCCTTTATTCAGTTTTCTCCTGTTGCAGCAGAAGCAGCTGCTTGTTGGCTGGATGAGTGTCTTGGTGCGATACTGCACAGCCAAGCCAAGAGCACTTTCTAGTCTCCCTGCAGGGCACCAGATGATCCCCTGGAGGACAGAGCTCAGCAGCCCAACTCACCAGTCACGTCCCTTGATTCGTGATGCAGAATTTCCTCTTGGTTTTGGCCAGGGACCTCTGTGATCGATGTGGGATTCCTCGCCCTCCCCTACGCACTTCCCTCTGACCAGGAAAAGCTGGATACAGTTTCCCCTGGAGCCCATCAATGCCCCCTGCAGGCGTTAGCCAGAGGAGCTCAGTTCAGAAGAATGCAAGATGCTGCATCCCACTAAGAACCCAATCCCAGGAGCACCTCCCACTGCTATTGATGTCAATGGAGCACCGGAGGACTTGGTGCCTTGCAGAAGGGGCTCTGCAGTAGGCAGGATGCGCTTCCCGCATGGTGCTCTCATGCCACGCCAGTTCAGTGATGTAAAGTGCTCCTCCCCCTGAGTATGCTGCGTCTATAGCACACACCCCACCCCTGCCAGCCGGGGGGGTATGACAGCCGCTGCAGGGCCACGCTGCTGCGGGGAGGCACATGGTTCTTACTTCAAGATAAGAAAAGGCCTCATTGAACCAGTGAAGCGGCCTCCCCATTTCAGTGAGTCGTCACCTGTGTGTCCTGGTCAGGCAGGATGCCTTGCTGAGCCCCGGCACTTCCCCTGATCACCAGTTACTAATGCCCTGTGTTGTCCTGCACCTTGATCTCACTGACTCGCCTGCAGTGGAGTCGAGCACGGAGTGTTTTTCAGTTCGTAAAACTTCCCCCTCTGGATGGCACTTGCCAAGCCCCAGATATTGACAGGAAAAGCTGCTTCCTGTTGGTAACATTGGAAAGCCAGGGCCAAGTCGTGGCCTCTAGGGCCTGGCCTGTGGAGCTGCGCAGCACGGGCAGCACGATCTTTTGGGAGCCCCTTCTGGCACCTTTCCTGAGCCCAGGTCTGCACCGTGCAGGACCCCAGACAGGCTGTGCAAGGGAAGAGAGGCTCCCCCCACCCTTCCCCTGCACCCATGTTTGAGCCACTCACAGCCTGGCCCTCTTTGGTAGCCGGTGTGGAATGAGGGGGAGAATTTCTAGTTCCCACTGGAAGGGGATCCGCATCACTAAAGCACCATCCCAACTTGCCTTGCTTGGAGCCCCTGTTGGCAGCAGCAGCAAAGTGGCTTCTGACTGAGTGCTCCATGGACACTGGCTTCCGCGGAGCTGACCCCTGCAAGTCAGGAGAGGGCAGAGGTACGCAGTGACAGCTGTGTTAACCGTCCTCAGCAATCTAAATCCATGGGAATGGCTCACGTGGGCATGTGCTGCTAAAGGGGGACGATCAGGCCCTAACATTTCTTATTCTTACCATCTCTGTTTAGATGCAGGCTCCTTACATCTATTCCCCTCACAAGTAGGAAGGGCTACAGCAGTGGTTCTCCAACTTTTGTACTGGTGACCCCTTTCACATTAGCAAGCCTCTGAGTGCAACCCCCCCCTTATAAATTAAAAAACACTTTTTAATATATTTAACACCATTGTAAATGCTGGAGGCAAAGCTGGGTTGGGGGTGGAGGCTGGCAGCTCGTGACCCCCCATGTAATAACCTCGCAACCCCCTGAGGGGTCCCAACCCCCAGTTTGAAACCCCTGGGCTACAGCCTGTTTTGTTCTGATAGCGACAGACCAATAGTGAATCATCTCCCTGCCAGGAGAGAGGATTACACTGGGAGAATAAACTTAAGAGCTGTGTAAATGAGACTCAGCACGTGGATGTGGCTAAATGTACTCCGTTTGTTCTCCTCCAAAAAGGGCTCCAGCCCCATGGAAGATGAAGTCACCTCAGGCCTGCGTGTAGATGGTGCCATACAGAAAGGCAGAATCTGCTTTTACTGGGAATTCTACTGGCACTGATAGCAACAGTAAAGTATAACAGACATAAATAAGGTCAATAAAATGATGTAATGGTTAAATTACTAGGCAATCTCATTAAAGGAGAATTTTACTGAGTGTTCACAGCTCTGGCCTTGAATACTCACTCCTTGGGCTGACAGTGACAGCAAAGACTTTTTCCCCCCCAGCGGGAAAAGAAGAGCTTTGAGATTCAGTGTGTTCATTGCTGCACTGCCTTCCAGGGATTTTTCTCCCAAACTCCAGACTGTGGAAGTTGGGGCACTACTCCCTTCATTTCATTATCTGCGTAACCCAGATTTCTGTCACTGTGAAATTTTCACCCAGGTGAAGTGTTGCATTAGCAACAAGCGAGTTTGAGGTCTTCAGCAGTGCTTACGAGATTGTGTCACCCCTGCGTATAGGAGTCGATTTCACCTTTAGCTGAATTGGTAGGGGAAGGGAATAAAAAAAAGGAAGAGATTTTTGTGCTTTTCATTTCACAAACCTACCTAAGGCACAGTTTCATGGGCAAGTCCCCTTGTTAATCTTAGGCCAGTGGTCTGGCAATCGGAGGGTCATTACTAATGGGGCAGGGGAGCATCTGGCTAGTAAGTGACGCTGACAATGTGGCAGCAAGAGCTATTTTCTAATATATTTATAAAATCTGGTCTGGGATTTCTAGAGGGGCCTATGGGAGCTGGATGCCCAAATTCTATTGACTTTCAATGAAATAGATGCTCAACTCCGTTAGGCTCTTTTGAACTCCAGTTTCCATTGGGTAGAAGGAAGCACCGTTTTGATTTCAGTACCTCCGATATGGTTTCAGACGGTGACTCAAACACTATAGGCCAAATTCTTACTCTCCTGTCCAACAGTTTAGATTTCGAGTAGCTATACTGACTTCCGTAGAAATACGCTGACAACAATCAGTATGGCTGTGTGACTCTATGCATATTATTATACCACAACGTTTGCATGAGAAAAATAAACATCCCCTGATTTCTAACAGATGAATACTCAAAGACATTGAAAGTAAGCTGCTCCTTAAGTCATAGTGGAGGTTTTGATTTAGGGTACTGAGTAACATTAAACAATCCTCCACCAGCTTCCATGAGTAACGGAATCCTGGTTAGATGCTATGCAATTTCAGAGCTTCAAGCCGCCCTGAGGAGGTTAGGATCTCTCACAAATATAATATGGATCTTTTATCCCAGAAATCTTCAAAGGACAATTTTTACTCATCTTTAAAGATACTACTGAAACAAAATATATAATTTAAACTTGGATCTCTGCCTTTACAATGCAAATGTATAGTACTTCAAAAATTGCCCGGCTCTCCTAGTAACCTGGTTTCTTTTGATCCAATCCTGGAAGTGAAATCTTCACCCAAAGTTCCTTTCATAGAGCCTAGTAGCTTTGCTAACACTTACAGTCCCAGTGCCAGCCTCTGTGAGCAGAGGTTTGCTTGTACCTACAGTGCACTGGATGGGGTACTTGTCAGACATGTTCTCTTATTATGGTCACCTTAACTTTCTCCTCTTTGACTGTTTAAATCCCTGCTGTATCTCCAGCTTCTATGCTGAGCTTTTGCTGGAGGAGATAGTTATACATCATGAACCAGGCACTAGTTCCAAAATAGGATGTGAAGTAACTCAGGTGCCAATAAAACTCCAGTCCTCCCATAACATCAAATCCAGTAATAAAATAATTGAGCACAGAAATAATAGGCTGGGAATTTCAAATGGGGCTAAGCCGTTGGACACCCAGCTCTAATGAAAGCCACTGAGAACTGGACTCCCAGTTATCTTAGGCCCTTTTGAAAAATCTTCTCCAGTCTGAAATATCAGGGAGACCAAATCTCCACCTGTTTTTGTGGAATTCTGGGGCAATGGGTAATTTCCCCCCACACTGAATTGTACAAAAGCCACTTGAAATTTCAAAGAGAGAAGCCATCTCTGAATTGTTTTAATGTCATATTTCTCTGTGGATAGGAGGGAGTGTGGGAGACACAAAATGAGACAAAACTGCTAGCTGGCATGGCAAAATCCTCACCTGCTCCTTGTCATACATAGCATGTAACCCCAGGGAGATGGGCAGTTGGGAAGGATTGTCTGTCTCTTTAGAAACACTAAAAAAACGGCAGGCACGGGGAATGAATCACGTCTTACCTTATTTGAATTATGTGCTTCCGGCTGCAGCCTCCTAAACAAGCCCTCCAAGGTGATAACTAGGCATAGTTGAAAAAATAGCACAAGACCAGTTCCTAACGCTGAGAACAGTTGGGCTCCTTAATGAAGTGATAGAAGTGCCATCACCCAGGTCCTTTCAAACTGGGCATTTGGAGAAAGTATTACCGCTGTAGTGCCCAAAGCCCCATTCAGGACTGGGGGCCCACTACGATGGGTACCGTACGAGCCTGGATAAAGAGGCACTCTTTGCCTCAGAGGGCTTGCAACCTAAGAGCCTGATTCTGCAACCACTTATGCATGTGCCTAACTTTACATGCCTGAGTAGTCTTATGGGTAACTAGGAGCAGCTGGGCGGGGGGGGGGGGGAGGAATGGATAAAGGAAAAAAATTCCCAGTGGTAAGAACCGCTAGAGAGTACAACAGGCTCCTAGGGAAAGTGCTGCCCTTGGGAACAATGTATATGTCTATAGTTAAACACATGTACAAGTATTTGCAGGATCAGGATGTAAAAGGACTGTGGGAAGCAATGATGGAGGAGTATATGGTCTCAGAAAACCCCTAGGTCTTTTTGGTCTCTAGTAACTCTGTGCATGTAACCTTTCCATAGATCAAATAGAATTTTTGGAATGTGCGCATGTGCCTGCTTTTCCTGGAAGATTGTATTGGCTAATTGCTGTCATTTGTGCTCTCTACAGGTGGTAAACTTTCTAGTAAACAAAACCCTATTGCATGCCTGAATCTTGGCTGTCTCTTGTCCTGTCATTCATAAAAAAGGAAAAGCGTCAATAGGAGGCAAAGCCAGAATGGCTGACATGAAGATTCCTCTGAAGGTCCACAAATAAAAGCTGCAGAATGCAATAATAGATTCCTTCCTGTTTGGTTTAGTTTAATAAACTGCCTTTTCCTCTTCCAGCTGAGAGAGCGCCATTTGGTTTGTTTGTTGGATTTTAGAGAGTTTAGTCCATTTTCTGCTGTGGTGTTATTTTATTTTAATCATTACTAGTTTAAAGACCCAGTGATCAAGGGTAAACCTCAATGAGCTCTTGTTAAAACCACCAGTCAAATAACGACCACAACACTCCCTGCTCTTGCACCATTCTGTATTGCAGATGGATGAGCACAGCCGGAGCTAGAGAGCTGACAGTGAGGGTTAGAAATTGCTTCCTTCTGCTATTTACAGGCTTTCAGCCTTTTAAGGAAATGCCTCTTTTGATCCTCTGAGCCAAAACTGAACCTTCCAATTTAAAGTTCAGAACTAGCTCATTTCTTTCAAAGAGAATAATTTTGGGTTTGTTCACATTTTAAGCCACACTGTTTCCCTGATTATTACTGGACTGTGCAGTTTAGATAATAAAATTGATTGCTTTGTTCAAACAGCATTTGTGGTCTTCTGGGGTTTGGTTACATTTCTGACAGCAGCAAAAGACAAACAAAAAACAAATGGAAAAAGTAATGTTAAAACAACGGAGACTTTCCTATTAAAAAGTCCAGCTTTGGGCATTCTATTCTCTCCCAGGCTTGCAGCCAGGTTTGCTTGTTCTAGGGTGACCAGATGTCCCCATTTTATAGGGACAGTCCCAATTTTTGGGTCTTTTTCTTATATAGGCTCCTATTACCCCCTACCCCCATCCTGATTTTTCACATTTGCTGCCTGAGCACCCTAGCTTGTTCGTTGCCCCTATGCCAGGCAAATACGACAGAAGACGTTTCAAAATAATGAAAGAAAGAAGGACCCATAGCATGCACAGAGACACACATACTACCACATCTGTTTCTCTTCTGAGTTTTGCTAGGTTTACACCAGTGATTCCACAGACTTCAATGGAGCAGCACCTGCTGTACACCCACGCGAGTGAAGACAGACCACAACACATGTACATGGGCTAAATTGTAGTCCAGGTGAGCTGCTGATCATCTGCTGGCCAAAAGAGAATGGGAACAGACAAAAGAGGATACCTTGTTGCAGCTAAATGTGCTAGCCTCAGCCTGCGTTCACATAAACAGAGCAGTCTAGGAGCTTGTAACAGGTCCTCTGCCCGCCCCTCTTCCTGGGGCCCACTGGCTGCCCCAATAAAGCACAGAGAGGCATCTCCTTCTGCAGCACCCGTGACTTTATTTACACATTTCTCCCACCACCAGTGATATACTATATACAGCTTGTAGGCCTTACAATCTCCTCTTCCACCCAGAGCCTGCCCTCAGCCTGGAGATTGACCTCCCCCTAGCCATTCTCCCTCCTTCTGGCTGCCAGCCAGCCAGCCTTTATAGCCCTTGAACCCTCAGGCCCGCAGGTGCAGCCAGTTCTAAAGGCCAGGCACCAGACTTCTCCCCAGCCCCAATCTATTTCCCCCGATTGGGGCTGGCTGAGCCGGGGCTAATTAGGTGCCTTTGCACCAGCACCCTGCTACAGAGCTGCTAAGCAGAGTGCTTCCTGGAAAATTGCAAGACAGGTGGTCTGATCTCTGGCAGCCATCAAAGACCTTTTATTTGTTAAATAAACGCTGATAATTGGGGGCCTGAACTTGCTTCCATTGATCTCAGTGGGAGTTTGTCTGTTGATTTCAGTGGGAGCAGAATCAGGACTTCTGTTAAGAAAATAAAAATGAGTCTGTCATTCTTCAATACAGTGCTTGTAAGGTAGCTCCTGGGCTTGCTCGTGCTCTAAATCCTACAGGAATTTACAGGGACCTGCTGCGGAGAGAAACTCCTGCTCCAAAGAGGACAATCAGGTTGCTGCAAAAATAATAATTAAAAAAGGCTATTTCATGGAGTGGAAACATACTTGCCAGATACTTCATCTGAAATGTTTTTGGGACAGAAAAAGAGGTTACTCTCCAAATAATGAATTTCATATTTTGATAACAGCACCTGTTAATTAGTTCCAGGTGCTGTTAGAGACAGATGTCAGCTGTAACAAGTGTGAAAACTTACACTTTCAAAAAGTCTTTTAATAGTCCCTTTAATATGACACCGGGGAGAAGGATTAGACAAGCCGTCACAGCAATTTCAAAGAGAATCACAGAAAAATATAAATAGATGGGTCCACAGGAAGTGAACTTTGCAAAAGAAAAATCTCTCTGAAATGAGAGCTAGAAGAGTCCTAACAACGGTGGCCTCGACTCAATGAGGTGCTAAGGTACATCTGGAACTTTTAAGTTCACGAATAGCCCCACTGAAGTCAGCAGGACCCACCCACCTGCTTAAAGTTAGGTGTGTGCATTGGCAGCTTGCTGAAGTGGGGGCTATCACGGCAGAGGAGCATGGTCATGAAGGGCGACAGCAGGTTTGACCTTCTCCCACTGAAAACAAAGGATGAATTGCTTTTGGTGTTGATGGGAGCAGAACCTTGTGGATGTAGGAGAAACTTTCCCTTCACGGGTGTCAGCATTTGTGTCTGAAAGCTCGGAAAGCATCAGCTGTATTGGAGGCCCTGATTGAAATGGGATGGGGTATTTGCAACTCACCTCCACCTTTGTCCTGCCAGAACCTAGATTTGGTAACGCTCAGGTAACACTGAAGGGTCCCCAGGTACAGATGCCATTATCATGGCTTCACTGAGGTTCAACAGGCTCTCCCGCCCCCGCACACTGACCCCTGCCCATCAGGCACCAGATGCACAGCTGAGAGGGGCGTTCCATCTCCAGGGCCCGTCCAGTCCTTGGCTTCTTTGTCAACTAGGGGCCAACCGGTCCTATTGCGTTTCCTGCTGGATGCACCCATCACAGCCAGGAACACTGCCAGATACAGCCCAGACATCCGCATTAAGCAGGACTAGCACAGGCCATGTGCCAGCTAAGTCTCACTAAAGACTTACTTTGAATGCGTAGGTAACACAAAGACCTTGCACATTCCCCAGGCACGGGGGATATCACCCAGACAGGGCAGAGGGCAGTTTCTGCACTGTTAGGTTCTGGTTGGCCACCGGTTCTAAGTTTCTTTCTCCCTCCCCCCACCACTGGAAATGAAAAAGGCATCGTTCTTGTTCAGTATTTTCAAGCCAACACACGTTCTGTGGCCCATTTCTAGCTTACTGCAGCTTCCATTGACAAGTGATGGGTGATAAGCACTCTCAATCTTTGCAGGCAACAGAGAATTTCAGAGTGATCAATGACTTCCCAGCCCCAACGTGCCTGGGCAGGCGCACACTGAAGCTTATTGGGAATAATGAAAAGATGCTCAGCTTTATTACTTTAATATGTGAATTCTCTGCAGTCCATTACTGGCTTATTGCTGCATCCTTTAAGAACTCTGGAGGCATCTGACAATTTATATTTTCTCAGCTTACATTTTCCAGAGGCAGTTGCCCGTCCTACCCTCACAAACACATGCTTACCCCATCGCTCTGAGGATGCTGAGGAGGTAACCCACCGATTTATTATTCTAGCTGAGCAGAATCTGGCAGCCAGACTCCACTTTATTGCTCCCCATCCCCTTAATGCTAAACTCTCAAGGAGCCAACTGTCTTATTTATTTATTTATCAGACAGTCATGAATATAGAAAGTTCCTTTGAAGCTCTCTTATTTATCTCCACAGCTGGTGAAGGAATATTGCACATCTTTGTATTTTATTCCTTTTGATCTTACTACACTGATCTCACTACCACTGCCAACCTACTTGCTAAGGTCTCCATCTTTGATGTGGGTTAACAATACTTTCCAGATCCCTTTGATGCTCCCTGTAATATTTCTCTTACATTTGATAGCAGCAGAGCAAACGGTTTCTGATGCAGGGGCTGAGCTGATCTGCTACTAACAATATTCTTACAGCGAGTCCTGTTCAAGGTTCTCCTTTCCATTGATGTTCAGTTACTGACCCCAGTTAGAGATTCCATTCGTGCAAACTGAGCCAGTTAACGTTATCATTGAATTACTTATTTTACACTCATCCCAATGACACTGATAAGGGAAGAGAGCATAAACTGAATCACATTATTACGGGGCGGGAAAGAGTTGTAGCAAAACATAGAATTGAAATCGACCCATGTGACCCAGCCCTATCATGTTATCCCTTGCCTCTCTCATCTCCCATTGCAACCACTCCAGCTGGCATCTATCAGAGGGGCTGGCACAAACATGCTCCCTTCTACAAGCTCAGTGTCTATCCGGGCTGCGATACTCGCTTCCAGCTGCAGTGTAGACATACTCTAGAGAGTTCCTAGACCAAACCCAGCTTCCTGGGTTGGCAGACCCTCTTCATCATGCTTAGGGTAAAAACTATGCCTCACGGTATAGGGGGATCCATTTAGGAAGAAATAAGAATGGCCCAAAACCTTCAGCCCTGAACTCCAACCAAACCAGAGTGGAACTTTTATTGGGTTCTTAAAAGCTTGGCCAACTCTGCTCCCACTCAAAATACAATGAGCAAAGCTGTTCTAACCCACTTTGCACGCACAAGTGACTTGGGCTGAGTATTTGCCTGGTTGGGTCTCACTGAAAGGTTTAATGTGTTTTGTACTTCCATGTTTATTGAAGGAGGCATCGATGACTAGCAAGAGGTGCCCTACAAACAGGATAGATAAATAGCCACTTCAGACAGACTTTAAACACCAAGAGGCGTAGCTGATTCTCTGAGGGCCACCCCTCTCTGTACTTGAACTAGCCATTCCTAGAGGAAACTCCCTCTCTCTGCCACACCGGATGAATATCTGATTGACCAATCCTCCTAAGGAAGGCAGTGAATAATTAAATACCACCTTTTGTGTGGCCAGCCTCATCCTTCCTGCTCTCAGAACTGGAGTCCACAGGTTCTCCATGCCTCCCTGAAATCTGTGAACTTCAGCTCTGTCATTGTCCCTCTTCCTGCATGCCTGATTTCTGCGCTGCTAAGTTCTTGTCAAGGGGTCAGTATGTTAGGGTTTAATGTGTAGGCTGTGACTTCTACTTCAGATCTTACAGCTCAGTTTAGGGCCCTTTTTATGGAAGCAGAAGTGCAGGACTGGAAGGGACCTCAACAGATCATCTAGTTCAGTCCCCTGCACTCAAAGCAGAACTACGTAATAACTAGACCATTCCTGATAGGTGTTTGTCTAACCCAGTAGTGGACAACCTGCGGCCCGCCTGCCACCCATCAGGATAATCCGCTGGTGGGCAGTTTCTTCCATTCACCTTAGACAGTGCCAGCCAGGCATGACCGCCATAACCCCTGCTAACCCCATTTGGTTCTTGTGTTGAGCAGAGGCCATAACTGTCTTGCTTTGCACTGTGGAGGTAGAAATTTGAACAGTGATGTGCACACAGGACAACCAGGGAGTAAACAGACTCCAAAATCATTTTGCTTTTGAACTAAGCCATATTTGACCCCTCACAGCCATAAGCATAGAAGCTGGAGAGGTTAGTGCGTTAACCCTTATTGCCACTGGCCAGCCAGTTTGTTTCATTTTTTCCTCTGGTTTAAAGCTACTGCAGACTATAGACAGGCTGAAAGGCATCCAGAGAGAATCCGGACTGCATTGAGAACCTTCCCTAGCACTGTGATGAGTGTAGTAATTCAGTTAACAGTGTGTGCATCTGTCTATCGAGGTACTTAGCCCATGTTCGTGAACAGTCTGAGCACTACTGAGTACCTGACACACTGTATTACCTGCCAGCTGTATTTCCAAGGGGTGAATCTGTTAAGTGATATTCTGCATGTAGTTATTGTCTTGTGGCTCTTTCTATGTCCTTCTCCTGCTGCTGCTTTGTCATCTATGTTAATCAAATCCCCTTTCTGTAATAGCAATAAACCATTATCTCACAGAAATGAGCCAAATGCCTTCTGCAAACTATTAACATGGTTATTTTTTTCCCCTTCGAGTTAGTTGCTTGCTAATTACCACCTGTTCCAACAGCAAACTGAGCAGGAGTATCTGAGAAGTAGGGGTTCTATCTCCACAAGGCATTTATCAGAGCTACAGACTCCTGGAGGGAAGCATTACAAGTGTGCTAAAGTCAGACAGTGGATCTAAACAAGCAGCCAAATGAGAGAGTAAGAGACAAACACGCATACTTCCTGGGGTGAGCAAATTAGATAGGCGTTTGCAATGTAAGAGAGCCAAAAAGGCCAATGTGACTTTTGGGGCTGCATGTACAGAGAGCCAGTGGCTCTTTCATATTGTTTTCATCCATGTCATTGCCCAGCTATGGTTGTGCTAGTTCCGTTGGACACGGGCTTTCACCCCTTCACACCCACCTCAGTCTCTCCTCCCTTTGCATCCTGCCATGAAGGTGTAATGCTTATGTCATGAGAGCAGTGAGGTCATAGATATGGGTTTGATATCAGTTGTAGGTGAACTGGTCTTGCCTAGTTTTGAATCCAGACCTCTGAAAGTTCAGCTCCCACTGATTGGGTTTATTCTTCCACTTAGAGGGGGTGGAGGGAAGGCAGTGAGGGCAGAGGGGAAGAGTCAGTATAGAGACAGGATGAAAATCAAATCCAGAGAGGGTGAGTGATGGAGAAGAGTGGAAGCCAGAAAAATTCTGCTAACCAAAATAGAAACAGAATGGAGCCTATACCACGGCCAGGGCCTGGGCACTGCTGCCAGGTGAGCAGTTTCCCCTGTCCCTAATGCAGAGTAGAGACAGCCCATTAGCTATAAAGACACAGTTTTAAAAGTATTGAATCTCCCTTGAAAGAAAACCCTGAGTTTATATTCCCAGGGGGAAAGTGGGGAGGTGAGTTTGTGAACCCAACAATAGTCTGAGCGAGTCACAATCCCTTGGGTTCTAGGAGCCTCCTCCCTTCCCTAATTCCTGCTCTCCTGCAGGCTCAGGCAGCAGAAAGTGGGTTGGGGAGGGAGAGGATTCGTGGTCACTCATGCGTGACATTAGCGAGGGGAACCCAGGGAAAAGCCGCTCCCAGAATGCTCGGTGAGCATCAGGGTTCTTGTTTCCAATGTGAAATCCGACTCTGCAGCTTTAAAGCAGAATCACTGCTTAGCCACCACCCAGCTTTTTCACATTTTAGACCATGTTTAATTTTTAATCTATCTTTATTCAGCCAGAGCTAATAGTGTGATAAACAGCCATGTAAACGCTGCTGGCGGTAACTGTCTTTATCCTGCAACCCGTCAGGGTCTCTGCCTCCCTGTTCACAGCCCATGCCTGGTTGTGATGACGCAGACAGTAAACACTGGCAACATCTGTCAAGGTAATGAACGGTTACACAGAAAAACAGAGCTACCTAAATAGACCCACATCTCCTGGAAAAAAATGCAAAGATTGCAAATGAGCATCGTAGGGATGCCTCTACCTTCTCATCAGAACCAGATGAGATGAAGATATGACTGGCAGGAGGGTGGTTAATACCTTGGACATTTTCTCCAGCCCCTACGGTGCATAGGCAAGCACCATTTAATGGGCGCCATTAAAAAGACACCACAGTGTGATAGTCCTCTTCTCAGATACCATGGTGATAGGCATGGGAGAAGAACCTCAGCAGCATAGAATACTCCAGCTCTAGGGGAATGGTGCCCTACGTTAGCTACTACTGCATCCATTGCACTGCTGGTATGTTTGCACAGGACAAGGAATGAAGACTGCCAGCAGTTTCAAAAGGGACAGCAGCCTGCACTAGCTCCCACGAACACAGGATCAACAGGTCTCTGTTTGCACCTTTGCAGAGACGTGAGCCACAATTTATTTTTGCATTATATGAAAAAGCATTTCCTTAACAATATCAGCATATTCTTCCCTCAAGGTATGAACTTAGGCAATGGTACCGCATGGGAGCTGGAACTCATAAGAAATGGGGGCATATGCATCTCACCTGCTGCATTGCTTTAGTCTCTGAGTCTCACCTAATAAACTGCACAAGTGAAAAAAGAAAGCTCTCGAGACTTAACCAAAGGGGAGGGGAACGGCGCCTGATATTGTACATGATGCCGCCACAAAACTCGCTTCCTCCCAGTGGGGAAATAATGCATAGAAGGAGAAAAGAGGCGCTGAGTGATCAGAGAAAACTGCTTTGAAGAAAAGTGCACATTTCCTCCCTCGAGGTTTCTGAAGAACATTACATTATAACCTGGGAAACACAGAGGCTCCTTACAAATGCATTTGAAAATGGCTTTGAACTTTTTGCGTGGAGCTTGAACTGCATATATGCTGCAACTCAGGGACATGAGGTCACTGAGATTTCAAGCTGGTGGGTATATAAAAATAATGTAATTCCTCCAAAGGGAAGCGTAAAGCATTTCTCCAAGACATGGGTTTGTAAACCTTGAGTCTCTCCCAGCGTGCTGTCTCCAGGACCCCATAGTACCATGCAGGCACAGCCTTGCATTAGGGGTGGTGCGGGACTGCAGGGGACCACAGAGGAGCAGCGCTCATAGGTGCACAGAGGCTACAAATGACATCACTTTGTGGGTTGCACCTTTCTTCCCCATGTCCGCATCCCCCTTGCAGTTGGCCAGCTCTGTTGGTGCTGTGAGCAGCTCCTGTGCTCAGCATCACTGCCCACCGCCTTCGGGCTGTCTGGCACTCTCAGTGAGTAACTGTGCTTCTCTCTCAGATTGCACAAGTGGGAAAGAAAGGGTCCTTCCCCATCACTGCACACAGGGGTAAGGGAAGGAGAAGAGGCAAGGAGACTTTTTCTGCCCTGGCTTGTGCCCACTGAGCAGGGCACAGGCACAGTGGGCAGCCTTGTGTGCAGGGGAGCCCAGGCCCTGTTCTCAGAAAGACTGAAATGACTTTTATTCCTGTAAGATTTCAGGGTCCAGGTCAGGAGGCAAAGACCAAATCAAGCCAAGGTCAAAGCCAGGAGCAGGGATGGTCATGGCAGCTGCAAGACAGCCATACTGCTGCCAGGCCACTTCATGGAACACCCATTGGCTTTATACAGAGTGGGGAGCCAATCAGGAGGCATGAGGTTGCTGCCCGTCAGACTCTTTGAGGTGGGACTTCACATGGTCTGTGTCCATAACAGGTCATGGGCAGTGGAGTGCAGGCTTGTTACAGTTAGTCCTGGGTTGAGAGCCTAAAGCTATCCCCTACATGGCAGGCCTACAGGCCCAGGTTCTAGACCCATGGGGCCTTGCACTTTCTGACTGCAGGGGCTGAGATTTTTCGGTAAAATGTGGCCACAAGTAGCCGCTGGGCGCTCAGAATTTTCTGAAAATCTGACCTCGTATTTCTACAACTACTGCGTGTTAGACTCTGTGAATCTAGGAATGAATTCAAGGCCAGAAGGGACTGTTAGAACATCTCCTCTGGCCTCCTGTGTACACAGGCCATTACATTCCAGCCAGGTACTCCTGGATTGAGCCCAGTAATTTGTGCTTGACTAAAGCAGCTTTCAGGAAAGCACCCTGATTCATCCCATCCCTCACACAAAGAGAGCGTTGCTAACCCCAAGCACTCAGAAATCATGAGTCAGGCCCCGCAAGATCATGAGACCAGCTAAAAAATGATGAGATTCCAAACTGAGTAACACAATTTGTATTCTTCTTCTTTACCTTCCAAGATTTGACCCTGGAGGGTCCCTCAGGTTATATTTTCCACCTTTTCTCCACAACCAAGAAGGCTAGAAGTTTATAGAGGGGAGGGGGAAGGACTCAAGGAACTGGGGCTTTAAGAAGAACACCAGATACTGTGATAAAATTGTGAGAGTTGGCCACACTGCAGAGTCCCAGAAGAGATAACCTTGATGTGACATGATGGACAGATCTTCACCAGCTCTATTGACACTCTCCTCCACCGTAGAGAAAGCATCCCACAGAAGCTATGAAGTGGAAGTCAAAAAGCCATTTGGAAATGAAAAACTGGCTGACATAAAATGTGTCACACGTCTCAGAGAATTGGAGATACCGATGCTAAAAAAAATTAGATGATTCATTAGCAGTGTGTCTGGTTTCCACATTGCACGGTGTCGGGAAGCACCTGAAAAATTAGCCCACACAGCAGAGGAGCTGGAGAATTTGTGAGGTTAATCAGATCTCATTTAAACAGAACACTGTCAGCACATCATGGGCACTCCAGACCCTACAAACACCCAGTGAATCAGCTCCACTCTTGGGTTATTATGAGTGTTATTATTATTTTTAGCAGATATTCCCTAGTACAGTTCTTCTGTTTAGAACCATGAATCAATATCAGACTGCAGGGGCTGGTATCTGAAGTTTGCCAAGGCATCTATAATTGGCTCAAAGGCAACCGGTCTGTCTCTGCTTCATTTGTAGCTTTCAGGATGGTCAGGAGAGGAAGGGGAAACAAAAGTATCCATGTTTCAGCTGGAGGATCCCTTCCTTAGCAAGGCCTGACTTCAGCACAGACAGCACTCTCTGCCTCAGGCCTGCTCGTTAAAGAGATTGTGCCTTCCCCCTTTTGTTGTTGTTATTGGTGCTTTAATATCTATTTAAAAGGCCTGGGTATATTTTCAAAGGGGCTGGGTTTGGCTTTTTTTGCTTTTTGCTGTATCAGGAATGTCAATGCAGGGCAGCCCTGTTCATGAGGGCTTATTGGAGGGCTCAAATGTGTATCTGGGGCATTGGAAGAAAAGCGCTGTTTGTTAAAGGCTCCCAGCACTCCTCCTTCAAAGGACGAGAGAGCTGAGACTGTACAGCAGCTACCTCTCAGCCGCTCCTCATGTCTAGTGACATGAGCGTATCCCATCCTATGTGTAGGCCCAGGTGGGTCTGAAAATCCAGAGACCTCACAAGTGACACCTGGAAGAATGAGGGAAGAGCAGACTTGACATTTCTTTATACTTTGAAGGGGATAAAAAAAAATCAAATAAAACCTCACTTAATCATATCGACATTATTAACCGAAAAAAGGCACAAACGCCATGTTTTCCCCTTTGCAGATCTCACTGAACTACCAGAAGGACCAACTTTCAGAGTCCGCTGAGAACAGCCAGTGTTACTGAGGCTTTCTGCCATTGCACAAGGCTAGAAATTACAATCCTAACTCTCCTCAGTCATCCCGTTCCCCAACTGTAGTCACATTTATTGCTGGTGCTATTCGGGACCTCCCCTATTGGAGGTGGCCCAGACCACTGGGGATTAGCTACTTGTAAGAAAGCTCATGTGTTTGATTAGTGCAAAGAGAGTCCAGAAATGAGCAGTTTGTTCGGTCAGTATTGTTCTCTCTATGAAAAATACCAGGATGCCTTCACTCAGGAGAAGGCCGCACAGGTGCAGGGTGGGAAATACAGAAGATCCAGAGCAAGGGTATATTATGAGATGTGCAGCACAGATAAACCTTTAATAAACATCTGTATTATGCAGCTCAGAGAGACTCTTTGTGTAATACCACGGCTTACATACGCCGTCCTTCTCACATCCCTCCAAAAATGAAAAGAGCCATTAGGGCTGTAGATCACACACAATTAGCAGCATGAGCCTCTGTCAGCTTATATAGATATTGTTAATCTTGCAGAAGTGACAGATTGTTGCCTTAACAGGTCAGATGGTAACCGTAAATCTCTGCAAGAGAGCAGACTTTCAGTGTGGCGTGGCTAGATACTCTGGGGCCTAGCTAAAAGGCAACTCAGGCTACTGTGAATTAGGCTGGCTACAAAGTTTTCTTTGAGAGACAATCAAAGCTCATCTGCTGGAAATCTGAATAAGACGACTAAGCCACTGGCTGTCTGTCTCATGTTGCTTCTCACTGTGTGTCAGGAGTGTCCCCTGGTTACTGGAGAGGTGTGGGGGGGGGGGGGCAGGAACAATGTGTTTTTCTGAGAGATTAATGGAAAGTCTCTGGGAAGTGTTTATTTTTTGTTTTTTGGGGGCGGGGGGAAGCTCTTGTTTCCTTTTGTGTAAGAAGCTGTTGGCAAGTGATGAGCTGTGGGGCATTGACAATCTGACTGAGCTCTTCTGAATAGTCTAGATTGCATTAATGAGTCTCAGTTTAATTGTATGTGATGTTTTAAAAAGCCCAGAAGTACTACTACCCATGGCCCCAATCCTGCAATGGGATCGAAGCAGTGCACCCCACTGTCTGTGCACAGCCCCATCAGCACCAGTGGTGAAAATACTGGCTCCACTGAAGTCAACAGCAAAACTCCCACTGACTTCAATGGGGACAAGTTTTTGCCCAAGGGGTCTGCCCACAGACTTCTGATTGCACATCCTAACAGTGAAAATCTCCAGGGAAGGGATCCCACAGCATTTTAAGCCATTACTGATCCCTAGAGCCATCCAGCCCCCCCAAAACCCAATCCTCCGAGCCATCCAATCCCAACAAAACAAAATCCTACTCGTTCCTAACTTCTCTGCTTTTGCTACCTCTCCTTTCTTACCTGACAACTTGCACCTGAATAAACAGGGCCAGGAGCTCTGCTACTGAAAGAAATCAGATGTCGAGCAAACTTCCTTTGTAAATTGTGCAGCTAGGTGGCCATGCACCGCACCTCACCATGGACTGGACAAAGTTTGCTCTGTTCATCCCTGTGAATGGAAGGCATCTACAGTAGGGGATCATGGTATATCATGCAGCATGGCTGCCCAAAGACAGTGCTCTATTGTGGCTGCATCTGCAGATTCTCTGCTTGTGGCAGGTACTGTGAAACATGAAGTCAGGCTTTTTGCAGGGTAAGTAAGGTCACACAGGGAAATCAGTCTATGAAAGCAACTCTGGGGTAGCAAGGGATTTCCATTTGTCATTTTAAACATTAAAAGTGGTGTTTTTCTTCAAATACAGTCTTAAGAGTTATTCATTTTAATTTGCTACATCCTTGAAGGTGAATTTAATACCATTCATACATTTTCATTTACAAATTTGTCAGTAATAAGAGTGCTGGCACATGGGAGAAAGTAACTGCATAATTGCAACTTACACGCTTGTCTTACTGAAAAACTGCTAGCTCAGGAATCGTCCGCTCCTGTGCGTCATGCATGAAATTGCAAATAGAATTTAATTTGCCCTTGTATCCTGTAGGATCAGCTTAAAATGATTAATGCAGGAAAGAATGTTGTCAAGATTTTATTCATTACAATCTCAGAGGACTGCAGTGCAAAACCATCATGTATAACATGATAATGTATAATATGCAACTATTTCTGAACTGCTTTCTTATAACAAACAATCATATTTCTGCTATTTAATTTCAGCGCTGAAGCGAGTGGAATTCATTCATTGTGTATTGCCGAGATCTCCTGGACAGTCAGAAATGTAATTTGTTCGAATTTAGAACATTTAAAAGGACTGTCTCCGGTGCAGCTCTGGAGAATGTAATATTTTGAAGGCTCACAGATATCTGAGTTGTGACAGTGCTGAGAACTGCAGGTTAGAGCACTGTTAACTATTTCCTCACTGGCTGGATAACAAAGAGAATACACAGTCAGAGGTCAAGCTCACTTTTTTGGGAGCCCAGATTGCTTAGCTGCATAGAAGGCTAAATAATCCTCAGTCCTGCAAACACATTGCTCACCTCCGTCATTCTACTGAAGTCAGTGAGACAGTGCTGATGCCAAGTCATGCATATGTTTGTGGGATTGGGGCCTGAAAATATATCTGTGTTGATCAAAGATGAATATTATTTATTATGACCTATTATTACCTAACTTTTTCCAATCTTTGTTTCACTTACAACCGATGTCATTAACATCAAACAAACATTAAATAAATGCCACAAGAGAGACATTCAGTACAGAGACTGAGAGAAGCACCGAAGTCTTGTTAGAGCTGCTTTTCTGGAGATACTTTCTGGACACAGGTTTTTGAATAAATACCATAAACCTGTTTCAATGAAAATCGGTGGAAATATGTTAGTTTTTACTAGCAATTTGTTTGAGAAGGCTTTGTACTTTCACTTTTACCACTTTAAAGACAGTGAAAGTTTTATATAAAGAATAAAATAAATAGGACCATCTTACTACTGGTGAATGTCCAACAAGCCAAAAGCCTTTCTGCTCTGTTAGCACTGGGCTAATTAGCTTAACATGGCGTGAGTAATTATTGGATTGTTCTCTTTTTAAAAATCATTTTAGCAATGGGTTTTTTGAGGCGGTCATGATTTAGAAATGACTCTAATCAGTGCAGTAATTGAGGAATGAAATATGGGTCCGTGATTACGTTATTGAAATGGATTGCCTGGTAATTATATTAATACAACAAAATTATTGTAGATCTTGTGTAAGCTGCAGTCAAGAGCATTCCTCTCTCGGAGGAGTATTCCTCCTGTTTCAAAGTTAACCACGTTATTATTAAAATGTCATGAGAAATTGCTTCCCCAACACTTCAAGTGAGAGACAAAATGTCCTATCCCTTGGTCATAAATCCATGGTTTTTTACTCTTTGATTTGTTTTTTGAGTCACCTGTGGTTAGTGATCATAGGAAATGCTCTATGAGAGTAGCAATGATATCTGGTACTTTATGATTCCAGGTGTAAAGCATTTAATTGTTCCATACAAGACCGTGGGGTGGCAGAGAAGTCATTGCCCACCTTAACTGGTGATCAGTAGATGCCCCAAAGGAAGAGGATAGTAAGGGGTAGTGTAATTTTTTACTAGCATAACTGTGTGACACTAAGCACCCCTGTATTCACACCCTACACACTATTGTAATCTTTCATTCTTTCTTTCCTTCTCCCAAGCAAAATTTCCTGGTGGAAGCACAGGCAACCTGAAGGTGCATATTTATTATGATCAGAGAAATACAACCTCTAGGAGGCTAGAAAGTTAACATTGGATCACATAGTTTATTACACTTTGGAGACGTGATTATCTCATTAGCATCCCTGCTGTGTGTGATTGTCAAAGAACCTGAATATAGGGGTTAGTATTCTCCTATTTGGGCTCTTAATTAACTTACCTGTAGCAGCTTATAACAACCATGACATTTGCCAAATACACTAGGTAGCTGGTGTGAAATCCCCCAGATTGGCTCTCAGGGAGCTGCAGTCTTCTTTTTCCCCACACAATTAGCTGTTTGCTGCCCCATTTGGTTTGGCGTTGCAGAGTGTTTTTTGTTAGGTGTTACTCTCTGAGCCATCTCAGGTGGGTGTGCTTTTCTGGAGGCGTCTGAGATGAACAGTACATCAAGCAGCACAGCCTCACTATTGTCCATATCCTCTTTGTGTGCTATGACAGCAAGTCTCCTTTTCATCCATCATTTAACCCTTGCTGCAGTGGTTCAACAAAGTCAATATATAACACAAAGGACACATGATTGTGTGCGTGTGTGTATATCCAAGGACAAATTCTGCTTTTTGGATTTTGAATCAGTGTAATCTGGATTTGAATCAGTGGAACGTCGATGAAATCGATGGCTTTATTCCAGACTTATGCCATTCTTGTGGGGTGTTTTCTGCCCTCACTTCAGATAGGTAGGTAAGTATTAAAGGAAAATATACCTTACAGATTTTCCAGATTCTAATTCTAGTCCTCATCTAGAATTGTTACACCCCAAGATACAATATGTAAATGCAACAATAAATGAGTGAAAGGTAACTCAAAAATCAGGTTCCACAGAAAAAGAAGCAATATGAAGTGAGTTCATCTTGAAAGTTAGAGATTCAAACAACAGAAAGACAAGCTATTGGCTCCCAAATGATTTGTCCGTCATGTCTGTTTAATACTAAAAGATTAGCACAGATCCATTTGGAGATATTACTCATACAACGAGAGACATGAAGATGAAGAGCCTCTGAATATAATTCACCTATCTGTACATCATCTGCCTATAAATGATATGACCATAAGAGCTGAATAGTGCAGCAAATGGCTGAGCATATAATGAAATACAAAGAGTAAAAAGGGACCTAGAGCAAACCCAGAGAAATATGCCACTGGTACATCATGAGGGGAAGTTAAGATAGACCTGCAAGCTAGCTGGGAGTAGTGGTTAGAGACAAGCCTTTCACAGCATGAAAGCATGCAGCCCCTGAAACCAAATGTACGCCCCGATCCTGCAATCAGACCCATTGACATCAAGGGAGCTCCACGCAGGTTCAAAGTTCTGCCCGCATAGATCCAATCTCAGGACCAGGGCCTTAAATGGCACGTCACTACAGAACCGTCAAATGCCTTTAGCCAAAGGCCATCAACAACTCCAGACCTTCAGTTAGGCAATTCCTGCTGAGTGACCTGCACTGAATCATTGAAATTTCTGACTATCTCCTTTTGCTGCTTTTAAAAATTGGCTGAGATGAAATCATCTATTAATTTCTCAAATACATCAAATGATTCAGCTTTAATCACTTTCTCCTTCCTTGGCCTGCATGATTAGGTTATTTTTAATTTGTTAACAATGTTATCAGGGTAGATCTCCCAGGAACTATTTCTAGTAGAAGTCCCTGATTACAATCTTGTAGCTCGCTATATCTGTCACTCCTCAGTCTAGTTTATGGTAAAGGATTGCCAATGCCAATTAATAAACTGAAGAGGATGGAACTGCTCAAAATCATCCGTGCATTGTGCTCTCATGTCGGCTCATGTAGTCGGGCCCTTCCCTGGGCTGGGTGCATGTGAATGTGAGTTGTGCATCACATATTCATTTTATTCTTGTAGTGTCAAAGAAATTAAACACTCTGGGTCTCTAACTCTAACTGACCCTTGCAATGTCCAGATGGGTCAGTTAATCTTCTCTACTGTTATTCATGCTGTGGGAGTCAAATAGGAATCACCAGTTCTTCCCTCTTATCAGTCTTTTTGACTCCAGGGCTGGGTTTGTTTTAATAACTGACCAGGAATACACAAGCCATATCAATATCTTCCTTCCTTCTGAGCTGCAGACAATTAGTTTCTCATCTTTTGCTGGGAGGAGAATTACGACCCATCCCTAGTTTCCATGCATGAGATCTGACCATGTACAAAGTAGGTCACTTTTGGGGAAACTTGTTCCAAGGGCACATACCAAGAACCCCACACCGTTGGGGCTCCCTACGCATTGCATTGCAGTGTAGGCTTTGGTGAGGGGAAAGGCCAGTGCACTGGAGACAGGATTTGGGGAAGCTGTGGCGGAGCAGCCCTCCTGAAAAACAGGCTCACTGAAATTCTGTATAGAGGGAATGTACAAGCAGCCCTCCAGATGTGACCACAGCTACCTGGCCCTGGTTTCATCTTTGCTTCTTCCTGGTTCTGTGAATCATCTCAACATGAAACAAGTTTTGTAAGTGACAGCCTGGAAACCCATATGGCAGGTGAGCGTTTCACATGATGCCTGAGTTGCAGCCCCTGTCTCTAGGGCAGGACCACCAGCATCGCCCCTACCAGATCCCAGACTGGCAACCTGAGGTCTTTACCCTGTGAACACCTTACACCAGGAGCCTTGTCTTTACGCACGGTGCAATATAAATAATAATGTCACCATGGGACTGAGTGCCAGATTTAATCTGTATAGACATAAAAAATAAAGGGGCACAACTGCATCATTGGCTTGGGCTGGCATCTTCCTCCCAGCAGTAAAAATCTGGAGTTCCTCAGCTTGTGGATGGTTCTGAACGGTGTGTCGAGCACTGTGAGTTGCACTTCTGTCTTGGACTGCACATGGAGGCTACCTTATCCTAGTGTCTGGATTCAATCAGTGGCTTCTTCAGTGCCCCTCAAATCGAGGTTATGTTACAGCATGCAGCATTCTGTGCTACTGAATCCAGGCCTCTTGATAACAAATTTTGAAAGTGCTTAACCAGCATTACTTTTGTTATCCGTGTCCTCTTTGACCCCCCCAGCGTATTCCGGCGTGCACTCTCACATGTGTGCACACTCACTCTGCCTAGTGCAGAAACCTGTAAGCCAGCACATAGTGTATGCATACATTTAAATGCCTCTCAGTTTGATGGGTTCTATTTCTGCATTAATTCAGAAAACTGCTGCAAGCAGTAATTCTGTCTAATCTCTTCTGCAAACCTCATGCCAGATTTTGTAATTAATTATTAGCAAAGAGAAATACATCAGGCTTGAAGAAGCAGGCTGGACCTCCCAGAGTGAACATATTGACTAATACCTTATTGGTTTAGCTGCCAGTTACAATGAGATAAATCAATGTTAATTTCATTGTATTACAACAATATTGATTTCCTATTAAACAACAGACAAAGCAGGTTATGGCTTTAGGAAAGCCATTAGGAGTTAAAACAGAAGGGCATTTTGGTGGAAATATGGGGAGGAATAGGAGGTGTTAGTATAACAACAACTGGAAGGTCACAAAAGGAAGAAGGATTTTTGCATGTGCAGTAGTGAGTCACGGCCGGTGGATGGCCTGGGTGAAATGAGCATGTGGCTCTCAGGGCAACATTTTCATTGACAGTCGATGGGACTTAGGCTCCTCAGTGACAGAGGAGCTTTTGGAAATGCTAGCCTCAGTTACAGATGTAATGGTGCTTTTTGTGATGCGCACTAGAAGTTGAACTAAACAGCCACCTTGCTGGCAGTCTTAGCTCTGACTAACTTCTCAAGCCGAGACTTGATCCCCCTGGGCCAGACTTGAAGCACAATGGTTCTCTTACTCCATCAGTGCCCACGAAGTACCTACATTGTGGGTGAAGAACTCCATTCACCAAGGGCTGTGTTCAGATCCCTACCCAGCCACCCCAAGTGGGTGTTTAAGCATCAGACAGTGCTGGCATCTGGACTCACTGGCCAGAGGTACAATGGGATGAATTGGTTCCACCCTGTAGAGAAATGAAGCCTTCAGAAAGCGTGACAATGCTCAAAGAGGGCAGGGTAAGAATTCTCCATACAGAGCAGAGTGGGTACCTTCCTAGTGAAAACACATCAGTTGCAATAAGGAGAGAAATATAGTGGGAGGAGGTGGGAACAAAGGACCCAGGGCCAGGAGGAGGAGAGATTTGAGGACAGCTGTAATCCTCCCTGCCACAAGTTCCTGCTGTCTCACATTTCACAGGGAGTTCTGCCTTTCAGAAACTGGGTCACCCCAACGACTTTATTAGAGATTTGCACAATAAAAATGGTTAGAAAACGTTCTCACTTTGGGTCTAATGCTCCATTTAAAAAATACCCCCCACTCTGCTTGATGCCAGATGTCTGCCTTCCCCAGCATGGATGCAGCGGGCAGGGATGTCACTGAGGCACCTGAACCAGCAGCTACAGAGGCAGAGGGATACAAACTCTCAACCTGTCTCTGCCTCTTTCTCCTTTCTCACCCACTGAGATCATTCCCCTGCCACCACTCTCAATGGCCCATTGTCACGGCTCTGTGAGAGTGTCTTCAGCTGGGCTTTTGAAACCCGTTTGCCGGCTTTGCTTTTGAGACGTGCTTTGTGTTTTGTCTGACATTAAAAAAAGGGAGGGACGGGGGGGGGGAGGAAAAAGAGCAGGAGAAAAAGTGTGTCAAGGATATACACTGAAACATCTAATCGCTCGCACTGGTAGGACCTTTCCCTTCACCACTCAGTGTCAAGCACGCTGAAATTCCAACTGCGGAGGTGCCCAGGCTCTTCTGCTCTTTCCCATCAGAGCAACCTGAGCAGCAGCAGGCACAGAAAACCACATTGCCCCTGTGTGCACGCACCACACATTAGCACTTTAACGCTGAGTGCCAGATGTGCACAGCTGCAGACACAAGGCAGAGAATGGAAGATGGGCACTGCTGAGAGTCTTTTCTTTTCTTTCCCTAGTCGGGCCTCAGCATTTTGCTGCTGTTTGCACTAAGAGTTCTGGCCCTTCCTGTCTTGCTCGTCTTACACCAGCAGTCCCTGAAATGCAGGAGTCTTGATGATGAACTCTATCCACCCATGGTGCACAGCTGGGGTGAACTCCTGGCCAGGCCCCTGAAGTCAATGGTAAAACTCGCTTTTGCTTCTGTGGGGCCAGGAGTTCACCCCTGGGCTGAAGGTGAAAGTAGAGAACTGCATTGTGAGCACAGTATCCCAACCTGTAAAGGAGGAGAATGCTGTTGCAGTTTGGATTTCCCTTCTCCTCATTCTTGTAGTTTTGCTCTGCTTCTGGGGAATGGCCGGAGGGGACAGAGCACTGACCGGGTGAAGTCCTTTGCAGTTAGCACATCCTTGCCAGAGAAAGTTTCCCCTGGGCTGTTTGATCTGCAGCAGTGAAAGGTGGAGGCTGGTAAGTGAGAAGAGGAAGCTGCCTGGCATATGTCAATCTTTTGTGAGGAGTCTGATTACTGCCAGTCTGTGTAAGGGGCTGCCCCACAACGAGCTGCTTCTGAGAGCATGCAGAGTTGGTCGACGCTACGCCCGGCTCATGAGACAGCTCATGGTGTCCTACACCATCAGGTGGTCCAGAGACATTTATACGGAACACATCACAGGACACCGTCAATACCACATTGAGTAACCGAGACCGCCGACCAGGGAAATAACCCACTTCCTTCCCTGAAGGACCAAGGGACGCGCCCCACCCATGTACTTATCCGCTACACCGATACTGACTTGGACTCCTTATTCATTCCATGGGTGGCGTACCCGAGCCCACTTATCCACTGACACTTTAAAAACCCTTGCACCCCAATCTGGGTCTATGCAGGTTATGCGATATGTATGTATGGCTATTCTCATCCTTGCAAACGATACCTGTAACCCCCCATAACCCAAGCCTGACCCCAGATGTACAGTACCTTGCCTCTTAACTCGTGTATATTTCATTTTAAACATTAACTTTAATAAAAATTTTAATTCTGGATTGAAAGAACCAAAAGTCCCCTTTGACCAGTCCCTGCCTCGCAGCAGGAGTCTCTGTGTTTGGATGGAGATATCCAGGAATATTGTTACACATGCTGCACTGAGTTGTCTCTGCCTCCTCCTGCTTTAAAGGCATTTTTCATTGTTAAAACACAATCTGCAAAGTGGCTGTAAGCTTCCTAGGGCAGGAACCCCCTTTGTGTTATTTGCCCGCACAGTATCTAGTACAATGGGTTGGGTCCAGAGGCACTACAATAACAATACAAATAATATTTACATAATATGTGTCAACTATCTGGAGCAAACTTGTGATGTTTTATTCTAAATGCATTGCTACGTGCATGGAAAAAGTCCTGAAACTGCTACAATGTTTCACAAAACAGTCTGAGTTTTTGAAAAGTTCAAATTTAGAATCTCTGTTTTCCCAGTGGGAATGTTTTTCCACGGAGCTGAATCACCTGCACTTTCAGCAGACATCAATGCTCAGTGGCTAATGTACAGAGAGCTTTGAGCAGCTCTCCTGCTGTTTTTTTCATACGGGGAAATGCAAGAGGGTTAAGAAAACATCTCACACCTTCATTCTGTAATGGTCTGACCCTGCTGCCATGGAGGTTAATTAGAGTTGGTTAAAAAAAAAAGCGAAAACAATTTTTCATTGGAAAATGACTTTTTGACTAATGAGAAATTGTTGCCATTTTCCACCATTTTGTACTTAAAATCTTTGTGTTTTTGTAAAAAAAAAAAAAAAAGCTTATTTTCCCATTTCTGCAAACTGACTAATTTTTGGATGTTTGATTCTGCAACAAATTTTTTTGACAAAAATGAAGAAAAATAAATTGTTTTCATTGACATTTTTTTCAGAAGGAAAAAAAATTCCCAAGCCGCTCTCAAGTCAATGGCAAAACTTCTGTGGAAGTCAGTGGGATCAAGATGCAGCCGGTAGCCCGTTTGCTGTAGACACTGTTCAGTTCCCATTTCTCACTTATCTTTCCCATTTCCTCATGGGGTTTCCTGAATCCCTCCGGCATTTGAATTTTGCTGGTGAGTGAACTGTGCTAAGGACCCTATTCATATTTTACACTGGGCCACGCCTGACAATGTGTGCTAGGGACTGTCTGCCAATAAACCAACAATATTTGACAAGTCAGCCCATTTAGCAGAGTCATTTTATTTAATCAAAGAACAGCTGTTTTCAGCTGCCTCTGGTCACGTTTGTCCTGTGTGCAGAATGTTGTCTCTGACTACCTCGTAGCCGTCTGGACTCTAGCTCAGGGGTCGGCAACCTTTCAGAAGTGCTGTGCCGAGTCTTCATTTATCACTCTAATTTAAGGTTTCACATGCCAATAATACATTTTAAGGTTTTTTAGAAGGTCTCTTTCTATAAGTCTATAATATGTAACTAAACTACTGTTGTATGTAAAGTAAATAAGGTTTTTAAAATGTTTAAGAAGCTTCATTTAAAATTAAATTAAAATGCAGAGCCCCCAGGACTGGTGGCCAGGACCCAGCCACTGTGAGTGCCCCTGAAAATCAGCTTGCGTGCTGCAGGTTGCCTACCCCTGCTCTAGCTAGTTGTGTGGAGACCTATGACGGTGATAGGAGAACTGTCAGTGGGTTCAGCCACTGGAGCAGAGTCAAGACTTCTGGGAAGTTGCTATGACATGGATGGAGTGGACTCTGGAGCGTTACTGGGGTGTCTGTTTGTGCCTACAGTCACCAGTATGCAGTTTGCTTGCTCCTGGTTTCTAGCTGTGGGGGGTGACTCTAAAGCAGGGGTTCTCAACCTTGGTGCAGCTTGTTCAGGGTAAGCCCCTGGCGGGCCGCAAGATGCTGTGTTTACCTGAGCATCCACAGGTACGGCCGCTCACAGCTCCCAGTGGCCGCGGTTCGCTGTTCCCGGCCAATGATCTCGGGCCACCGCTGCAGCTGCCATTGGCCGGGAACAGCGAACTGCAGCCACTGAGAGCTGCGAGAGGCTGAACCTGCGGATGCTCAGGTAAACACAGCATCTCGCGGCCCTCCTGGGGCTTACCTTGAGCAAGCCGTGGCCCAAGGTTGAGAACCCCTGCTCTAAAGTGCTGGGCCCGCTCTCCGGCCCTTTATAGGCCGGCTCCCCCTGCCCACTATACACACACGCCCCCAGAGAATAAGTTCAACCTCTGTCATACAAGTTGCTTCTTTTGGCCCAGCAATAAATTGGTCTCGGCAGACAGTGGGGTTTCTGAGACAGCCCAGGGGCTCATTAACTTTGCCTTTTTAATAACGGCTGTAATTGGATAATGCAACTTTTGCTCCACTCCAGCCTCCCTGTTGCCTTATTAAATGCTAGATAACGATGAGGCGAAGCATCATTCTTCCCACACTGCATATTTCTCTCTACTTTTCAGAGATATAGCACCAGATTGTGCCCAGCCCTGTACGGGTACATGTGGAGATGTCGGGTGGAGAGATGCTAACCCTGGTGCAGGGGCCCTGTTGGGAAGGGGAACGCAGACACTGCTCCCTGCCAGTGCTGCGGCCAGCAGTGTCATGCTACCACAGTGCCAGGAGAACTAACGGCCAGAGTAGAGCCACAGGCAGGGCCGCCAAGAGCAGGTTCGGGCCCCGGTGAAAAAATTTTTTCGGGCCCCCCCAGCAAGGGCGGACTGGCTAAATGGGACCGATGAGGGGGGGGGAGCCGAGGAAGCCAGGCCCGGAATTTTTTCGGGCCCCCCCAGCAAGGGCGGACCGGCTAAACAGGGCCGACGAGAAGGGGGGAAGCCGGGCCCTGAGGCCCCTTCTGGACCGCCAGGCCCCGGTAATTTGTACCGGTTTTCCCCTCCTCTCATCGGCCCTGGCCACAGGGGACATTGCACCAATGGTCCTTGTGCCTCTGCAGATCCCCTGGCATATCCAGATGGTTACTGGGGGGTCCCCCTTTGGGATAATGGAAATGCCTGCTACTTCCATCCTGAGGGGCAGCCCCTGGGGCTGAGGGAGCGAATGGTAAGGAAAGTTTGTGAGTGTTTCCCATCCCTGTGGGTGAGCAACCTGGATAAAGGATGACACAGCCTCTTTATTTCTAGGGCCTGAGCCAAAGCCCATTGGAGCCAATGGCAGTCTGCCCATTGACTTCCATTGGCTTGGAGTCAGGCTGATACATGGTTTCTAGTTCTGCGTCAGGCAGATTCCCAGCACGAGAGTCTTGGTTTGTGGAACGGGCCAATCATGGCATGAGAAGGATTGAGCTCTGGCCTGCATGTTTTGTGCCACCACTGTTATGCTTTGCACTGGAAAGGATATGAAGAGGGAGAAAGGTTTGAGCTGTGCAGGGTTGTGTTCCAAGCAGCCCCGGCCTTCCCTTCCAGCATGGAATGTTGAGCTTGGAGAGGGAGGGAAAATCCCCTCAGAGCTCAGAGGAGGCGGCCGGAGGTGCAGGGAGGCCTTCGGGTCACACGACTCAGAAGGATGGTGTGGGGGGAACATGCCCGAGGAGGTGAGTGGGTTGGAAATGATGACCCTTGACATGCCTTCTAGCCTTGATGTCTATGAACACGATCACTGTATGTGACTAGATTTTACCACAGGTGTCATTACAAACACAGAATAAATTCTTTCCCCATTTAAAACTCTCTGCAGTCCATCCTCTCCCCATTCTAGCGACAGGCTGCTTACTCGGATCTTTATCTTGGCTCCCTATTGATCATCAGATGAAGCCACCTCTGCTAGCGCAAGCATAAAATTACTAAGCAACGTCATTCGGGAGAGAACCTCTCAGCCCACTGGGTTTGAGAGGTGAACTGACTGGCAGAAAACTGGGCAAGATGTTTATTTAAAGGGTTAAATGGGCAGCTTCCCGGAGCTCAGCATTAAGATAAATAATTATTAATGGAATCAATACTGATAAAGCAACCGAAGTGGAGCTATTGGTTTATTGACTCTTCAAGTGTCTCTTTTAATGGTTCTTCGTAGAGTGAATACCATGTAGCCTTCCACCAATGGGAGAGCATGACACAGGTCCTGCAGGAATTGCTCTGCTTAGGAGGGCGATAAAAGTGAGGAATTATACACAGTATTTTTTGTTGTTAATTACCAATGGCGGAGTGGAATCAACTACCTGAAAATGGGAAGGGAAGGAAAACATGGTTCTTATTCCCCCAAACAGGGCCGGCTCTGGCTTTTTTGCCGCCCCAGGCAAAAAAGCCTCCGCTGCCCCCGCCCCCGGCAGGGAACGCGGCAGGGGAGGGCGCCGAGCCCGGCCGCGGGCCCGCTCTCCCCGACCGGCCGGAGTGCCGGGGGGAGGGCGGCGAGCCCGCCGCGGCTCCGCTGGCGGCCGGAGCGCTGGGAGGAGGGCGGAGAGCCCGGCCGGGGCCCCGCTCTCCCCGACCGGCCGGAGTGCCGGGAGGAGGGCGGAGAGTCCGGCCGGGGCTCCGCTCTCCCCGGCGGCCAGAGCACCGGGAGGAGGGCGGAGAGCCCGGCCGGGGCTCCGCTCTCCCCGGCGGCCAGAGCGCAGGGAGGAGGGCGGAGAGCCCGGCCGGGGCTCCGCTCTCCCCGGCGGCCAGAGCGCTGGGAGGAGGGCGGTGAGCCCAGTCGCGGCCCCGCTCTCGGGCCGGAGCGCCGCACCGCACCGCCCCCCTCCAGGTGCTGCCCCAAGCACATGCTTGGTGGGCTGGTGCCTGGAGCCGGCCCTGCCCCCAAATCAAACATTTATGGCCTATTTGCTCCGACAAAGACACAGACATGCACACCATTCAAGTAACATTTCAGGGTCTGGCTGGCTCTCACAAAACCCAGGATATTATTTAATGCCTTTGGAAGGAGGCAGCTAAGCCGCAGTGTGCTGCAAATCTTAGATCTGTCCTCAGAGCAACAGGTACAGCAGAGGCAAGTGGAGTTGTTGAAATAGAAGTTTATGGGCCCTACTCCCAAGCTGCACTATTTACACCAGCCACGTGCTGGTCCGGTGGTGAAAATAGAGACACGCCATCAGGATCCTCCGGCTGAAGTGGGCTATTTTGGATCTTGTCTGGGCTACATTTGCCTTTATTCCCCCCTTAGAATATAAAACTGCTCTTAATACCCACCAAATGGGATTTTCGGTTCTACAGAAACTGCCTCCCGTTAAGCACTAAGCATGATGAAATTTTTACAAATATACCTTTTAAAATGGGATTTTCCTTGGGGGTTTTGGTGGAGAGCCAGTTTTCACCTGGCTCTGTTCTTTGTTCATGCTCTGCTTTGGGGAGACCCAGAAGCAGCGCAGGGCTCCCATGCCACAGCAGAGCTGGGTGAGGGAACAAGAATAGGGACTTAGCTCCAGGTGGGGTGGACCAGGATCCAGGGCAGGAGCGGAGCTGTGTGAGGAGCCCAGACTGGCATAGAAAGTGTTGCTGCATATCAGGAATGAAGTGCCCACTTACATCAGCCCATTTTTTCATTGTAAATAAGAATAGAATTTGGCCCTAGGAGCATCAGCTGGAAATGCCCAGGCTCTGCGAGATAGACAAGAGATAGAAAGAAGTACACACCGAGCTTGCGGATTTCAAGTTTCTCTTGTAAACAAGAAAGAATCTTACCAGGAAAACAATGTGAAACAACTTTGGGTGCTATTCGTTCAAACCACTGGCAAACAGGAAGCTAATGAAGATTAACCAGAACAGGGATTACAGAGATGACAGTTTGGAGTGCGTGTTAACACCGATACTGCAGCATGCTGTGCCGCTGGCACTCAGGATATAATAGTTCCTGGGCAGCCCAGGGAGCACTGAATTGCAATAATCCAATTTAGGGAAAGCAGAAGTGTGACTCGCGGAACGCTAGTTGCAGCAGGGTCATCCAGGTATGAGTAAATATGAGCAATGTTCTTACTGTGATAAAAAGAAGCCTGGCAGGATTTAAAATGGGATGTTGAAAGCTAAGCAAGCAACTTTCTCAGTGAAATAAATAAATAAATGCTAAGGTTCCAGGCGAGTGTGAGCTTGAAGGATAATCTGCGTGGAGCCTCGCTTGGTTAAAGCTAATTTTGGAAGAGAAATCGCAGAGTCCCAAGGAGCAGTTCTGGTTTTCTCTTTGGAACTTGACCAGGGCAGCAAACAGTTTTGGTAACTACTTTCCTACGCACCTAAAACACCCTTTCTATGTATTCTTCCCTGTCGCACAAAAACCCCTCTCTTGTCCTGGACAGCTCAGCTGGGAACGATTGGTGAAAAGACTAGGCATGCAAACACTGGAACTAGATGATTGCAAACTACCACCCACCACCTCTCTACCCCCAAAGATTAATTGTCTTTTCATGGAGAGTGGCTGTTTCTCCCACCCACATGACCCATTCCCCAGGTGATCCATCACAGCCGATTGACTCATGTTTTGTAGTATTAGACTGCACAGTGTAACTTAACGCACTGCAACCTAAACCGCCTAAGGGCTCCTGAACTTTTCTGAACCATTTGTCATATATGTAAGATGCTAAGATCTTATGTGAGGTTTCCAAGTAACCTACCTTGCAAATAAAGACATTCCAGATTCAGAATTCAATCCACCTATTGCAGTGGACAAGACCTGGGAATCACATACCATAAACTCCCCTCCCCATTCTCAGAATGGAAAAAGACAAACAAGGGGAGGAGATCAGACATTTCCCCCCTCCATGGCCAGTAGGTTGTTTCCTTCCCATTATAAATGCTTTAAGGCTCTGTTTAAGTCAGGCATTGAAATAGTTTTACAAACATTTTTCAACAGTATTAAAATCCTGATTTTTAAAGAAAGGCGTCTCCTAGCAAACCAAAGGCCTAGGGCTCTCTGCCACTGGTTACCCTCCCAGATGGTATCTGTGCCTGGGCCATAGAGGAAATACTTGGCCTGGATGCCAGAACCTATGGGGGTGTTTCATTCATAACGAGGCCCCTTTTCGCTACTCTGACAGCTCCACTATAATGATGGGCAGCAGAAAACCTTCAGATAAAAGGCCTTATAGTGGGCATAAATGACATGTGCATCCACTTAATGGCACTTACCACCACCAGACCCTCAGAGGTAGCAGCTGTCCCTGTCAAACCAAGGGGAAAGGGTGAGATGTCCTAGTGCTGTCCTCATTCCAACTATCCATTGGGACTATCTCCATGTAAAAGGGGGGTTTAAGATACATGAGAACCAAAGAGGGGAGCCTAACATACAGAGCTGCCCCCTCTTGGCAAGCTGCGGCGGGGGGAGCTGGCGTACTCAGGTCCTCACAGGATCAGGCTCTCTGTTCAGGTTAAAAGCAATTGATGTTTGCGCAGTGGTTGTGGTTGTGAGACACTAAGTACCCCTGTATTCACACCCTACACACTATTGTTTATAAAGGATGAACTCAAACTGGAACGGGTACAGAGAAGGGCCACTAGGATGATCCGAGGAATGGAAAACCTTTCCTATGAAAGGAGACTCGAGGAGCTCGGTTTGTTTAGCCTAACCAAAAGAAGGCTGAGGGGGGATATGATTGCTCTCTTTAAATATATCAAAGGGATTAATACAAAGGAGGGAGAGGAATTATTTCAGCTTAGTAGTAATGTGGACACGAGAACGAATGGATATAAACTGGCCGTGGGGAAGTTTAGGCTTGAAATTAGACGAAGGTTTCTGACCGTCAGAGGGGTGAAATTTTGGAACAGCCTTCCGAGGGAAACGGTGGGGGCGAAGGACCTCTCTGGCTTCAAGATTAGGCTTGATAAGTTTATGGAGGGAATGGTTTGATGGGATAACGTGATTTTAGTCAATTAAGCATTAACGTGCCATCGCGGGTAGAATGAGGGTCCGGCTGTAGAATCTTGCCTGTATGCTCGGGGTTCTGCTGATCGCCATATTTGGGGTCGGGAAGGAATTTTCCTCCAGGGTAGATTGGCAGAGGCCCTGGAGGTTTTTCGCCTTCCTCCGCAGCATAGGGCAGGGGTCGCAGGCTGGAAGATTCTGTTGTGGGTGGGTCAGCTTTTGTGGCCTGCATCATGCGGGAGGTCAGACTAGATGACCATATTGGTCCCTTCTGACCTTAAAGTCTATGAGTCTATGAGTCTATGAGTAATAATCTTTGTACAGAATGTGCCTTGTGAGGTATCATGTGAAAACTAACAACTCCCTGATCGTTAATGCTCTTGCGTGATGTACGTACACAGTGGGTATTAAGAGTTATGGATATATGCTAGAATTATGACTAAAGTGTGTTTAAACCAGGCATGTCAGGGGGATTTAGATCAAGGAATGTGTATTTGATTCTCTGACCAGACAATGAAGGCCCAGTTTTATATATTAAGCTAACAAGTGGGAGAACCCACCAGACTCCATGTTGTCTTCCTCGCACCTTGCATAAACTTTACTTTGAGGGGTAACCCTCAGAAGAATCCATTTCCTAGGTTTACTGGTCTATAAAGACAGGGTGTCTTCCATCACTATGCAGACACAAGGGACCAGAGCTCTTGCAAGTTGAGAAAGATGGGTCCTTCAACCAAGGGGGGTTGAAGTCTCTGGAAACTGAATATAGGTGAGAAACCCTCTTGAACAAAGCCTGTACCTTGCTAGATTAAGTTTTAGACTTTAAGATTCATGTTTTCACTTTTATTTCCTCATAACCCTTTGTAACTTTATTCCTTTCACTTGGCATCGCTTAAAATATGTCCTAACCCGAGCTCAGAGCCTGCATGGAAATAAACCACCAAGGCAAATTCTCAGAAGCAGGGCCCATGCTAGTGCAGCTTGTTTATAGCTAGGGAGCCCACTCTTACATCTCACCCCTGTGAAAGGGACGTGTTGGTCCAGTTAGATCAGTGGAGGGGACCCTCTTGGCCTTTCTGTTTGTCCCCGGTGTCTCACTTTCAGTCTTCTAGGCCCCACCCTGTCGCCATAAAATGCAAATGAAACCCACCAGAGGTTTCACGCTTCACAGATGTGAAGGATGGCCTTTCCCCTGGGTTCACAAGCAAGGAGGCCTTTTTGCACAGGTTTAGTCCTGGCAGATCCCATGAGGCATGACCAGGAACAGACAACAGACCGAGGGCTACGGGAGGGCCAGAGGGCCCGCCCAAGGCTCAGTCACTGCTTACACTCTGTTTGGAGGGCTGAAGGGGATTTAGCTGGCGCTGGTCCTCTGCACAGGGGCAAATTGAATCCAAAATGCAGGCAAGTGATAATACAGGTACCTAGTCTTATTCTTAGCATTTATTTGTATTGCAGTAGTGCTAGGAGTCCCAGTGCCGGACCAGGACCCTGTTGTGCTAGGTTGTATCTATCACCCGCCTCTCTAAAAAATGCTGTTTTCCATACACTGCTGACCTTTTGTGGTCACGTAATAAGCAAGTTAATCTCTCCAGCCATGAGGCCTCCTTCCTTGGTTAGCTGTACTGCTCACCTAATCTGGTGGATGGAGGAACTGGTACGTTTCATTAGCTACTGTAGATATTACATTCGTTCTTTAAAGACAGCTACTTCCTTCCATTTCTCCTTGCAAAGAATCCAAGCATTAAGAATAACAGGCGGCCTTCCTAAACTCTAGCGATTCTGAAAGGCAACTGTCTTCCAGTATTTTATTAACCCACCTTCTAGCTCTAACGTGCCTGGATAATGTTGGCATGCAGTTACTTTAATGAGGTCTCAGTTGTGCATAACTCTGTTGTTACTGGCTTGGCATTTGCAAGGAACAGGATACAAGTGATGACAAATTTTATCATCATAGGAAGACCAGATTTACAAATGACAAAGTGACTAATGATACGGCGTGAAGAGTTGATGTATCGGTGGGTGATATTATTCTGATGCAGTTCTCTGTCCCATAAAGAGTATGCATAGGTTTAATGACAACAGAAAACTCAGTTCTGTTTTGTAGAGGTTCCTATACCCCCCTCATCATCATAGCACCTGAGTGCCATCCAGTAGTACAATCAGCACCGTGACTAACAGTTGTTGTCACATGTGGGTCATTCTTTCTCACATCCTCTCCCCAGGAGGAGAACTGTGCCTGCTGTGTGGGGTTTGTTTTGTTTTTGTTTAAATGTACACTCTACTCTAGGTTTCTATCAGAGAAGGAAGGTCGGAGAAGTGCGTCTGGCACTTGGAGTGCAAAGTAATGAGGTTTGTGATGGTCCTTTGTTCCTGGGGGAGAGCAGATACAATATTTTGATTGAAGTCATCTTTATTTGATACTTTGTTGCCATGCTCTACTGTTATTTTAATAGACTGGCTAAAATAAGATAAATAAATCCTCACAGAATTGTAAAACAAAATCAAATTACAATAAATAAATGATAGATCACAGTTGTGATAAGGAAGAGGAAAAGGACAAAATAAATATGTCTCTCCATCCACCTGCTTTCATGGCTGTAATAGCTGGGCCTCTCAAGCAATGGACCGTGAAACAGGGTGAAGAGTTGTTATCACAATGGGAAACTGAGGCATGGCCAGATTACGTGATTTCACCAAGATCCCACAGGCAGTCTGCGGCACAGACAGAAATTGAATCCCAGTCCAATGTCTTAACCACAAGCCTTCCTTCTTCCACTATCTGCAGTCTCACTCCTGGAAGCAACTGCCATGTTTGCTTCTTGACAGCAACTGCTTGTTATATGGTATGGTTTCTTTAGGATTGACAGGTGCCATGGAAACATAAATGATTACCATCACCATTACTATGACCATTCATTCCTTTTCCGGTTTCCATGCTACGCTGCAATCAGCCCTCAAGGCAATTTCCTCTGCCTGACAGGGGACGCACTCTCCCTATGTAGAAAATAGGTGGAATTGCAAAAACTATTTTAGTTGTTAAGTGTATTATTTCCCACTAGAAACATTACCCGTATTTTGTCGCTTTCACTATTTGGATCACTTAATTTGTTTCATACTAATTAATACCTCATTGTAGTGGTAAGCCCTCTGTGAGCACAATTTCAACTATTTTTTTGGGAGGGGGCATGTTACATGCATTATTCTCCTTGAGATTTGCACCATCATTTTGCTTAATAATTTAATTAAAATTCATGCAAACCCCAAATGCATTGCAAGCCCCCTCTGAAACACCAAGCTCATTTCTCTTCTAGCATCATTAGCACAGCTCTGAGTTGCTAGTACTGTGTAATATGTAAATGAGATTTTTTTCAATGCAAGCACAATGTCAATTTTTTTCCTGATCATTTAAAATATCCCTATTTTCCTCCCTTGATTAAATGTCAAAAAACACTGGGGTCTATCATCAAAATTAGAGCTGTTCAGGTCACATTTCACACTAGCACAAAGGGGGAATTTTGGATTTGTATCATCTTCCTTTCAGATGTAAACCTCCATGATCAAGAAAAAGCATATTCACCCCATTTGAAAACAATGCTTAGGGCTTAATTCAAAAGCATCCAGTGCCCACCATGGCTGTCCCCACAGGGTCCTTTGTGCCGCCTCGCATCCCAGTAAACCTTGCAAGGATTTCATAGTCTGTTTTTTGACTATGTTCCACTGAATTACGCCCAAAGATTAAAGCAATAAGAAAATAAAATTGAATTAAGCTGCTGAGAATGCAAATAATGTCATTTATAATTAAATCTTTTGTATTTCTATTTCATTCTCTTTCCAGCTTTTACATTGGTTCTCCTCTCTTTTGCATTTTTTTAAATCCCTCGCTAAGCTGTGAATAACATGTCTTTGTTATGTAATCCTCAGACATATAATTAACCAAGAGCGGGTCTGGCATTAGAGCCAGCAGAGGGGTCTAATCTTCCTTTCTGGAACGATTACTAGTTGCTACCTCAGGCTTGCTTTTTAATTGAGCAGCCCTGTAAAATCGACAGCAATGTACAGGAATATTTTGGCATTCAGAGGGAGTGACTGACCCTAGCGGTAGAAAAGAGTTAGTCCTGTATATATATGAGTGAATAGTGTGTCCACTTCAGAAACTGGCCCTGAATCATGTTGTGTAAGAAAGGATTTCTGAAGAACTTTCAGCATGTGCAAGAACAGTAGCATTCTAACCTAGCAGCATTCTGCACCCGCTCCACATGAAATGTCTGTGACTGCAGAAAAAATATGGCTTGCAGTCTGAACCTTAACGTGATTAGGAATAAAACGAATAATCTCTTAATCCAAAATAGGAGTGTCTCACGTACGCTTCCACGGGTTTAACTGAACCAGCACAAGATTATGTGTAGACAACCTTTCAGGCCCAGATCCTCCAAGAGATTTAGGTGTTTAAATACCTTTAAGGAGCTGGATCTCAGTCTTGATGAACACATTGCTATCCTAAAATAGCAATGTTTTAGTGTGAGGTTCACAAACAATGCTCATAGGAGCCTGAACCACTTTGAACGAAACCCAGCCACTTTCATTCTAGGTTTCTACCTGAAACAAGTTCTTTTCGTGATGTGAACAGGGCCGGCGCAACCCATTAGGCGACCTAGGCGGTCGCCAAGGGTGCTACAATTTGGGGGGCGGCGACCGCGGCGGTATTTCGACGGCGGGACCTTCCGCCGCCTCTGTGGGGGGCGGCATTTCGGGGCGGGACCTTCCGCCACCTAGGGCGGCAGAAAAGCTGGCGGCGCTCCTGGATGTGAAGCTACATTTTTGCACTGCCCTGCTGTGGTGGGATCTGGCAGTTCTGCTCTATTCTTGACCCTCAAACCCAGACAGCAATCCCACCAAACATCTGCACGAAATATATCCTTAAACCTTACACCCACAGTATCCTTCACCAAACAGTCTCTCTTTCGACAGCATTTTATGTGGCTCAGATGTTCTGGGCTCTAAGCAACATTAACTGATGCAGCCTTAGAGCTGTGTTTTTCCTTTGAGCACGGACTTTGAGAGTTTTTATTATCATCATCTTTTTGTCTTCCTTTGTCTCTTTGAATAATACCAGCTCTGCTGGCTCCTTTCTGCTTGGCAGGACTGTTTGGCAGGAAGAAGCTAATCTGCATAGCAGAGCTGCCGTAAAGTGGGGTGGTTTAGATTTTTTTTTTTTTTAAATGGATTCACTGCTGCTGAATGGCATTGGATTGAGAGCCCTGGAGACTGGCGTCCTCTCTTTATCCATGTAACAAATGCAACTTGCAAAGGAGCAGTGACTTACATCCATCCCTCTGCCAATGTACCTCAGCTCTGTACTAACTGTCAGTCTCCATGGCCCATTCAGTCCTGGGCATCAGCTGACTTTCCCAGCACAGCAGTGATTTCTGTGCTGTGGTCACCTGCCCACTCAGAAATGGACTGAGACACTGCCCCATTTCCCTTTAGCGAGTGTGAGCAGATTGGTCTAGTGAATTGGGCACTGCACTGGAACTCAGGGGCTTTTGTTTAATTCCCTGAGTACCTTGCCCAAGTCACTTAGGCCCAGATTTTTAAAGGCATTCAGGTGTTGCTGTGACCAGCATCACAATTCCTAACTGATTTAGGAGCCTAAATCTAATTTTCTAAAGGGATTTAGCCAGTTAGGTGTCTAGTCCCATTGGCTAGTAATAGAATTTAGATTCCTAAGGGACTAATTTCCTTTTGAAAATGAGATTCAGGCTCCTAAATCAGCTAGGTGTTGTGACCCTGAGCACAGCAGTAGCTAAATAGCTTAGTCTTTCTGGGCCTCTGTTCCCCCTCTGTAAAATGGGCATAAGCGCACTCGCAGGGTTGTAGTGAGGTTAAAGCCAGGGGTGCCCATGAACTGTTCAGATGCTGTGGTGAGGAGGGCCAGAGAAGTGCCAGGACAGATAGCTTGTAGATAGCACTTGTGGCCATTCGACATCTGTATCTCATTCCCAGCCCTCCTTCAGAGCAATTCTGGCAGGGTGGGTACACAGGTGCATTTAAAAGGCAAGCTCAGAGTGAAATATCGCACAGAAGAGATGGGCCCACTGCCAGCATGAAAAAGCAGGTCCATTAGATGAACTACCGACTCAACAGGAAACATCTTTATTATTATTATTATTGTAAGATTTATATGTATAGCTCCTCTCACCAACATTAATGCACAGAACGGACTGCAGGTAAGCAAGACATCAGGCAAATCAATAATAAAACAAATGTCCTGCAAATTAAATGGGAAACAAATCAAAAACAAAGTGTTTCCATCAGAGAGGTAGGTGGAGAAGAGCAAATTGTGGAGGAGACATTTTGACTAATATTCCATGAATCTGAAAGGGGCTTTTGATTCAACCATCTTTACATAAACTTGTAACTCCCAAGCTTTGCTGGTGCTAATACTCACAAAAAAACACATTTTTAATGAACTGTGAAATATTTCCTGAGAGTGGATTCTGTAACTTGTGTTTGCAATTTGTAATTCATACTGCGTTGACTAGTTACCTCAGTCAGATGGTTCCCTGATGGGTCACTAATTGAAACACTGCAGATTGTGTCAAATACACAATTCAAAATTAACACCACGCTGGCTATTATTGTGGTTATAATACAAGCCCACCACAAATAGGATCAGAGCTCTGTTATACTAGGTGTTACAGGAGAGCTGTCTGAATGAGAGTTGTTTGCAGGGATGTAAATAGTTAATCATAGAAATCATAGAATCAAAGAACTGGAAGGGACCTCTAGAGCAGTGGTTCTCAAACTAGGGCCGCCGCTTGTTCAGGGAAAGCCCCCGGCGGGTTGGGCTGGTTTGTTTATCTGCCGCGTCCACAGGTTCGGCCGATCGCGTCTCCCACTGCTGCGGTTCGCCGCTCCAGGCCAATGGGGGCTGCAGAAAGCAGCGCGGGCCGAGGGACATGCTGGCCACCCTTCCTGCAGCCCCCATTGGCCTGGAGCGGTGAACCGCGGCCAGTGGGAACCACGATCGGCCGAACCTGCAGATGCGGCAGGTATTCCCTGAACAAGCGGCGGACCGGCTTTGAGAACCACTGGTCTAGAGGTCATCTAGTCCAGTCCCCTGCACTCAAGGCAGGACTAAGTATTATCTAGACCATTCCTGACAGGTGTTCGTCCAAACTGCTCTTAAAAATCCCCAATGATGGAGACTCCACAACCTCCCTAGGCAGTTTATTCCAGTGCTTAACCACCCTGAGTTAGGAAGTTTTTCCTAATGTCCAACCTAAACCACCCTTGCTGCAATTTAAGCCCATTGCTTCTTGTCCTATCCTCAGAGGTTAACAAGAACAATATACCTCCCTCCTCTTTGTAACAACCTTTTATGTATTTGAAAACTGTTATCATGTCCCCTCTCAGTCTTCTCTTTTCCAGACTAAACAAACCCCATTTTTTCAATCTTCCCTCATAGGTTATGTTTTCTAGACCTTTAATCATTTTTGTCACTCTTCTCTGGACTCTCTCCAATTTGTCCACATCCTTCCTGAAATGTGGCACCCAGAACTGGACACAATACTCCAGTTCAGGCCTCATCAGCGCGGAGAAGAGCAGAAGACTTGCTTCTCGTGTCTTGCTTACAACACTCCTGCTAATACATCCCAGAATGATGTTCACTTTTTTTGCAACAGCGTTACACTGTTGACTCATATTTAGGTTGTGGTCCACTCTGACCCCCAGATCCCTTTCTGCAGTACTCCTTCCTAGGCAGTCATTTCCCAATAGATAAAGTGCCAGCAGATGGTGCTCAAGAATATCTAGCGTAATTCCTGGGCTTTGTAGGACTAATAAGGTTTGTTGAATGTTGTGCACTGCAAAGAGCTTCTTTTGTGTAGCTCATTACATCAGGTCTAAACACTAGGTGCTGCATATGCACATAATGAGAGACAGTCCCTGCCCAAAGAGCCATAGACTAAGTAGACAGGACAGACAAAGGGTGGGAGAAAGGAAGTATCATTCCCATTTTACATCAAAAACTGCTTATCGTCTGTGGTTTCTCCTGGAGTAAGTAGTACCATTCTCCCTTCTTCACTTCCCGTGGGATAGTGCAGTGTTTCACCCGAAGGTGAGCAGCACGTGCAGTATGTGTCCTTGAGGAGAGATCATTTAGACCCTCGATCTAGGCATCAACTGTCTGCCCATCTTTTGTACAACTAGGTAATTTTCTTCAGCATGTCCTGAGATCAGTGATGGAGTTTTGTAGCAAAGGCCACTCCCCAAAATATCTGTTCATGAGTAATGCATGTACCCTTAGAAAGCTGCAGTCTCCCAGCCCTTTATAAAGTTTAGAGTAGACATCTCCTGCCTCCCAGCAAACAGGTTCTGAAGCACACGCAACATTCCAGACTTTTAGGGTTACACCCCGGCAGTTCCAGCTTGGCATTTGATTTACAAAAGAAACCAGTGTGTGAGGATATGCTTTCCTGCTATTGCAAGGCCAGCCCAGCATTAGATTTGATAGTGCTCTGCACAACACATAAATCATCACTCCTCAGTGATGAGCACTTTGAAAGGACGTAGGAAAACAAGAGTCAATTTGCCTGGAAAGTGCCCTTATGCTTTGGCTTCATCTTTTGCAATCAGCAGGCAGGCAGCTTCCTGCCAGGCCAGGGACTATGGATTTGTGTGTGTGAAGCCCTCCTTCCCTCCTGACTATGGTGACCAGATGTCCCGATTTTATAGGGACAGTCCCGATTTTGGGGGCTTTTTCTTATATAGGCTCCTATTACCCCTCACCCCCTGTCCCGATTTTTCACATTTGCTGTCTGGTCACCCTACTCCTGACCTCAGTTGCCAGCGCTGCCTGGGACGTCTTACATTGATGGGGATAATCCTGCCTTGTTCCCCAGGGGTGTTCCGAGTGTCTTCCAGACAGTCCCACTCAGGCCAAGGAAGCTGTGCCCTACATGCTGAGCATGGCACATGGGATGTGGTTTGTTACAATAGTGGAGCCTGTTCAGCCATGCAAGGCGGAGCCATCCTGCTCCTAGAGGCATTTCCACTGAACGGGTTTTCAGGAGGCACCAGTGGGTCTGTAAGCACAGGTAAAGGGACATAACTGCTGCTCCATGGGCACTCAGCAGCACCTTGCAGGGTCAAGCTCTGATGCTGGAGTAGCTGCACAGACCCAGATGCTCATTTGGTCAGCAGGCCTGACCAACCAGCTGCTCCGTGGCTCAGCTCAAACGACCACTTCTCTATTTAAAATGACATGTTTAAACCTGGTTCCTGAACTACATTTCGGCTGAGACTGTTTGGATGTGGCTCCCGCTGGAACCCATTAATGCAGCTCTAAACTCCTCCTTTTCCCCTCGGGGCTCAGCAGCCCAGAGAGAATGGACTGAGGTAGGGATAGGAACCTCAGCGTAGCAAGATTATTCATGGAAAGGATCTCTGCTGTCGAGGCTCTGAATAGGGAGCCCTGTTCCTCCTGAGCCAATATTGACCCCGGCTCTGCTCCGTTATGGAGGAGCTAACCGTTCAAAGGAGCCATGCACAGTTATTTGCCCAACTCCCACTGGCATTCACTGTGAACTGGGCACCCAGGCCCCATATGCGCCTTTGAAAAACTCACCCTTATGGAAGTGACTCTGAGCCTCCTAGTTCCTTTTACTGTGTCTCACTCCTTGAATCATTTTTGATCTGCTTATTCAAGTATTTTCCCCCATGCAAGCCCCATGCCTGCTCCGATGCACAGTGCTTCTGTTAACACTCCCTTCTCGCCCCTAGCAGCCAATGTGTGACCTTTTATTTCAGCTCTTATTGAAACAGAAACATTCCCGTTTTGAATTACATCCATTTCAGCTGAATGGCCTACTGGTGAGCAGCCTTTATCATCCTCTTGCACTGCTTTGCAATTGACTAAAAGGAGACACAGGTTTATTTTTGGGTGTATATAACTCTGGGCACATGCAGTGAGCACATTCCCATGCATTGATTTCTGGGCCAGCACTGCAGAAAGGCAATTCAATACACAATTAGATTAGCAGCTGCATTTGTCATTTTTGGCCCAAATGAGATTACAAGAAGAAATCGCCTTGCTTTATGCTATGAGTTCATCACTCTACAAGGAATATTATAAGTTAAAGCATGGGCTGAATTGAATCTTTGTTAGCTGGGGATTCTGCCTGTGAGCTGAATTGCTTCTACAGATGATCTCAGAAATACTCTTCTGGACAGATTTAGAGATTATGGCCAAAATTTCAAAAGTTTGGGCAGAGACAACACGTAACATCTTTGAGGATAACAGATCCTAATGATTCTTTTTATATTGATTTTAATACTTTTTCCTTTAGCATTTTAGTCTTGTGTTATGACTTTATTTTCTTTCTTCCAAATTCCTAACAACATATATAAAAAGGCAGCCATTATTTAAAATAACAATACAACTCAGACAAAATCAACAGCAAATCTCCAGCACAGCCCAAGAGGCAGGACTTCCCCCACCCATCCTCCATAACTATTACGAAAATATGTTTTAAAAAAAACAGAAGTATCTAACCCCAACCTTGCATCTTTTAGGGGGGGGATTCAAAATTATGGTCGAGATTCTTGGATCTGTCTGAGATCTGCTTTATGTAGAAACCAAGGTTGGGGAAATGGGATCATTGCTTTCAACTACTTTTCCCTGCTCCCTGAATCCTGGAGACTGCTGGAGGCAGAACTGTTCTGTGGCATAGGATGTGAGCCTCTGGGGTGCTCTAAAGCATGTCGTTTGTAGGAACCGATGCTGGGGTGCGGGGCCTTTGGAAGAGTGGTGGAGAGCCCAGATGCAAAAAGCCATGTTCCCTTTGTGCTTCAGCCTGGTGCAAAGGGGTAGGAAAAGGATCTCACCATTTGTGCCCCAGTAAAACGCTACCTGGAGATACTCAGCAAGTGTTCTGGGTCCTTAGAGCTGAACCAGCCAGTCCTCCAGCAAACAGGAAGTGACATGAACACACTCGCACATTCAATACTGGGCCAGTTCCTGACTGCAGATCAGCATGGTCGCATTTCACACCACTCTGCACTGGTGTAAGTGACCACACGGGGCAACGGAGAATGGGTCTCATTCTGTATCTCCGCCTGTCTCAGCTAAAATATTAGGCTGCATTGTCTAGCCATTACGTGTTTCAGTAATTCAAGGTTTGTCTGCGCAGAGAAATCTGCATTTCGTGCATCCAGTCTAAAAGCATTTTGAGCACCATCCAGCCCTCTACAGCACCCCCCACCTACTCTCACCTTCCTCTCACCTCTGGTACAGCAGATCAATAGCGAGAGGAGAATAGGTAAATCTCTCCTGTTTGGCCTTTGGCTTGTCCCACCTGCACTTCTCCAAGGGGAGCCGTGGCAGGTCACAGCTTGTGAAGTCTTGAATTCTCATTTCTGGGTCAGTGTCCCTTGGTACTTGCTAAGGTGAATAATGACACAGGACACAACCAGGGGACACAGCCTCACTCTCATGAGGTAAAGCAAAATTAATGATGTGCCTGAACCAGAAATCCAGATCCAAACTTCTCAAGCTAGGTTCTGCTTTCACATACACCAGTGTAAATCTGGAGTAACGACGTTGGAGTCAGTAGATTTATACTAGTGTAAAGGAGAGCAGAATCTGGATCCGAGATCCAAACATTGCTGGGTTTGTGGATTCCAAACCCAGATTTGATCCATACATTCAGGCTGTTAGCCCCTGGGATCTATTACTGCTTTGAGCCCAAGCTGTACATTCAGGTCAGAAATCACATCTGGGTACGAATGCAGAGTCAGCATTGGGCTCGGGCCCAGCTCCAGCCTCAGCGGTTGACATTCTAGATTCCTTGTCCATTTCCCCCACACACAAGAGCAGCAGCAACTTGCCCACAGGAGCATAGTCCTGGGCAGTTGTGTGACTGATGCTAGCTCGGGCTGCCCCTCCTTTAATGAACAGATTGCTTAAAGGGATTGGAACAGCAGAATCACATTAAACACACTTCCAGTTTCCATTGGCTGAAAATGAGCTGTGCATTAATTATTCCTACTGATTGCCCTATCGGGTAACATTCAGAAACTGTAGCACCGGCCACAGGAAAGGCCTAAATGCTAAAATATTTGCAGTGCTTTTCAGAGTGAGCCGATGAAAGTTTGCTGCAGTTTTACCATGCACCCTCATAGCACCTCAAGGAACAGATATTCTGGACTGAGTGCATTGCTTGGATCCCTCAGGCAGACACCTGGTGTGAGCGAAGTGCTGGACAGACACCGCAGTGCCCTGAATTCACTGAATGCATCCTTATCTTGGCAGCTCGAAATACACATTTGGCTGAAAGAAACTCCATTTAGGGTGCATCAGTAAGGAAACAGGTTTCAGAGTAGCAGCCCTGTGAGTCTGTATCCGCAAAAAGAACAGGAGTACTTGTGGCACCTTAGAGACTAACAAATGTTTAGTTAGTATCTAAGGTGCCACAAGTACTCCTGTGTGAGTGTGATCTGTGCTCATAGATGTAAATTCAGAGGAGCTGCTCCATTTATCTGTGTGGTGTTGGAGCTGCAGGCAGGGAGGAAGTGACGCAGACTGACAGCCATTCAATTGCCAGCTGCAGTGAGTTTCACGACTTACAGAATCAGAGAATCATAGAAATGTAGAGCTGGAAGGGACCTCAAGACATCATCTAGTCTGGCCCCCTGCGCTGAGGCAGGACCAAGTAAACCTAGACCATCCCTGACAGGGGTTTGTCCAAACTGTTCTTAAAAACTTCCGGTGACCGTGGATTCCACAAACCTCCCTTGGAAGCCTGTTCCAGAGCTTAACTATCCTTAGAGTTAGAAAGTTTTTCCTAATCTCTAACCTAAATCTCCCTTGCTTCAGATTTAGTCCATTACTTATTGTCCTGCCTTTAGGGGACATGAAGAGTAATTGATTACTGTCCTCTTTATAGGAGCCCTTAACATATCTGAAGACTGTTATGAGGTTCCCCCCTCAGCCTTCTTTTCTCAAGACTAAACATGCCAGTGTTTTTAACCTTTCCTCACAGGTCAGGTTTTCTAAAGCTTTGATCATTTTTGTTGTTCTTCTCTGGACTCTCTCTAATGTGTCCACATCTTTCCTAAAGCATGGCACCCAGAATTGGACCCAGTACTCCAGTTGAGGCTTTGCCAGTGCGAAGTAGGGTGGTTCAGTTATGTCCCATGTCTTACATATAACACTCCTATAATACAACCAGAATGATATTAGCCTTTTTTGCAACTGCATCACATTGGTGGCTCTTAGTCAGTTTGTGATCCACGGTAACCCCCAGATCTTTTTCAGAAGTACAGCCACCACGCCAGTTATTCCCCTTTTTGTCATTGTGCATTTGCGGTTTTGTTCCTAAGTGTAGTACTTGTCTTTACTGACTTTCATCTTTAGATTTCAGACGAATTCTCCAATTTGTCACAGTCATTCTGAATTCTAATCCAGTCCTCCAAAGTGCTTGCAACCCCATCTTGGCAGAATTGAGAATAGAGCCCAGGTCTTCTCATCCCTGCCCAGTGTCCTACTCACTGGACCACACTGTCTTCCATTTTGTTTTGGTCTGGCTATGTTTCTCTCTCCTAAGGTTAGTCCTTATGCCAAGCTCCATCTGGCCCATCAGCTCCCTTGCCTATTGCCTCGCCTCACAGCAGTATAGCTTGGCAGTGCTTGCTGGGTCTCTGCGTTTGTTGTCAGTGTTGGCTGGTTTTCAAGTGGTGCTGGATGGTTCTTTCACCCATAATTTATAGGGCATGCTGTATCAAAATGAGAAGCTTCCCATCAGGAGGGCACTGCACGCCTGTCAGCATAGCATCACTCCGCTCATGTCACCGGCACAGCCCTTCAAGTGCAATGTGTCTGCTTGTGTCCATTGCTCTGAGTCAGCTGCGACTTCCAGCTCACATGTCGTACAGGGGATTGCATCGGGAATGCTGTTGAAACATTTTCTCCCTCTGAGGTTTCTAACCTAGCTGTAAAAATGTGCTTTTGGCTAAAATTTGCTACATGTGCTTCTGAGTCTCATCCATTTTCTATATAATTGTATTTTCCAGTATTTATGCAGTGTGTCGAGCACAGGCTGCCTGGCCACACTAAGCTTAAAAACACAGATGAAAATAATATTCCCAAACTGTCAAAAAAAGTGACATCAAAGAACTCTCCTAGCCCCCACGAACATGTAGCAAATCCCCTAAGCCCCCAGGAATAATCAGCAATGAATCGTTTCTTTGAGGGTTTTCATTTTTTTCTTTCACCCCAGGTGAAATTCCTCTTCTGCAGCGGGTGAGCTAAACGCCTGCTTACATTATAAAATAAGGCCCGTGTGTGACTTATGTGGGGCACAGGCCTTGTGCTAACTCTGAATTCCACTTGGACCTCTTTGCTCCGGTTACAGTCATACTGGCTACTTGTTGGAACATTGCTTTAAAATGCTCAGCCTGCTTCCCAGACATTGAATTATACTGAGGAGCATAGGCCAAGCCAGCCTCAATTCCACACAGATAGAAACCTCTTAGACGTGACATCCAGAATTTCTGTCCCACCCGGAACAGGCCCTCTCCATGGACCAGTGAAACCAGACTCCGTTTATCTATTAAACATTACCCAAAAAAAGAACAAGGATCATATTCCACGTCAAAACTGCCCAGGGGGGAAATCCTGGCTCCATTCAGATCAATGGTAAAATTGCCATTATCTTCAGACAGCTGGATATCAACCTGTGTTCCCCATAGCACAGCAAATGCCTTTCCAATTGGGCTCAATATGGGGGTAGCTGTGTGAAATTCTCTGGCCTGTTTTATGCTGGATGAAAAACTAAACTGATCTAACGGTCCCTTCTGACCTTAAAATCTGTGCAAATCCCAATCAATCGATGGGTCTTTGCTAGGCTGACAGGCCAGTCAGGAAACCTTTGAATGTCAAACTTTGGTAACTGTTGTGAATAATTTCATTTTTTAAGCAGGTGAATCTATGAGGACGCTGTCCTCCCCGTAAATGAATTAACAGATAAACACCGTTAACCCTACCTTAATCAACCAAGGATGGGAAATCTCTGCTTGTGACATTTACTGAAGAGGTGAGCTCAACAGAGATCATAATTTGCTGATTAAAAAACTAATCCGCATCTTAAGGTCAGAAAGCATCAATGAAATGTCAGATAATATAAGGCGAGAACACAGCATGGCCAAGTCTCCAAAACTGAGTCTTTAAGAAAATAAAAGTAGCAAAGCCTCAGAAAATAAGAGCTGGGGATGTTGATTTAAGTTTAGGTGAAAGTATGTTCAAGAGCTTAAAGATTTGATCTACGAATATTATATAAGCTCTACTATAATTTAGCTACTTGTCCATTAGGAAGTGGATTGAGATCCATCCTGTTTTTCCACCCACACCACCAAACAGAATCATTTTCTAGCAAGATTCACTCAAGACATTTTTCACTCACTGGTAACATGGGCTAGACTGGAACCAGCACACGCAAAATGAAAGGCTCCCATTCTCATTACAAATCCCTGAGCAGTAGCTACTCCACTGAGGTAGTGTAGTTTTAAGGTGTAGCATCACAACTATGAATCCTACATGTTTCCATCACTGGCATGGCTCCAGGGGGAACTGAGGAGAAATGTTCTGAGAAGTATTTAAAACCGGTGAAAATTACTTACAAATCTGTAACATTCTTGTGACATTGGTCAGTTATCCACAGGCCCTCGTCTGTTGCTGGAAACCCAAAGACAGTGACATGCCTTGGCTTCAGAGGCACTTATGTCATCCTTGATTTGAACAATGTATCATCAGTTATCTGTGTGGATTATGGCAGTGCCTAGACGTCGCCATAAGATCAGGCCCCGATTGTAGGAATATCTAGAAAGAGACAATCCCTGCCTCAAAGAGTTTACAGTCTGGACAACATAGACGATGTGCGGGGGAAAGGCAGAATTATTATCCCCATTTTACAAATAAGGAATCAAAACACAGAGATGAAGGCTCCAATTCTTCCATGCATTTAAGCACATGCATAACTTCAGTGTGAATACTCATATGCTTAAATACCTGCTGCATCAGGGCCTAAGAGACCTGCAGAAAATCTGTAGCAGAGCTGGGGACCGAACGCTGTTTTTCTGAGCTGTAGTGCAGTGCCTGAACCACACCATCCTTGCCGCCCCTCAGACCCTTAGAAACCTGCAGGTGGGAAGGTCAGGGTCAGAAAGCTTCCCAGAATGCACTGCAGCTGGTGATGAGGACACAATTTTGCCTTACTTGGCTCTGCTGATGCTTTTAATTTCATTTCACTCCTAAGCTTTAATTAAACCACAATCAGCCTTTCTAGCTTTGCCAAAGTTATCCTCAGTTCCTCCTACTTAAGATATCATTGTATCCTCACCAGAGTGCACTTCACGGAGGAGAGAGGGCTGCAGTGTGCTGTTGTGTGCGTGTGTTGCTGATGATTCCAAACTCTTCCCTGTTATATTTGTTGGCTCCCACCCCTTGTAAACCCAAAATACAACCCATGGCTATGATAATACTCAGTACCTCTATAGCACAGTTCACCCAAATACTTCAAAGCGCATTGCAAAGCACCCAGGTGAGGGGGTGAAGTGTTGTTATCACCGTTATACAAATACAGAAGTAGAAAATATGGAAATATGGCTCTGATTCAGCCAGGTACTTACGTATTATTGAAGTAAATGGGACTACTCCCATCTTTAAAGTTACATATGTACTTAAGTACTTTGCTGAATCAGAGCCTAAGGGTATATCTTCACTGCCGGATTGGCGGGCAGAGATCGATCCAGCGGGGATCGATTTATCGCATCTAGTCTAGACGCGATAAATCGATCCCCGAGCGCTCTCCCGTCGACTCCTGTACTCCAGCTTGGCGAGAGGCGCAGGCAGAGTCGACGGGGGAGCGGCAGCAGTCGACTCACCGCGGTGAAGACACCACGGTAAGTCGATCTAAGTACATCGACTTCAGCTACATTATTCACAAAGCTGAAGTTGCGTAACTTAGATCGATCGCCCCCCCTCCCCCAGTGTAGACCCACCCATGCTTATACAGTGAATCAGCAGCAAAGGTGGAACCCAGGAGTCCTGCTTCCCAGTCCCCTCTCTACCAGATTACATTCCCCCATTCAATGTCACTACTGTAAGATCATGAGCAAGGAATCACAGATATCACTTCTCCTGTCACCATCCTGCAGAAAGGTCCACTGAGATCTTCTCTCCACTTACACTGAATCCCTCCTCCTCAGGAAAGTTCTGCAAATGGACACGACGTCAGTTGGGACTGTGAAATTAAATGTGTGTTCTGCACTGGAAAGCAAGGAACACACTCTACAGCTAAACATTTTTGGATAGCCGTAAAGAGAACATTTGGCTTTCCCCAAAGATCATGTAAAACACGAAACTTTGGATTCATCTAGGGGCTAAAACTGTTTATAACCTTTAAAAAAATAGAAAAGAAAAGTAATATCTCCCCAAAGCACAGAGTTTAATTAATGTATTTGAAAGATATTGAACAGCTATTTTAATGTAAGATGCTGCTTAAAGAGATGGTAACACTGGTATGTCTACACTGCAGGTGGGAGGTGTGATTCCAGCACGCTAAAAATAGCTAGATGCCCAAGTCCAAATCGGCCCAACCTCCTGGGCCCAAGTTCAGGTGGTTAACCTGAGCTGCCACCAATACTGGAACGTCCACATGGCTATTTTTAGCATGCTCGCTCAAGCTGAGCTAGCACAAGTCTGTCTACCTGCATTAGCAATCACACCTCCCGGCTGCAGTGTAAACGTACCCACTGTGTCTTGTACTTTAGGCCTGGAAGAGAAATGTATCTCAGCTCAGTTGTCAGCAATCTAGTTATCTGCCATGATGCTGAACACAGACATGGGGAATGTCTACACTTGGAGCTGCGGGTGTGATTCCCAGCTCTAGTATGCACACACACTAGTGTGCTAAATATAGCTGAGCCATTACAAACATTGAATCTATCTCCCCTTGTAAGTATTCTCACACTTGCTTCTTATCAAACTGTCTGTACTGGGCTATCTTGATTATCACTTCAAACGTTTTTTTTTTTTTTTTTTTTTTTTTTTCCTCTTAATTGGCCTCTCAGACTTGGTAAGACAACTCCCACCTGTTCATGCTCTCTGTATGTGTGTATATATATCTCCTCAATATATGTTTCACTCTATATGCATCCGAAGAAGTAGGTTGTAGCCCACGAAAGCTTATGCTCTAATAAATTTGTTAGTCTCTAAGGTGCCACAAGTACTCCTGTTATTTTTGCAGATACAGACTAACACGGCTGCTACTCTGAAATATAGTAGTGTAAGGCAGCAGCAAGCAACAGCTGCCCTGAGCACCTATCCATGGGGCCTGGGTGGGTTTGTATGCAGGGCGGCTAGCCCAAGGCTTGCTCACCGCTGCCCATGCTACCACACCTATACTTCTCCTGTTAGTGCGCTCGCTCGTCTCCTGAAGCTGGGAATCAAACCCCTAGCTCCGAGTGCAAACATACCTGAATGGTCAGTGCAGGCCAGGACAAACCATGTTAGCGTCATGTCACTTTACACGGTTTTTGGCAAGCATGTTCAGATGCAGGTGCTCCCCTGACTGATTCCAGCATCACATGCAGCAGGATCTAATGCATCCGAAGGTGCTGAGGGAGTTGGCTGATGTGATTGCAGAGCCATTGACCATTATCTTTGAAAACTCATGGCAATCGGGGGAGATCCCAGACGATTGGAAAAAGGCAAATATAGTGGCTATCTTTAAAAAAGGGAAGAAGGAGAATCTGGGGAACTACAGACCGGTCAGCCTCACCTCAGTCCCCAGAAAAATCATGAAGCAGGTCCTCAAGGAATCCATTTTGAAGCATTTGGAGGAGAGGAAGGTGATCAGGAACAGTCCATATGGATTCACCAAGGGCAAGTCATGCCTGACCAACCTGATTGCCCTCTATGATGAGATAACTGGCTCTGTGGATATGGGGAAAGCAGTGGACGTGATATACCTTGACTTTAGCAAAGCTTCTGATACCGTCTACCACAGTATTCTTGCCAGCAAGTTAAAGAAGTATTGGTTGTATGAATGGACTATAAGGTAGATAGAAAGCTGGCTAAATCATCAGGCTCAATGAGTAGTGATCAATGGCTTGATGTCTAGTTGGCAGCTGGTATCAAGTGGAGTGCCCCAGTTGGTCCTGGGGCTGGTTTTGTTCAACATCTTAATTAAGGTTCTGGATGATGGGATGGATTGCATGCTCAGCAAGTTCGCGGGTGACACTAAGCTGGGGGGAGAGGTAGATATGCTGGAAGGTAGGGATAAGGTCCAGAGGGACCTAGACAAATTGGAGGATTGGGCCAAAAGAAATCTGATGAGGTTCAACAAGGACAAGTGCAGAGTCCTGCACTTAGGACGAAAGAATCCCATGCACTGCTACAGGCTGGGGACCGACTGGCTAAGCAGCAGTTTTGCAGAAAAGGACCTTGGGATTACAGTGGATAAGAAGCTGGATATGAGTCAACAGTGTGCCCTTGTTGCCAAGAAGTCTAACAGCATATTCGGCTGCATTAGTAGGAGCATTGCCAGCAGATCGAGGGAAGTGATTATTCCCCTCTATTTGGCACTGGTGAGGCCACATCTAGAGTACTGCGTCCAGTTTTGGGGCCCCCACTACAGAAAGGATGTGGACAAATTGGAGAGAGTCCAGTGGAGGGCAACAAAAATGATTAGGGGGCTGGGGCACATGACTTATGAGGAGAGGCTGAGGGAACTGGGCTTGTTTAGTCTGCAGAAGAGAAAAGTGAGGGGGGATTTGATAACAGCCTTCAACTACCTGAAGGGGGGTTCCAAAGAGGATGGAGCTCCGCTGTTCTCAGTGGTGGCAGATGACAGAACAAGGAGCAATGGTCTCAAGTTGCAGTGGGGGAGGTCCTGGTTGGATATTAGGAAAAACTATTTCACTAGGAGGGTGGTGAAGCATTGGAATGGGTTACCTAGGGAGGTGGTGGAATCTCCTTCCTTAGAGGTTTTTAAGGCCTGGCCTGACAAAGCCCTGGCTAGGATGATTTAGTTGAGATTGGTCCTGCTTTGAGCAGGAGATTGGAGTAGATGACCTCCTGAGGTCTCTTCCAACCCTAATCTATGATTCTATGAATATCTACAGGGATCTATTGTGTGTGGGGCTTGCAGATCATTTGTATTCCCTGCTAAGGGCTAGCTTGTAAAGACCCCAATCCTCCAGTGTGCCACGCACTGTCAGTTCCCAAGGAAGTCAACAGGAGCAGTGAGTGTTGAGCACCTTCCCAGGAACAGAGGCAATACTCCATCCTCTAGGTGAGCAGGCCTGGCCTACTCTGTACTTTCCCTTCCTGTCTGGAGAACAGAGGCAGGAATCCACTCTCAATACTGAACCGCTCTGTGATATAGGGTGACCAGATGTCCCGATTTTATAGGGACAGTCCCCACTTTTGGGTCTTTTTCTTATATAAGCTCCTATTACCCACCCACCCCCCACCCCCATCCCGATTTTTCACACTTGCAGTCTGGTCACCCTACTGTGATAGCAAAATGCATAGGTACCTATAGCAGCAGTGCCTCCAAGGCCTAGTCCTGGGGGTAGGTAGCAAAAACAAATCAAATGTCCCTGGATATTGGCTCTCACCTAGGCTCTAGTTGGGATAAGATGAAAGACAATGATATAATTAAAGTACTGGGCAAAGGCAGGTGAGCAGAAGTAGAACTTCTGAGCTGGTTAGTCTCTGCTCTTTCGGTTACCATGCTCACATTTGGTTGTAGGGCCAGACTGAACATTTCAAACTTGCTTGTCTAAATCATTATTACTAGTTGCTGCTTCTCTCTGAGAGCACGCCTGATGTCAGACTATTATCCGGAACTTTTGCTCCCAAGAACAAAAGTTAATAGAAAGCGCTAAAGCAAAACTTGGCTAGCGAGAGCACACATTATGACAATATTTCTGCTTTAACTGAACATTTTTCTCCAACCTCCTTAATTACGCAGGTAAGCAGATAACCCAGCATTTCTAGCTAATTGTACCATAATACCTGCCATCTGTTACTGTGTTCCGGATTTGTGCGGGCACAGCTGTAGGCAGAGTGCTTAGTGCAACAACTGTAAGGTTTTATTGATACTTATAACTTCTGTAGCAATGAATCTGTTCTAATTAGCACTTGAACTAAATGTTCATGATGTAGAAAATGACAAAATGTATTTATCACCCTGCTAATAACTCACCACATAAAAATTTCAGGGCCAGACCACACAACATGAATTGAGATGATTCTTTAGGTGACACAACCCAGTTTACATAGCTGCATCAGATTTAAGGGCTAAGTGCTAATGAAACCAGAATAACCAGAGGTAAGCTCTCATTAAAACCAAATGTTGGCCATCAACTTTTCAGACCTGTTGTATTTATCTTTAACTAAAGATTTCCTTCTGAACTACAGTAGATGGTTGAAATGAGAGAGAAACTACTAACACAATTTCTACTGGCATGCCATTTAGGATCTGCGATGTTTCAGGTGTGCTTTCATTCGAAAAGGTGCATGAACTAAGTCCCTCTGACACAGAAATATGTTGCACTATGCCAGCTCATCACAGGACATTGGAGCCCAAGAGCTCAGAGCATTTGCGACATGTCATTTAAATACAAACCAAGCAGCAAAGGAAAGCGAGCATGTTGCCTGCTGCCTCCAGATCATTTCCCCCTCCATGGCTTGACCTGTCTGAGGCAAGCACAGAGGCAGCAACTGGATGGGCAGTTTTTACCTGGCAGGGTTATAATGCTAAAACCGGCAGATTCTGGTGAAATTCCAGCAATATGAGTGTGGTGATTGAGATGCCCAGGCTCCCTGATTCCATCAACAAAATACATACAAGTAAATTGAACGGCATTTGAAAATATTTGCACAGCTTCAGGCTGGGGAGAGAGAGTCTTAGGAATTATGGAGGGAACATGGGACCGGGGTGGGCATAATTTAAACTGGTCCTGGTCCTAGCTAAGGCAATTTTACCATTGACTTCAGTGGCAGTAGAGTTAAGCTAATGCTGAATGCTTTGCAAAATCCCATTCTAAGCCTTTAGTGCATTGTGTAAGGCAGGGCTAATGGTGCATGCTGGACGGTGGGATGTTTGATGGCTATATTCCATAAGCCAGCCACACAGAGGGGAGAGCAGTTATGCGGCACCTCTCAGGAATAGTTATTTAAAATATAGAAATTATCTAGTGATGTGGATTCATTAACTGACACCGGTGACATGGCTGGTGTCTAGGGACTTTGCTGATGAGGGAATTAGAAACATCTTAGATAGTTTATAATCCATATAACAGACCCACCCCCACAGCTTAAAATTAGACAAGTCTATTGTGATTTCTTCTTGCATTGGACAAAAGAATGACAGGTTGCTCCAGACTCTCACTCCAGCCCTTCCATTCTGACACGCAAGGTCCTGAGACAAGTGGACACAGTGCTCACGACGCGGGTCACCTGGCAATAGATTTAGGAGCCTTTTTGAGTGAAAGGGATGGCAGGATGCAATCTTTCCAGCACCTCTCAACCATTCTGCAGCACATGGCCATGATTTAACTCTGAACCTTACTCGGCAGATCCCATAAATCAGCACAAAGGGCCAGTGACATCCCTTGGCATGATATAATGGAGAACAGTTTAATTATTTCTCCATGATATAATGGAGAACATGGGGAAAATATGATGAAAAATGTAATTCAATCTTTGGCACAGATGCTTCAACTGACATTATCCTGAATGGACCTTTCTCCTTCTCTCTGAAATTGACACACAAATGAACCTAACAGGGGCAACAGGTATATAAAGTTACAAACCAAGCAGTCTTTAAAAGTTCTTTCAAGTAATTTTATCTTAGGAAGTTATAACTGAGCCTAACACCGCTGTGTGCTATAGTTGCATTAGGTATAATAATAGGGTGCTGATAAGACGGATGGGCTTATGGTTAAGGCATTGGACTGGAAGTCAGGAGATCTGGATTCTATTTCTGGCTGTATCACAGACTCCCCATGTGCCCTTGAGTAAGTCACTTAATCTGTGCCTCAGCTGCTCATCTGTACAATGGGTATTGCAATGTGTCCTTTCTTCCACACTCTCTGTCTCGTCTGTCTAGCTCGGAAGCTCTTCTGTAAAGTCACAGAAGGCTGGAGAAATTCACTGCTGCAGAATAGCTGGACCTGTTTATTCCCAGGTCCTAGCTCCCATCTCAGTGTAGACCAGCCTGGCTGGGGGAGTTAATTGCTTGAATAGAAGTGCATTCCTAGAGCTCACAGAGGAGTTTTTTCACAGCTGCTGCCTAGATTTACTTTTGTTTTGACCACTATAAGGGACAACAAGCCTTGACAAGCCTGGATTGATGGGACTATTTGGAGCCTGAGAGCCTAACAATCATGCAAAGCAGCTGGCCAAGGCAGTTTTTCAGGAGCTGTCAGCATGATGGAGCGCTGAGCCAGGAAGCCTGGTCCATTCCATATGCTGGCAGGACAAGCGATCAGCTCTGAAAGTCAACACTTGGAGATGGATTTTTGTTTCTCTTCTTCCAAAGCTGGTCCTTCCCACTGCTCCCAACCCCCCAGCTCACCCCTCTGCCTCGGGGGGTATCTCTACACAGCCCAGGGCAGCCAGCCTCCTAGCTAGGTAGACACTGCTGCTCAGCTCTGAAGCCTAGGGTGGGAGACAGACTGAAGAACCTGAGTCCCAGCCCAAGCCTCAACTTAAAAGTGCTGCCCACGCAGCTATTGTCAGTGTGGTAGCCAAGTTGGTTGACCAGACTCGCTGCCGCAAGCGGTGTAGACGTACCCAGTGAGGTCCCAGCTCCAGCCGCAGCCCCTCGCTTAGGAAGTCTCGTTAAGGCCAGAAGCAGGGATTCGTTTTCATTAAGCGAGCAGGGCAGCATTGTGCAGGGGGTGTTTTCCCCTCCGGCCGCTCGCTCCCAGCAGGACCTGGAAAGAGATGGGCTCGGGCGGGATTATTTTTCACACCCCGTCAGTGACCGAAGCAGAAGGATGATTACGGTTTTGAGAGACTGAGTCCATCACTTTCAGTGATCCAGCCAGAGCCTGGGGATGGGAGGAGAAGTGGGAGGGACTGGAGTCATCACTTCTCTTTACAGTGTATGAATGATGGCTTCAGGTTTCAATAGATCTCATTCTGGGCTGGGCAGCGTGGAGGTCTGGGGGGGCCTTACAAGATGCTCTGTGTGGTCTACTGAGAAGAGCCATGAAAAGAAAGGACAATCCTTCTCCTTATTCAGCTAAAGCCTTTTTTCCAAACAGAATCCAGAGAGGAGCCATTTCAGGCACTTTCACAGAGAGGAGCTGTTTACATCACCCTGCTTCTTGCTGCCTTCCTCTGGCAGCCTCCAGGAACTAATGCTTAGACTTCAATTATTCCAGCACTATAAAGAAAAACATTGCCAGGAAATATGCCATTCAATCCTCGTGGCTCCCTGTAGATCTCAGCCTCTAGGACTGGTAGCAAGAGGGTGATGGAAGCTGCAGGTGATTAGATGGGGCCATATTTAGTTGGGTGACTTGCAGTGAAAGTTGCTATGTAATGCAAGTCCCGCCCAGGGCATCTGTAATGCTCCCAACATGGAGAATGTGTAATGCTGGTCATGGTGAGAAGTGCAGACTTCAAGTTAATGAACAGGTGGGGGAGATGTCCAAGGGTGGGAATATCTCCCTCTTAGAGACCCTACCTTGGGACCCTTGGGACTTCATCCCGGTGAGCAGGCAGTGAGTAGACAGGCCTACATTTTGTAAAGTCACTTGTGAGTTTGGGTTTCCAGCTGGAGACATTCAAAATGGCCCAATTTTCAGAAAGTGCTGAACACCCGCTCTCTGAAAACCAGGCCCCTTTCCCAGGTTGAGGACCACAAATCACAGGACACTTTTGAAGATGTGGGAAATAGAGTAGCCCCATGCAGCAATGTGTCCCATAAACCTTTCTAAACAGCAGAATGCATGAGCAACAGTCTGGAGCACACAAATTTTCAATGGGTGTGATAAAAGCCCTGATGTTTCCTGACAGGCACTTTGGTAGAGCTATATTTTAGTATAGTGACTAGCTGCCGTGCTCCAAAGCCCAGTGAAGTCCATGAAAAGATGCCCATTAACCCCAGTGGATGCTGAGCCTGTCTTAAGTAGTAAATTAGCTCCCAGTTATGTACACGGGCTAGTCACCCGGTTGTGTATTGTAAACTGATATGTTCCTATTGATTGGAAGTGCCTGGGAATGGCCAAAGTTGATATTGTTGCACTTCACATTCTCGGTTTCCTGATTCAGAGCCGTGTCTGCACAGCGTGCTGAGAGACAGGCATGTTTGAGTGCCATGTTCCTTGGACTGTTCTGTCTGCTTTAAAAACCCAGTGTTTAATTAGGAAATCCACAGGCCTGGCTTGTTATCCACACACAGCAAATGGAAAGGCTTGTGGCCTTGTATTTTTGCACTAACATCTCCTTTCGGTTTTGTGCTCCACTCACTTGTGTGCTTTGGCCAAAAAATCACAGAGCAAAACATTTTCTTCTTCTCCTTTCCTGGTCTGGCTGAGTTTTTGGAGGGTTCGGGAAGGTCAGGGTTCTGAGGGTCACTCCACTGGCCCAACCACCGAATCCTCATCGCTTGGGCACTTACCTTTGGAAGAGATGGCTCTGCCCTTTGCATTCTGACTTTAACTGCTGCATTTGGAACGCGTCATCCCCATCTGTCCCGGGAAGCTGTGATCCCACTGCCCAGTGGAAGTATTATAGCCTTAATCAGCATTGCTGGAATGGAGGCTAATTGGCGGGATAGCCATTATAGCTTTGACTGATCGATGATTGGAAGAGCTGTTACAGCTGGGCTACAAATCCACAGCCCAGGGAGATTGGAAATCCAGTGCATTAGAAGAGTGTTACAGCCTTAATTAAATTTTTTGGAAGCACTGCAAATCAGCTGTGCAGCTAATAGCATCTCAGATGTTTATTGACTGGAAGGGAATGTTATTGCTGTGCCGCAACGGAGCTCCTGATCCGCTCCATGGACTGGTGCATAGTGCTTGCAGCAGGGAGATAAGTGGGCGGCTGATGGTCCGTTATCTCTAACCCCCGCTTTGTGATAAGGGGCCCCAGTGACTTCAAGGTCCCTGCCGAAGATGTCTTACTTTTTCTGCTTCCTTCTGTTTGAATTTGGGGTTGAGTTCCATTTGGGTTCTGGGTCCATCCTTCAGTGCCCTCAATAGCTCTGGAAGCCCTGGTGCCGCCATAAAGCTCTTTAGCATTTTGTTTTCCTCACCTAGGAAAAGTATCCAGGATTTGACTTCCAGCTTCCTTCTCAAATACCATACTGAAGGGTTTATACAGGGTCTTAACAATCTGTCACCAAGATCTCCGCTCCGCAGCTTTCTACGTTCTCCCCCCCTTCCCCCGCCCCCCGGTCTACTGCTGGGTAACAGGCAACAGAAAGGCTCTCAAGCAATGGATATGCAGTGAGTGGTCTAGCCTAGAGAACAAGGCGCTGGCCTAGGAGTCTTGGGTTCTAGCTTTCCCTACCCTGCTGTGTGATCTTGAGCAAGTCTAAGTAGACTAACTTCTTCAGATCAGGGACTGTCTCTCTCTCTCTGTTTGTACAGCACCCAGCAAATGGGGCCCTGATCTCAGTGGTAGCCAGCAGGTGCTACTGGAATATAGATAATAGAAGATGACTCTGTGATCTAGAACGTAGGTCTTCCAAGCAGATGAGTGGCCTACGAAACCTGCATCCTAGCAAGAGGGAGTGGCTCAAGGGAACTGGGGTCTAGGTTGAAACACAAAGTCACCCACTCCAGGTGGGCTTTTATGTGGGGCTCTGGTTAATCAAACTTGACAAAAGTCTCCAGCTGCAGCTTTTCAAGGAGTGCACTTAAAAACACCAGACAAAAAATACAAGTCATCAGAGTAGCATTTCTCTTTCCCCCAGGACTCCTTGCCCTGGCTTCTGGACTGTGCAACTCTTCTAATTAGAGCTCAGCTGGAAGGGCCTTTGAACCCCAGCTGGGAAATAACCGTCCAAACCCAAGAGAATTGGCTGGCTCAGCTGTGCATCCTCCTCCTAAGGATATTGCAGGGGCAGAGTGCAGCATGGCTGTGGGGACTGTAAAGGGAAGGTAAGAATAGCAGGAATCAGCAAGCATGTGCTATTTGGATTCAGCATAGCAAAGAATGGGTTTATATTGGGATACAAATAGATAACAAATTCTATAAAATACCTGGGAATTCAAATCTCAAACAACCTGGAAGCGCTCCACATTTAAATGCCAAGGATATCTTTCTTGTTTCAAAAATTTTTCTGTGATTATCCCAGATAAAACCCTAGCAGGAATACGGAGGATGTTGTCAGAATTTATGTGGAATAAGAAAAGACCAAGAGAGAGAGCAGTTACTTTGTACAGACCCATTAAACAGGGTGGACTGGCCATTCCAAATCTTCTATGGTACTATTAAGCCAGCCAGCCCAAAGCAGTGGACTGGGGAGAGTTCCAAACCCATCCAAACACAGGATCTCTATTGAACAAGAAAATTGTGGCAGAATAAACATCACTAGGCTACTGTGGATTAATAAAAAATCACACTCTCCAGAAATTTACACAGACCCTTTAGCAAAGGCTGCGCTATGGATTTAGGATAGAACTAGAGATAAATTAGTTATTTCCCCTCACCAATGACATCCATTGCAAATAATCCGGATCTTAACCCAAATCACAAACCAGAGAGCTTCAAAGATTGGGAGAGCCATGGAATACATATGGTTGGCCACCTATTCAGTAAAATCCTTTTCTAACTTAGTTAGAGGACAGGTAGATACTTAGATATTTTTGGTACCTTTTATTCAGTATTCAGATAAAGTACAATCACCTGCAAAAACACCAGCACACCCGTCCAATTTTTTTGAATATTGACATTTGATAGACATAAGCCTCTGACTGCCAAATGCTGGGACTGGACAACAGGGAATGGATCACTTGATTACCCTGTTCTGTTCATTCCCTTTGAAGCATCTGGCATTGGCCCCTGTCAGAACACAGGATACGGGGTAAATGGCCAGTATGACCATTCTTATGTTCTTATGTACATGGTCTGTTAAATACGTGTGTATAGAAATTTCACTCAATTTAATAAAGTCACTAGAAATGACAAAGGTGTTGTAATGATGCTCATTCTGTAATATAGTAACACTGTTAAATGGAAAGATCTGATGGACTATATTCCTGCATAATGTCTCTTTAAACAAAAGCTAACTGTTGCAATAATTGTTTTGTTTCTGATATTTACATGGCAAAGATTTGTAAACTTGTTAAAACTTCTTAAATAAATTGTTTAAAAATGGGTTTATTTACAGGCTTTTCCATGAGGCTGATCATTGTACTGTCTCAGACCCATTTCTGGGTTCATTCTGGGAGTTGGGAAGTATTGGCATCAGACTCTGGCTCTATGGGCCAGATTTTTAAAAATGAAGATAGATGCCTAGTGGAGGTTTTCAAAAGCACCTTGGTGTCTAACTCCAATGGACCTACCTACCTTTAAAAACCTGACCCTAAAACGATTTGCCCAAAGATACACGAGAAGTCTATGCCAGAGCCAGGAACTGAACACACGTCTCCTGATGTGCCTTAGCCATGAGACCATCTTCTTGGCTTCAAAGGATGCAGCAGGCAGCATAAGGGTTTCAGAATGAAGGAAATACATCGATTAGAACTGATTCAATGCTTCTTAGGGAAGTTTAGAAAAGTACTTCTTTAAATAGCGTTTCCATTTCACCACTCTTCATTGGGGTCCCCAAGGTGAAAGGTCTATATGCATGTGTGCGCACACACTTTGACCCTTTATGGCTATTGAAAAAAAACACACAAAAAGAAGGGGAAAAAACTATGTTAAGAACACAGTAATGTGAGAGCCTGGGGCAACACAAATTATGCTTGAGCCCCACTGAAATGATAGAAAACAGATAGTACTTCAGTCTTCTGCTCCTTGCAGACACATTTCCTGTGATGGCTCAGTGGTGAAAATTCAAGGGCATAGAAATAGCTTATGAAAGCAGAGACCCCAGCTAGCAGATATGGCAAGTAACAGACTCATGATTGTTGTATACACAACAGTGCTGAGCTACCCATTGGCATTTTGCATGCAAATCTAGAACAAGGGCTATTTATACATTAAAAGATTTTTAAAAAGGAGCCATGAGACAGCAATGAATTTGCAAAGTACACTGCACATACAGTCACTCCCAGAGAGCTGTCGATGTGCCCGCCAAATTAAGCTGGAATAGGATGTTGGTGCAATGCATGTTGCTGATGTGTGTATCTTTCTACCTAAAGCAAAGTCTCTTTCATCAGCAGGAAGATCCTTTGGTAGTGTCACTCAATCTTGTTTGTGAAGAATTCGCTGAGAGGCAATTGCCAATGTTAGTTTGCTGGGAACAAAGTGCAATGTTTTTCTCCCTTCTCCATCTTCAAGTAATAAAACTTTAATTGTATAAAAAAGTGAATCAAATAATCAAGTTTGTTTCTTCATCTCTAGAACTCATATTCCCAGGCACAAACTCGGATAAATCATCTTTATTTCAATACATCTAATGCAATTACTTTCCTCTAGTAGGAAAAATTTCTACTATTTTGCCTTGAAAAAGAGCCCATAACATCCCTGCATTCAATATCTCCACAAAATTGTATTCTAACATGATTAAGGGGAGCTGAACTACTCCTGTTAAGTAACATTTTCCAGGTCTTGATTTCTCTTCCAATATTTCCTCTGTCAATTAGCCAAAGCAATTTCCGCTGACTAATAAAGCAGTTGGTTAAGCTTATTTTCCAATCAAAACTCACTTAATTTCAGCAAATAACGGCTGAAAAAAGAATTGATCAAAAGCATTTAAAATAGTCAGCCTTCCCTTCTATAGAAAATCAAATTGTCTAACAGAAAGCGAAACAGCGATTTCAATCCAGATCTAATCTGCCGGGGTCCTCACTTTAATTCAGGAATTAAAATTCCTCATGCATGCTCAGCCATCAGACTCAGTGCACACATAGTCATAAAATGGTATGTCGCCAGAGACATGCTGCCTCACTGGTAGTTACTCCATGAAGTGCAGGCCCACTGTAATATGCTGTGCAGAAGACAAGGTGAAACAAAATGGGTTCACATTTTACTGTGGGATTTTCCAAAGCTCCTAAGTGAATTAGGAGCACAAATCCCATTAACTTTTAATGGAACTATGAAGTTTGCATGAAAACCAAAGGTCTGCTTAGTAGTGAATACAGTTTTATATTGATCCATGTGGCTAAAAGGACTTTCCTTTGCTTTCCCTTTGTACAGTCTTATATAGATCAGCATGGCCAAATGAGCTTTCTCCTTTGTTTTCCCTGTACAACCTAGTGTTGCTTGTATTCTATAGAAACCCAGAGCTGCACTAAACTTTAATTCCAAATCCACAGGAGACTCATATTTAAAGTTTGCTTTATATCATTTTAGAAATGTAAACATCTCAGCACCATCAAGCTGTGCACACACCCAGCCTGTACAAACTTCCTATCACTCTCATTCTCCCTCACCCCTCCCTCCTTATGTTTGTTACCGCCGCTTATCTTAAATTAGGCCCCACTCCTGGGTACATGTACTCCTATTGAGCTGAATGGAATTATGCACGTGCAAAAAGCCAAGCACATACATAACTGTTTGCAGGCATAAACTAGGGTAGAAAGGCTGGTGTACTGGACAGGAACTGTCCTGGGACGTAGGGAATGTGGGCTAAACTCCTGGTTTTCTGTGTGATATTGGTTACTTAATCTCCCCTGTGACCCAACTGCTGATCTGTGCAATAGAGATAATCCCACGTCCCTGCCTCAGGGGGCCCGGAGGATAAAACCCAGTGAGATACTCAGAGACTATGGTGAGGGGAGGCCCAGATAAGTACCTCAACAACTCTTCCGGACTGGGATCATGTCTTCCTATGTGTTAGCACTCGATGTGCCCTCGGGATGCTACTCTAATGATAATCAGCATTGGCTCTACTTACAAAAAAGCATCACTGCAGAATTAAATTTCAGCAGCCTGCATCAATCCGTAATCAGCTCCTGTAGGTGATGGGTTATTTCCCTTTCAGACTGCTGAATGATTGATCAGTTAGGAAAGTTGTCCCATCAATAATCTTTATGGAGATTCCCAGTAACTCTCTTGATATTTTTTCTGAAGGGAGTAAGGAAATTGTGATATTTTGCTAAGGTAATGGCTGCTGCTCTGTCTTTTACAAGATAACTGACACCTTCCACCATTTGTTGATTCAGGGCACTGACAATTAACAGCCGATGAAGGAGATGAGACACAATAGATCTGTATTTCCTACCTGGAATATTAATCTGCTAGGTGAGTGGCATTGGGTTGCTGTTTGGGATTATAAAGATGGTTGTTGTGGTGGCTTGTGTCTTTCTTTTCTTTTCTTTTTTCCACATGACAATACCGATGTTTTCCCCCTTTTAAAATTATTTTTCTAAAATTGCGTATTGACACTGGCAGGCTTCCCTGCGTGGTCCCATGCCAGCTGGCATAGCGGGATCTTAAGCTGTGAGAGTCAGTCTGTGCAAAGGAGTCACTCACTCTCCACCTCTAACCATACCGGGTGAAATTCATCCCTCTGCAGAAGGCAAGCACAGAGCTTATGCACTTCTTAACTCCCATCTGAGTCCTATTTTGCGAGTTTAAACCAGACTTCATTGTCCCATAGGCTCTGTGCTGACTCTCTGCCCAGGGGTGAATTTCAGGCCGGGGTGTTGATTACCTGGCTGCAGAAGTCCTGGTTTGCTTTTATTAATCCCAATGTGCAATGCCATGAGAGGTGAAGCGCTTACCATCACAAACTGGCCCAGTCCCCGCTTTAGACAGACACCGCTGTTCTGAGTGGACCCATCTCTTGGGTCCTATGTGCTTTTAAGCCAACAGGGTCTAGGCAGAGTCTAGTCACTGTTGTTAGCCAAGGGTCTCTAAGACACATTTCCGGGTTCAGACCCCTTGACTAAGCCCTTCCATGGGCCACTACAATCCAGCTGCCCCCGACACTGGAACCAGTGTCTCAGACCTCCTGAGCTCCCCCTTTCATTTACACACGCTCCCTCTGAGTCCCACTAGGTTGTGGTCACTCTGGTTTCTCTTCAGATCCTAATATAACCCCTTCAGGGACGACATGGCAGGAAAGGAATTTAGGGTTAGCAAAGGAATTCTTATTGCTTTTTAAAAGCACTAGAGAGTTACAGATCTTTGCAAAATAACTCACGTCCTGAGAAGAACCCCACCCTAGTCAGACTTCAACCCCTCTGTGAGCCCAAGGTCTTCTCAGCATTTCAGGTCAGGCAAAGTCCCTCCTACTTCCTCTCTGTGCAGCCAGTTCTTTGCAAATAGTGATGGACCCTGCTCAAAGAAGCAAGCCCCCTTAAATACAGTCTCTCTTCTTTTGCCACAGGCCTAGGCTGAGAAGCTGCAGATCCACCAGCCATGCTGACCACAAATCAATCAAACATGTATAGGCTACTGGGACCATTGTGATGGTTGATGGTGTTGCACCAGGCATTGTGTAGTGCAGCTCTCAAATCTGGCTCAATCCTGCAAATCCACAGATCTTTGGGGCGGCCCTGCAAGTGGCACCAGGCACGGTCAGGACATGCACCCCTTTGCACGCTGACGGAGAGTTTGAGAGCACTGTGTGCTGGGGGGTTCAGCCTGGTGACGCGGACGAAGAGCCGGCAACACTGCCTTTGAATCTAATGAGTGATTGAAGAGAGGCCAGATCTTTGTGACAGATTGTGACATTCCACACAAAGCTCCTGTGATGGTTCTCAAGGTACCCGGGACTGAGAGTCACCTTGTTACTCCCTGCCTCTAGCAAGAGGGAGTCTTGTCTGTGATAGCTAGGCATTACCTCCCTCCTTTTGGATCTACGTATTCATTAGTGACATAACTATGTTCAAGGAGGCATTGTAACCTGTTTCGTTACATAGAGGTGGATCATACTGGAAGGGTAACTTGCTGGCACTGGTTCTATCACTGGTTATTGAAGCACATTGTTATTGATTATTGAAGTATACCTTATCTGAATTGCCCACTTGATAGAAAATGGCTCAAGGATTTTAATGGTAATTACTTAGCTTCCTTGCCTAGTAATGCATTCTAATTATTCTTTCAGTTTTACAATACATAGCATGCACTCTCCTAGCACAGTGGAAAGATTGAAGAAAAATGGCTTTAATGTAATGTACATAGGTTATTTCATGAATATTAACTGATTGAACAGGTACAGTTTTGAAAACAAAATGCTAATGATTAATTTACCTGGTGATGGTTTCATTCTCTCTCTCTCTCTCTCTCTCTCTCTCTCTCTCTCTCAGAATTAAAGTTCTGTAGCATTAGCCAAATACCCTTCCAGAAATCATTGCAAAATTTCACTGGGCATTAGTTCATGAGCTAAGTCCCAGTGTCAGTATTCCAGGCAGTGCCTTGCTGCCTAGTTACTTCCCCAATGGCTTGTAAAAAGACTTCAAAGGAAAACTTTAGACCAGGAATCCTACTTGCCATCAGAATGTTTTAACCTTGAAAACAGAACCCTAAAGAATATGTTTCTGAATGCTAATGAGGCTCAGGGAAAAAGCCACCAGAGAAGGAAGCCAGGTGGGGGGAAGCTCTCTCACTAATCCTGTAAAACAGCCCAAAAGGACAAATAAATTTAATGAAGATGAAAAATAATACAGAGGAGTTCAGAGCCATGCAATGACCAAAGCTTGAAATTTCAGAACAAGAGAGGGCTGGGATTAGATCTTCCAACAGTAAATAGAATGTGAATAAGGTGACTCAATAAAAAAAACAAGTACGGTAAGTTGCACAAGATCAAATGTTCAGAACTCTGGGCCTGCCTTTTTTATAACTCCTGGAGTTTCATTCACACCCGAATGGCTTCTTTTTTCAGACGCATTGCTAATTACATTTAGCTCTGCAATCATAGCAGTAAATAACTTCTTACCTTTGCACTGTGCCATTAACAGTATAACATTGTGTTAAATAAACTAGAAGAGGAGGGCCCTACTATTGCAGCTGAAATGGGTCAACAGAGGCAAATCCTCATTCCCTCAAACTGAATTTGTATGTTGGTTTCTTACTTAGACCTTGCCCCATAAGCTTTTGGATGGTAATATCCCCAAAATATCATCAAAGGTGACCAGTGCTTTACTTTAATTCTCCTAGAACCATAAGTGTATGTACATTCTAGATAGGAACTTGAGACAAACCTTGTATTTGTCTTGAAAGGGACCTCTACCCATAACCCTGGAAATACATTAAACTTCTCCTTTGTACCACCTGTATCACCCAGGAGAAGGAAGGTTTATGTACATTACAGATACAGGTGGTGACAAGTAACATTCTCTGCAGAAAGGAGCTATCTTTGACCATCCTTTGCTGTCTCTGAAAGGCTCTAAAGAGTTTATTTTTACTTGCCATTTTCCATTTCTCTTCTTCTCTTGATTGATACAATCTGTTGCTATTTTAGCAATTGATTAATGTCAGTGACTTCTGTTTGTAGGAATGTAAGAACCTTAAATCCATTATAGACAAGGAACAGGGCCCTTCATTTACAAACGTTTCTTTTTAAAATGTTCCCGTCTCATTTAAAGGCAAGTGTGACACAAATCAGAATCTTGCTATAGCAACCAGGTAATGTTGAGAGACCGGGACATGTTAAATCAAATGCATATAAGTGTGGTCTTCCAAAGTTTCATCAGCAGCATTACTATCATTTCCAAAAATATAGAACCATGTAACTGAGATCTGAAAACGCTGCAGGCTATAGAAACATTAAGAGGTTTCAAGGTTCAGAATTATTATTTTTTGTCTTTTTTTTTTTGAGGGGGTTGGGGTTGGTACTATCTAGTTTTCCTTTGAAATAGGAGTCATCTTGTCTTGAGTCACATGAGTACCATGTGGTCAGTTGTGAGCATTTTGAGCCATTCTAGTTCACTATCAGGCTTATCTTATTTCTAGTTTGTAATGTAAACTTCTGAACAAAAACCAAAGGAGCATATCACTCAGGAAGAGGAGATGGAAAGCAATTTAGTGGCATGTTTTGGAGGCAGCCAATGTGCATTATTTCAGAATTGATTCCCCTTACAGCTCCAGCTGAAGGCTTTGTACCACCCAGATCAATTTCCAAGTCAACCTTTTTTTGTTGACAACAGAGGATTTCGGCACAAGCCAAATGTGCAGTCAAGATTTCTGGGGAGAGAAAAAATACACAGGACTTACAGTGCTAACATGGAATGTTCAGGCAGAAGATACTAAAACTAAAGTATTTGCAATGTCATCATGAAACCTACTGAATCCCGAGACAGAAAAAACTCCCAGAGTCCAAAGAGTTTATATCACTCTGTCCTAGAGCATCCATCTCCAAAAGGTTAAAAGCACCTTAGGACCTTGTTAAGTCATTTTAAACTCTGCTAGAGTTTACTATCTCTTTCAGGCTGAATCAGACTACTGCTATAAAAGTGGAGCTAAACAAAGCAACAAAAATCCTTTTTCATTATTCGGTAGCATATTGGGAAGCACTAAAAATATTTAATTTAAATAAAACTCCTGGGTCTGTGGAGGCTGAAGATAAATACACAGAGATGTAGGCTCCTATATGGTTTGCTTATTCAAGGTTTAAAATTAAATCTCTGCCATACTGGACATTGTTGCATACATGCATGACTCTTAGTTAAAGGCAATGGCCATATGTAGTAATTCCTCATTTCACAGTGGTAGTTCTTGAGCATGCTAAAGCCAATGCAATTTGAATATTTACATGTTATTGATGGTTATACTCATAGAAGAGAAAACTGAGCACTCACATTTTGGGAAATCTAATAGTATATTATAGTATTTATATAAATATTTTGAAAATAACCTAAATACTAGGAAGCAAAGCATCCTAGATTTCAGGGGGATATTATGCATATTGTGGAGGTGGGCTTAATTTGGTGTCCATATATCATTGCTTTGGTAACTCCATTCTCCTTTGTGGTAGCATTCATTTTTGTTTTTGATAATCCAAAATTACCAGAAAGTTTAAAGAGACAAGGTGGAGGAAGTAATATCTTTTACTGGACCAATTTCTGTTGGTGAGGTAGACAAGCTTTCGAGCCACACAGAGCTCTTCCTCTAGCCTGGGAAAAGTACTCCCAGCGTCACAGCATACAGAAAGTTTAAAGGCGTAGAAATGTCTCTTGACCCCTTGTGAGATTAGCTGCCTGCCACATTGCAGAATGTTACCATAGCAACTTGTTAGGGCAGGAGCCTCCCCCTGCCCCCCCGCCCCCAATGGTTCTGCTCTGAAGGAATCTGACTGGGTCAGGAAGAGAATGAAAAGACAACTCTGATGTGTCTGGCTCAAAAGTTTGGATCAGCATCCAGACCTTTCAGGGTTTATTAGAAGCTGGAGCTTTGAACATCTTAAGATTCAGCCAGCTCTAATGCATTGCCGTCTCCCTGCATTGCTCGCTTCCTCATTCGTTGGAACACTGCAGAGTAATATGAAGAACCAGAGCATCAGTAAGGATGGCAAAGGTCTCCAGAGAGATTTGAAGAAAAAACAGCGGATCCATCCAGCCCTGGGATCATTGCAAGGAGTAAAGGCTGTAGAGATTGCTTCCCTTGCAATGTGCTTACCCGGCAGACCGGCTCTCCTGGCTCCACCAGCGCGCTATTAACTGTTAAAAGGGATAAGGCAGAAGCTCAGGCGTAAAATCTTCTCTCGCTGTTATTACCAGTGACAGGCGGAAGGGTTTTTTTAACCCCCCTTTGTTGGCATTTAGAGCAATGTCATTTTCTAAAAATAAGTGGCAAAAATTACTCAGTCTCCCAAGGGACATCATCAGCGTGCACATAGGGGAATCAAATTAGAGTCTACAGCCTGTCGTCTCTGACTAATAAATGATTTTGTGACATTTATTGGAGTAAGGGATGGGAGGGCGAAGAAGACTTTAAAGAATTAATGCTGATTATTCACTACAAAAGAACAACAGGCTATATGACAATGTGGGGATTAGTGCGTTCCGAGCTCTAACACAATCATCCCCTTTACAAGTACAAATTTACGGCATTTTTCCTTGTTCAATGAACACAGGAATAATCGTTTCCAAGGCTGTTCCTGTAATGGATGACACAGAAACATTTGCGTTTGTCATCCCTGTAACTCCTTTTACTGTAGTTATTAGAATGGTTTGTGTGAGCTGCCCCAGCTTCTCTGGACCAGAGTTTATCACTTGGCCATAAAATCTTTCCTGGGCAGCCAGGTCAGACTCTGGGTTGGATGGAGGTCAAGGTGTGTATTTTGGGGAAGAGAAAACAAAATACAAGTGTGGGGCCAAATAGTGAACCCCTTGCCTGTGCCGCCATGCAGTTATTTGTGGAGTTGGCCTCTTGACTTCAATGTAACTTTGCACGTGCTTAAAGTTCAGCAGGTACCAGTCTGAGGCCTGCCTGAGGAGCCACTCACTAGGGGAAGTCAGGGATTCAAAGTCCAGCCCCTGGTTTGGCTGTATTTTAAACTATAAACAAATGTCACCCACAATTGTACCTGGACTGGACCAGTCACTGGGGAATATACTGTAGAGGAGACTCCTGCAGCAGCCCGTGAACAGTGGAGTAGATAGAGCTGGAGGGGGTTTTACTGCCCATAACTTCTCTATGGCAGAAGGTTCAGAAACTACAGCTTCACTGTACCTGTGAAATGGCATATAACCTTGTCATGCCAGTGCCATTAGAGTCTAGCACGGAGTTAGCAGGTATCTAAGAGTCCATACAAACCTCTCCATGCCTTTCCTGGAGGATGCATATCCCATTAGCAAACTCCTGTGCTATTAGCAGTTTTGCTATGTTGATTATGTTGCATTACTGTCGTATCAGCACTGGCTTCCTCTAACATGTCTGAAGTGTAATTGTGATGAGAGCTGTTCAGACCACATCAAGGGAAGCAAAGACTAATATGACGTGATGGAAAATTTCTACTCAGATCAAACTTTCACATTCTATTAGCACAGGAATGCAAGTCTGGCCCCTTCTGGCTCCTTTTCCAGAGTGTCCGTGAGCAGAATGGAAAGGGAAATGCAGCTTTTGTCTGGCAATCTTCAGCTACTTTGGCCTTTGCTGGGGGAAGTGGACCCATTTTATGGCCTGAAAGAGCTCATCTATTTTTATAAGACATTCTAATCACCTGCTATGAATATATTCAGTTCCACATATCCTAATCGTATTTCCAAGGCAAGCTGCATCCATAGTATTTGTACAGGCAGCCTTGGAGAATTCAGTCTCCAAATCAGCTTTTTATTTTGTCCTCAAAAGAAGGTTGAAAAACTGTAATAATTAATCAGCAGTCAGAAAGCATTAGCTACTGGGAGCAACCAAATTAAATTACAGTCACAGCAATTTTTATTCCATTTAATGAGTAAAATAAATGGAAGGAAACTGGAAATGACTGGAAGTCTGGACTTGCCATGGAGCAGTGAGGTTCTAGTGATGTCTTGGTGCCATATGTACTGCAGGAGTTAATCACCGGGTGTGTAAATCTTCTTTGCTTTCCTCTGAGCCTGTAAAGTTTTACCCTCTGTGTTGCATATATCGTTAAGCAGTTTGGATTTTTTGACTTTGCTCAAAATGCTTCTTAAACATCCAGAAGCCTCGCAAAACCTGTCTAAATTGAACATTATCAGTGCTCAGAGTTTTACCCCTTGGTATCCCACCTCAGCCCCAGAATCAATTGCTTTCTTTCACAATAGTCAACCCTCTATTAGTGGAGAGACTGTCAGACTCCCAGATTATCAACTGCAATGGAATGGCAAACCAGCAGCAGGGTAGGTCTCCAGCAATAGAAACCAAGCTTTGGACGACAATAATTTTTTATTAGTTCTTTCCCCCATAGGATTTTACTGCCAGATCTATGAATTCTATAGCGTTTTAGGAGAAAATGCAGACTGATTTTTGTATTGCAGAGCTCTAAATCCATCCCAGGAGCTTGCATTTCACTCTCAGCATTTGGAGAAGCCCCCCCAGCCTCCTGGATGGAGCCTACTCGTGTGGTGCATGAAATGCCTGCTAGCTTCAGTCTGTGCAATGGGTGATTTACTTTCTGGCCTCATTTAAGTTTATTATGCTGCCCTGAACTTTCCTCAGAGACTTGCCTCTCCTAACCTCTTCTGAAAAGGTTTAATTTGCTTAAAGAGCTGATGAAGTGGAAGAACAATGTCCCTCTGGCATTTTATACCTCGGAAGCTGGATCTGCTAATGTCAGGTGAAACTCTTTGACAAAGTTAGAAAAACTGGGCCTGTCACTGGAATCGTTCAGGCCAGAACTTTCCCAGTGCTCTGGGGTGGTTTCTAGATTAAAAGGGGCTCCACTTGGAAGAGGGCTCAGTGCTGCAGGCAAAGTAACAGCGATTCAAACCAAAGCTACAAAAATGATGATGGACGTTCTCCTGCTTCCATTGCAGCCAATGGCAAAACTCCCATGGACTTCGATGGGAGCTGCACGAGGCCCCGTGTGAGTTGAGAAGTTGCCCCACTCCCAGTAGCTTCAGAGGTCTTGGAGCCACTTCTTATAACTACCTTTAACTAGGGACTACCTTTAACAAGCGTATGTACAACACCCAGCAAAATGGGCTCCTGATATGGACTGGGACCTGCGGACACTACAGCCATACAGATGATAAATAATAATATAGTAGCTAAACATCCCTGAGTTCTTTTTCTTTCTTAATGTTCTGTGCACCTGCCTTAGAGCCCATGGAGTGGGGATCTCTATCCATCAATCATGTAAGACCCTTCCCATTACTGTTGTCAAGGACTGCGGGGCTTGAACCTTGGCCCACAAGGCATGTTCTGACCCCCACCCAGCGACCTGTTAACAGCTGTCAGAACTTGAAGCTCAACTTGGCAGAAGACTCCAGTCCTGGGCTCTGATTGGTGAAACTCCAAGGGTCCTGATTGGTTCCCTGCGTCTATTTAAACCAAGCAGAGGAACAGGAAGTCATCTGTTGTAACTAGGTTTTTCCCTGCTTGGAACTGCCTCCCCTACACTACCAGCTCCCTGACTCTGACCTCCTGGTAGCCTGCCCATCTATTCACCCTGACTCCTGGGCTGCCCTCTGGCCTACCTCCGTTTCTGGTGTCTTGGTATCCAGACCTGGCCCCTGACTCCCACTCTGACTACTAGGTCAGACCACCCATGTCCCGGTTGTCACAGCTGGACATCACTGACACTTGTAGATCGCCCTGCCTGAATTTTCAAGGTAAAGATTCTTTATGCTGTGGCAATCATGACTTTGGTACTATGAGCTGCCATCTAACCTCTTCCTTTCCTCTCTTCCCTTTGGTGCTTATGGGCAATGCACAGTGTGTTTCCATTTCTGCCCATTGTCTTGGTTTCTTTTTCTCTTTAAAAAAAGGAGATCTTTGATGGGGTCAAAGTTCAGTAATCTTCATTCTTCACAGCACAGAGACAATGCTTCCTCAATTCAGAACCTTTTAATTTTCTCCAGTGCTCTCACATAGGGAGATCAATGTTACTTCTCCCATTGGAGGTCATAGCTAGAGAGTTGTGAATACACTAACAGCACCAGCAAAATCAAGATGTGTGGGAACGGTAGTAGTAGTAGATCATGTTTCCAAGCATCCGTGAGAAAGATGAGCATGGGTTGTTCTTGTGTCACACTTGAGGTAAAAACAAAAGGAATGTTTTGGTTGGAAACTGTTTATTTTGCACAAAAAGTGTGTGTGTATATATATATTTAGTATTTTGCACAAAAAGGGTCTGTGTTTATATATATTTAGATCAAGGTCTAAACAGTGATGGTTTGGTCTGGGGTGGACTTGTGCTTGTTCTGTTGCAGACAGTAGCACTCACTGGTGGAAAGATTGCTTGTGTATGTTATTAATGGGAGACTCAGAAATATCAGACCCAATAGTAAATGCTTGAGAAAAGACCCCTAGCTGGAGCTGTGCACATAGTGACAAAGAGAAACACGAGCAGGGCAAGGTATTTGAGACATAATCCCAAACCCTCCAGTCTCTCCAGTGGAAGATGGCCTCTGTGCAAGGCTCAAAATAGCCAATATTATTTTTGTGAAAAATTTTGACCAAAAAGATTTTGTTCAAAAAATGTTGTGGAAAATTTTGATATTTTTTCTATGAAAATTTTCAAAACAAAACAAAAAGAACTGAACTTCTCAGGTCATTTTTGAAATCCAAACCAAAACAAAAATTTCAATTAGAAACTAAATAACATTTTTCATTTCAATTCTTGTTTTCACTGGGAAAAAATTGAAAATGTCAAATTGAGCTGCTTTTACAAAACATATTAATTGTGATGAAACTGCATTTTTGGATGAGGAAACATTTTGCTTCAAACATTTGGAGCACCTCTGCTAAGGACCACATCCACTGACAAATCACAGCGTCCCTATTTTTCAGATTTAAGTTAGCTCTCTGCAGGGTACTTTCTGAGCAGACATCAGCGAGCATGGACAAAGACTAGTCATAAGTGAGAGACAGATTAGAGACTGATTCTCTCCATGGACTGGCTTTTGAACAGGAAAACAAACCCCAAGTCTATGCTAGCAAATCCCCTAACGACATGTATGTGTCAGGCAAGGCACAGTTGCAGTAGTCAGTCCTGCTGGATCAATGAATATTGATCCTTTCAGAATACATTACAAGACCTGTCACCTGTAGGAGAAATCACACGCATCAGGGTGGTTGGTTTTTCAGTGGAGCTGAGGAAACAGTTTGATAAATCGAACGTACAGCGCCTCTGACTCTTGAGCTGTAAGAATGAAGCTTTGAAGTGTTCCATTTACACCATTATATCTAGAGAAGGCCCTGGTAACTAGTGACACCTCACCCTCCTGCTAACCATGGCCTGAAGAGATTCCATCACGTTTGAGAAGACATCTTTTGGAATGCCAGATATTCCCTTTGCAGACATGGCTAATTATATTGTATCTTCTGGATCTTCACTGGATTCCATTAAATTAACGTCAATACTGCAGATAACCATGGAGCCCTTTCTGGTAGGCCCATGCTGGTAACATTTGCTTTAATGCTTCCCGCTACTGATTTCCAACCCAACATTAATGCAAACACCCCTGGGCCTTGGCAAACCCCTTTCAAGAGTTACTCACCCAGCTGGATGGACCAGGATTCAGGAGGGAGAGGCCAGGCAGCAGTGCTCCTAGGAGAGTGGAAGATCAGATACATTTAGCTACTTTGCAACCAGATTCATCCCTAATTTAGTGCTTTTTTTTCTTTTCTTTTTAATGGAGATATCCCATCTCCTAGAACTGGAAGGGACCTTGAAAGATCATCGAGTCCAGCCCCCTGCCTTCACTAGCAGGACCAAGTACTGATTTTGCCCCAGATCCCTAAGTGGCCCCCTCAAGGATTGAACTCACAACCCTGGGTTTAGCAGGCCAATGCTCAAACCACTGAGCTATCCCTCCCCCCAATGGCTTGTGGAAAACGCTGGTTGTTTGGGGGCCCATGAATAACACTAAGCAAGTTGCAGCCCTTGAAAAGAGACAGATAAGTCGCTTTGTTTATGCCAGGAGAGTTCCCATCTAGGCAGGAGACAGAGACCTGGCTGCTGGGTGCTGGGGAGTGGTTCAGCATTTTTTAGAATACAAACTTTGGGGCACGTACTCCCATTTCCTATGTGTGTGTGCAGTGTCTTGTGCAGTGGGGCCCCGATCCATGACTGGGGCCCCCAGGTGCTACTACAATAAAATAATAAGTAATAATAATAATTGCTATCACCGTACTGAAAGTGACACTGATTTGTGGCCATAGGAATGCGTGAGTTGTAAGCTAGCCTGTATCCATTGCTGCTGATTCAGGAACTCAGTTGGTGCATGTGTTTGTTTCACAAAAGCTTGTCATTCCTCTGACCAAGGACCTTTCTCCTCCATCACTGTGAGTGATACTATCTGAAATGCTTCCACTGGCCAAATTCAGTACAGCCTGCTTCATTCAGCTGCCCAAACTCAGGCAGAGGATGTTTCTGAGCCTGACACGCTAATTGATGTTGCCACGGCCCATTGTTTCAGGAAAGCCTTTTAAAAAACGCATAGCTGCAGCCAAACACTTGCTCCTCACTGGGTGCTCTTCTTGTGAATCCCGAACAAGAGAGGAGATTTCAAAGCAGCCCTTTTATTCCTCGGTTATTGCTCAATCACTGAAAGAGAAACGCACGAGAGATAAATGAGATCTCCTCATCTTCTCATGTTTCTCAATTTATTTTGTGGAGCATTTTTCCTCACCCTTTTCTCCAGACAGCACTTTATCTCAGCTTTTCTTCCATTACATCTCATCCATTTTTCATTTATTTTTTTCTTGGGTTCTCTTTTGTTTTATCCAACGATTTCTCAGGATTGCCTGATTAAAATGTGATTGACAAACTTCTTTCTCTGTAATAGTTCCTGGTGACTTTTCAGGTCACAGGCATCTGCTGCTGTGCACTTGAGATATGATATGCGTATCCAAGTGGCTATTTAACATTATCCACTTCTCCGGCGCAAGCTGCTCTGGAGATGATTAGTGAGTGTGCATTGTTATTGGGGGCCGTGGCAGGAGATGGCAAGAGCCTCGGGTCATTTCCCAGAGCCTTCAAGCTCACTAGAAATGCTGTACCTCAAACACAATAACATTTCCAACATGCTGCAATTGCAGTGTGATGAATTATAATAGCTCCATGCCATTTCACTGCCACGACACTGAATAACCCTGTTTTTATGCTTCCTCTTCACCAGCCCATCTCTAGATCAGACTTTCTCCAGTACCTGTCCCAGTGCCTTGATATTTCCTCTCTGGATATGCTCTCTCCCCACTATTGTCTGATCTCCTAGTCACACCCCGTCTTCTCTCCATAATGGAATCTCCATCCTGTCATCCTCAGAGCTCTCTGGTCTCATCTAACTGGTGATCCCCTACTGCAGATGGCCCATACAATACGCAGGGTACATTCCTGGTCCTTTCTGTGTGAAAGTCGTGCTGTCCTGTCTTCTTCCTGAGATGTGCCTGGGGAAAAGTGTTTGGCATTCTGAAAGTCATCACCGCCTGGAAGATCCTGGATAGTCTATGTGCAAAAAGTTGGTAGGTTTCAGGTAGGGATGGTCAAAAACTGGGGAAAGTTTTGAATAAAGTGGAACGATTTCCTTTTGTTTGGACTTTTTAATGGGTTTTTCTATAGCGATTCAAATTGAAACGAGCGCTGGCTGTCCCGCTAAAAGAGACACTGCAGCTTCAACAGCCATTAGGGGCCGGATGCAGGGAACCCTGGGTGGTTCTCTGCCCTGTGTCTCACAGGAGGTCTGACTAGAGGCCCACAATGGGCCCTTCTGGCCTTGCAAGCGATGAGTCTGTTTGTGGTTTTGGTTTCCTTTTCCGTTTGTTTCTCCCCCTTCCTCCCTTAAAATTGTTCACATTGAGACCTTTTTGGCCACCTGCCGTTACAGGCCAGTTCAAAGGGGGAAGAGGTCATCACAAAAGCACCACCCCACTTGGCATCCATTGGCATCCATGCTGGCAGTATCAGCTGAGACTAAGGTCCCTCTAGGCTAGGAATGAGGCACAGTGGGGGAGCTCTAGTGTCAGTGTTGTACCTACTTCGGGAAGGCAGAAAGGAAGACCACATGGTGAAGAGAGAGGAGTTTAGCCTCTGAGATGCTTAATCTCCAAGATCTCACCAGCACTAGATGAAATACAGGAATACAATTTCATTTCTGATTCTTATGATAAGGGAGTGTTCGCATTCTTTATTGGCTAGCCACTGAATTTTGTTAGCAAGCTGCACTTCCACATGGTTGTAGGCTACTGTATAGACAGTGGTTGTTATTGCATTCAGGAGAGAAGCGGGTGTTTGTTGTGATGTGATTAGAAACAAGTATTTTTCCAATCTGGTAACTCTCTGATCTCCTTTCACTTCTCTTTCTAGCTGTCTGAACCTCTTTAAAAAGGTACCTACCTCCAAAGGGGCCTAGCTGTTAATTTCCTGGGCAACTCTCGCTTTATCTGCTGTGATTGGAATTCTATGAAAAGCACCCTGACCTTTCCATGTTCAGTGCTGTACAATGCCATCAACTGAATGAGTTCAGAATCTCCCATGCTGATTATTACTTTGCACTTAATTAGTGAGGAATGAGACAGATATGGAAGTGGTTAGAATAGCAAAGGGGAAAATGCCAGCTTGTGTGAGGTGGGAACAGGTCTTCATTTCTCCATAGATCTATCATTCAGATCTTGCAACACAGCCCAAACTTTCATAATTTAACCGCACTCCACTGAGAATGCTTTAGTATGGGCATTATCTGCCATTACATCCAAATATACCTCCTCCTGCCCATGAGGGAAACAAATTAAAAATCAAATCCCAGTGATCATACTTTGCCAAAGCATGGATCTGACAGCCCCTTTTACCACCAGTCTGGTGCACAGGGATCATCATTAAGCAAAAAGCAGAATCCCTAGTAAAACTTTCTGCTCTGCTTAGGTGTGCAAAGCCAGTTTTTAGGTTATGTGCACAGACCTTCAGAAAAGCAGGGCTAACCCCTGCCTGGGAAGTCTGGTCGGGATTTGTTGCTAAGGGAAAGGGTATCAACTGGGAAAGTTACCTTGAGTTTCTCATCTTATTACAATGCAGTTGCATAAATAACTTCAGTTTAAATAAACACATCTGCATACAAATTGCTATAAATCTTTATGTCAGGTCATGAGAGTCTTCAAAGGAGGTTTAGTTTGAGGCAAAGGCACAGATCCTACATAAGAAGTTTATTTTGCTTAGGAACTTCTGCTCAAACAGACACTTCCCTGGGAAGATCAACTTTGAAACAGAGGTATGAGCTTTGAATGTTAAACAGCCTCTTGTAAACACCGACTGGAACAGCAGAGGCACACCATCTATAGTAAATATTCTACCTACTCTAGCCTCAAAGATCATTTAAATGCAAGCATTTTAAAATAGTGTGCTAGGAGCTGGAATGCATCCAGATCTATGGTACATTTAAAAGGTTTGGGTTCTTTTTCTTCATCTCATCAGAGTTTCATAGGACAAGCTGTGAATTTCCTGTCCAACGAGTGCTAAGGTTATTTGGTCATAACTGCTCATTCAAATAGAACTTTATTCTTCCATGGAACTTCTCTATGGCTACAATTGTTTGTCCCAAGTGATTTTTCTGATTCTGAACACTGGGACAGTGTGCTCCTAAGAGGACTTTTAGCAAATTCATGCTTGAGTTTTGCTTACAAAGGCAATCCCACATTTTAAAAAGTCTGGATGAAAATATTCATGTACCCTTTTGTGCGCTCAAACAGTCCCCAGTGCATGCACACAGATCAGGGATTTGCACACATGTAGTCTTAGCAGCACGCATCCTGAGCTACTGAATGCCTATTGCTATGATTCACACATGTAGACCTTTAACTAGGCAGGCAATAATAATGATTTGCATTTCTATGGCCCCTACCATCCCAGGATATAAAAACCCTTGGCAAACATTAATGAATTTATCATCACAACTCATATTACAGATGTGTCTGCCTCTGTTTTATTTAAGCCATCAAGAGATTAACACAAACTCAGAGGAAACACTGAGGCAGGAAAGTATTGATGGCTATTACCTGGTGAAAGCTATTTTACATCCACAAGAAGGAACTTCTCTTGTGTTCAGCAATAATTACCGTCTACCTAAATACAGTTACTATGCTGAGAGATTCATGTTTTAATTATACTTGAAGTTACCAAGTCATATTTTTGACACAAAGGGGCAGATCTCAGCTGGTGTCAATTGTCCTAGTGCCACTGACTTTAATGTCCATTGAAGGCCATTGTTGCACTTCATTTCCTGTTTGTCTCGTTATCTGCCACCAAGAACTTTTCTCACAGAAGCGCCAGGATCTCTTTTTAATCTACTTTCAGCTGGGTGGGGGAAAGCATCTACAGTGTTAACGGCTAGGAAATAAAAACCTAAGAATAATCTACAGGGATGTAACTATATATAACTTGAGCTGGCACCTGAAGCATGTGCATCAAAATTTTGGCATAATCACAGAAGGTGGAATTCACTGTGCAGAGGGGGCCCGGTTATGTCCTATTTTGACCTTAACAAATATTTTGAGGGCTTAGTGGGACAAAACTGGCCTGGGTCCTCTACGTAGGTCTGAACATCACCCTGACGGCAGGAAGCCCAAGCACTGTAATAAGGCCCCAGCATTCAGCACCAGAATGAGAGCCCAATACTGCAAAATGAGCGACGGATGGAGCACGAAGAACATCGTAGCTTGGGCATTCAGCAATGGAAGAAGAGCCACTGTAGCCCGGGCTTCTCCATAATTAATTAATTCAAATGTCTAACATGTGTAGGTGCCCAGTGAGTGTACAAAACCCCCCACAGGACTGTCCATACATTCCCCAATCTCCTAAACAGCCTTAGAGGAGAGAAAAAGAGATGATGAGCTTTGTAGGGTGCCCAGAAAGCTGACAAATCCGGGCTCCAGCAGACCACGGGGCAGGAAGGGTGGGTGGATTGAGCTCCAGAATCAAGGAGAATGCCCTGCCAGCAGTTCCGATGGGTGGCATGGGGGAGCAAGCTGGTGGCAAAGGGATTTGTGGAAGATGCTGTTCCTAAGCCCCACCCTGCCTGCTGGGGTCTATTCCAGGGCATTTCTGAGCAGGGACAGAATAAACTGTTAGGATTGGGGTTAGGATTTCATTCAACTCTCTGCTGACTTTCACAAACCTTCCAAGTCCCCGGAATATTTTTCCTTTTTGTTTTTAAAACATTGTTTTCAGAGTAAATTAAAAAAAAAAAATCCATGGTTTTTCTAGCTAAACAGAAGCCCGTGTTCTGCAAATGAAGTTTCACCTTTCAAGAAATTGCTGCTCTGCTTCTAAGGCAGTTAAGAGCACCGGGATGAAGGTCAAGGCAATGGAAAGAGCATGAAACAGCCTACTTAGCAAGAGCTGTGCAAAACTTTCCAGATTCAAATGTTCCTCTCCCAGCTGCCCCCAATCTGCAGGGTCATTGCTCTGGTATTTAGTCTCACACAGAGAGCTCTGTAGTGTTTGCACCAAGCTCTTCTGTTTTGTTAACATATTGTGTTTAAGGCCTGTGTTTGTTTAGACTCTCTTTTGTTTACTGCAAGAGGATGTGTAATTGTGACAGTTTTATAGCATTGATTATCTTATCTGTCACATTGGCCTTGTTGCAGGCAGTAATTGCAGCATTTTTGCTATTATTCCCACCCAGTCTCACTCCTGGCTTGTCACTGCTGGGTTCACTTCTCTATTTGTCTCATTCACAGAATGTTTGTATTGATCACAGTTGCATTTGCCTTATCCCTGTGTATTTTCCTTTAATTGTTGAGTCCCAAGACTGACATTGTGAACTCATTGTGTTTTGCTCAGTTTATACAGATGCCTGACTAGCTTACATACCTATATCTGACAGAGACCACCGCCCCAGCAATAGCGCGTACTCGGAAATGCTTTTGAGACATAGCCCTAAATTTTCCACAGCTCCTCCCCCAGTGCCCCTGCTATGCAGAGGCCCAGCACAAATCTGTGCATCACTTTTGCCCCACTAAGGGCTTGTCTACACTGGCAATGTACAGCGCTGCAACTTTCTTGCTCAGGGGGGTGAAAAAACACCCCCCTGAGCGCTGCAAGTTTCAGCGCTGTAAAGTGCCAGTGTAAACAGTGGACCAGCGCTGGGAGCCACACCCCTCATGGAGGTGGGTTTTTATAGCGCTGAGAGAGCTCTCTCCCCGCACTGCGCCACGACTACACAAGCCATGTTAAAGCGCTGCCGCGGCAACGCTTTAACGTTCCCAGTATAGACTAGCCCTAAGTAAGTGGTCAAAGCAGCGGTGTCCGTAAAACTGACCACCCCTCTGAAAGTCAGACAGCTTTCTCCCTCCCTCCCTCCCTGGTGAATTACACGGACTTTGAATATTTGGTGCATATTTGATCAAAACTTACTGTTTAATTATTTTTAAAGGCAAGTGGTGTTTTCCCCAGGGGAATTCATATCTGCCCAAGCCACCTGCATATAGTAGTGGCATTACAGTCATGTGAACTCTACAGTCAGGTTTCTTGCAGGTTGCTTTTTCTCATTTGAACCTGCTTCTTATTTTTAAGACTGACATTTTATCCTTTTTAATGCCAAATATAAAATTAATTAGTGCAACCTTCTGTGAGAGAATTCAAATCCACAACAACTGGGAGATTTCAGATTATGGTTCTCATGACAAACATAATTCAGCTCCCTCGTATGTGTGTGCAGGGCCAAATGGCACCCCCTCCTCCATTGGTTAAACTTTTGAATACCTTTGATGCACGATTTGGATGCATGAGTTATCCCTGTCATATCAGACGATACATTTGCACACTAGGATCTGTGAATCTGTATTTATTCATGCCATATATAAGCAAATAAAAAAAATAGTTTCCTCTAAGCTTATAGAAACTTTTTCATTTTAAAATGTACAGGGCATGGCTGACAACATTCTAGGAGGCTGGAGGAAAAGGTAGTTCTCAGAAAGTCTGGAAGGTTCCACAAGATTCTACAGAGGTCCAAAAAATTCTAGGAGGTTAGTGAAAAATGACTCCACATACAGAATACCTGAAACATTCTATTTTCCCTTTTGTCGCTAACAAGAACAGCAGCCCGAGCTTAGCACCCTCCAAGCCCAGCACCCCAGGCGGTCACCAGCCCCTAAATCTGGCCCTGTCTGTATGTAATGAGGTGTTCACCTTACACAGGGCCTGGGAGGGATAAGGTGGCTAAGAGAGCCAATTAACTGCCCAGGCTGCACCTGGAGAAGGAGACAGGGAGCGGGGATTGACTAGAACAGGCTCAGCTGGGCAGGGCCTATATAAGCCAGGAAGCTGGCAACAGAAGGGGCTGCCGGAAGGCAGGCTGCAGTCGCTCCCTGAAAGGAGGGAGGTGGGAAGCTGGCGAACCTGGAGATGGAGGAAAGCAGGAAGGCATGACAGTGGAGGCCTTGGCTGTTGAGCGGAGGGCCCCTGAGCTGGAACCCAGAGTAGGGGGCAGGCCCAGGTTCCCCTGCCAGTCCCTGGGGAAGTGACACAGACCAGACATTGGAGAGCAGTCTGCCTGGGACAGTTTGCCTCGAAAGACTGTGATACCCTGAAAGGGGGAGATGTGCATAGCAACCTGGCCGAAGGGCCAAGTGTCAAAGAAGGAGCACCTTGGAGTTGCAGAGACCAGTGGACAAATCACCAGAGGAGGCAGCTGCACCGGGAAGGAGCTAATCCCCAGAGCGGCCAGGAGGAGGCACCACCGGCAGTGAGTGCACCCTGAGATAGTCTTTAATTGCATGATCACATATTGCTGGGCAAAGTTACAGGCCAGCCAGTAAATATTTTTTCTGTGAAGAGGGTCTAACAATGTGGGGGGGACAATTATTGAAATGTTCTGTCTATCCCACTAACACAATGGTAATAGTTTGTCATACTTGATACATTACTATTAGTATAACTAAAGTTCCTAGACGTGCAGATAATGATTTCACACTAATCATGGGGAATGTAGCCTGTGGATTCCTAGAGTAATTGTCTCTTTAATTAATGGTAGATCAGATACTGGTATTACTCTGCTTGTCCAATCGATTAGAGAGAGAATGTAACTTTCATGTGCCTAGTGACAGGGACCCTTTATCCAAATCCTGTAGAGAACAGGGCAGTGGGGGAAAACGTCCCAGAAACTCATTTCTCTGAAAGAAGGACTCTATCTCCTCCAGTGATTATTGCAAGGCAGCAGAATTGTTCAATGACCGGCTGCATTGACAGTGGTTACAAGGCATGGAGAATCCAAGTGCTACAGTGTGCGAATGGGAAGAAAGGAAGGATGGGATATAAATGAATGAGTTGTTACAGCAGAAAACCGTTTTTGTGGCATTTCAGCTGAAGCTGTTTGGACAGTTCCAACAGGCACTGGCAATGAGCTTCAGGTTGCAACCAGAGAGATCCCTGGGCCACACCAATCACTGTGGGGCTGATTCTGCCTGTCCTTGAGTGGTCCCACCGCTTCTCTGATGAACTCTAGCCCCTCCTATCAAAGGGAACAAGAAATGCATTTTTTGCTAGTCAAGGCATTTGGCTTCAGCCTTATTATGTAGCTGGCAGTTATGGGAGGGAAGTGGGAATCAGCACTCATAGGGTTCCAGTCCCAACTCTGCCACTGACTCACTGTGCATCCTTTGGCAAGACACTTCTGGGCCACAATTGCCCTCTCTGTCCAATCAGGATAACACTGACCTACCTGGGGGAGGGCTGCGAATGTGAATGACTGTTGGGAGCCTTGGGACAACCTGGAGGAAAGGTGCCTGATACAATTAATCTTCCCATCTGCAAAAACAGTCAAGGGCTGACAGACTGTCAGCAAATTAAAAAGCTGTAATGGGCATCGATCACTTGTGGCAGGGCCCTGAACAGTGATGTCACAAGGAGATTTGAGTTATGTAAATGTTTTATAAACGTTATATACAGAATTGTTGACAGTCCAAGTTATTTTCTGGCATAAAGAAATTAAAAGAAAATGTTAACTGCACCACTTGGGTTTCAGAATAATTTCATCCTTGTTTCACTGGCACAGGGTCCCTCTGCTGCATTGTTATAATAGGAGATTTATAGAGCAATTGATTATCAAATATTAAAAGTGAAGCTGACAGGAACAAAAATTGTTTTGCGGCACTAATTATAATGAAAATAGTGGTCAGCATATTTCTACAAAAATGTTCAAGCCAATATATTAAAGTCTTAACAGTTGCAAATAAACTTGAAATTGCAAATGCCCCAAGTTTAAATTAGGAAACATTGAGTCAGTATAAACAAACGGAGTTGGAATCCCACTAAATCAAGAGAAATTAACGCTGCACATTTTCATTTAAGCTTTTTCCCCTTTCCTCATGAGAAGGAAGGAATTACAGACCTAATGGGCTTACTCCTACCCAATACAAAATGATGTTTTAAAATATATCCTTCCCTCCATATCTGGCTCAATAGCAAGTAGCAGAATGTGATTCTCGTGTATTCTGTGAGTTGGGGTCCTTTGAAGAAGGATTTCACATATGTTGCCCTTTGAAATGTTGGAAAACCTTTTTGTAAACAACCTTCATTTGTGGAACTTTAATTATTTGTTGTTGGTGTGCAATGTTTGCTTTAATGGACTAAAGCGTGGGGGGGGGAAGCAATCAAAAAATAACAGATGAGCATCACATGGGAAGTACCTTCTCTATTTTACTGGTGGTTGTTTTTTTGTTTTTTTGGGGGGGGGGGTTGAGTAGCTTTCTGCAAAAAGATAATTGTGTTCTGTGCTGTTTCTCCCCGCTCCTCCAAAATATATACATTTTAGCATAGTTGCCAGGTGAGTACACCATCTGTAATAGCAAAACTTTTTTCAAATAATGAAAAAAGCATGTTTTAATATTCTTTTCTCCCTGGTGTTGCAGATAAAATTTTTCTTAAAGGAGTTTAGGTGAAGTAAAGCAAAATCTCTGCTAGTGAGTTGTTTGCCTTAAGGAAGAAAAAGTATTGTGCAGAGGGCCAGCACAATTCCCAGGTATCAATTAAGCACTCAAAATAGGACGTAGGTGGTATATAGGTCTTGTACAAAGAAGTGAATTTCATTCACAGAAAGTAATAGGATAGAGATTGGTCAACACAGCACTTTAGTAATGGGACAAGTTCAAAAAATTTAGAACTCAGCCCTCTCTCCATCATATAGCTAGCTTTTAAATACATTTCATTAGAATGATACTGCTTTATATTAGGGGTGAGTTTGACACATTGGCAGTCACTCATACAGACTTACAGTAACATTCCTCTGTAGCTATCATGGGAGTACTGCAACTGATTTCAACACACATAAGAGTTGCATTCAGGCCCAGTGTTTATAATGCAAAGTGTTAAGGCCAGGCAGTGGCAGAGATAGGAATGGACCACAGGAACCAGTGTTGCCCAGATCTGTGCTTTATCCGCTAAACCATGTGGACCGTGGGTATGTGCCATCATTCTCCACTGGCAGCTTGTCAAAAATTCACAAACACCAACTTTCATGTGAAAACAGGGTGAGTTTTCAGGTGTTGCTTTTAGAAATTCGACAACCATTGATATATCAAGAGGTTCAAACTCATGTAAAAATAATTGATGAAGAGTTTTGCATCATTGCCCAGCTCCACTCAGTAGTTGGCAACATTTGCTGACAGAACTCAAGCAAGAAAGGGTCTATAGAAAACCAAATTCCATGTGCTTCTCGCTGAGAGCAGAGTCTGTTCCTGCCCAGAACAAGCAGCACAGGCAGATGCCTGACTTTCTCACATGTTTCTTTATAGAATAGCTTAGTTCAATTCTAGTTGGTATCCAGTGCAATCTAATCTAACGAAACTTATGGTAAATAATATTAAAATTCCACAAACGTCTCGCGAAAGCTTTATAACTAACTTATACCCCTGCTTTAAGCCTACAGACAGACCGACATTATACACGTGGTATGTGGCGTTGTATGTGAATACTGCATATGGGCACAGTGACATTTTGGTATAGATTACAGTGAAAAATTGAAGTTATGTTCCTAACTTCATTTCACTGCTCCACCATTCATTGGCTCCATCTGTCTTAGTCCTTTTAAAACAGCAACTCTGCTGTGCTGATTGACAAGGGGATAGATTTCCTGTCACAAAGTTTTGAGGTCAATCAATCACTTATGTGTATCAACTAGGCAGATCTGAAAAAGCCATTCTGAGGGAATTTTACTACAATGAACCCCTTGTACCGAGTTACTTCAATTTTTAAGCAAAATGCACGTCAGATGTTGGCCATAGCTCAGTGTAACCAAAACCAAAAAAGGGGTGGCGGTTATAATAACTTCCCAATCTTGCTATTCTGTTCCTCAGCCTTGCGTTAACTGTACCCCAATGGAGATCAGTGTTCTGCAAGAGACGCAGCCCCAGGTCTTTGGCTTCCAAACTACAAAAGGGCATTCAAACAGAGCTGATGCCTTAATTGTCAGCAAGATAGAGCAAATGTATTCATCTTTCCTGAAAAGGGTGTGGAATGGCAGGCTGGTAAATCAGCCTTAGAAATTATCTTAAATAGATTTTGTCAAATGTAATTTACACTTTAAATCTTGTGCTTTTAATGTCTTTTTGCAGACTTCAGAGTTAATCCACAATCATTCATTACTCACATACAAAGTAGACAAGGTGGGTGAGGTAATATCTTTTACTGGACCAACTTCTGTTGGTGAGAGAGACAAGTTTTCGAGCCACACAGAGCTCTTCTTCAGGTCTGAGTAAGCTTGAAGCTTGTCTCTCTCACTAACAGAAGTTGGTCCAATAAAAGATATTACCTCATCCATCTTGTCTCTCTAATATCCTAAGACCAACATGGCTACAGCAACTCTGTATATACAGAGTAGGATACTTTGCAATTATATACATTATGGGGATTATATTGCCTTATAGTGATAGACTCAAAGAGTTCAATCTATTTAGTTTAACAAAGGGAAGGTTAAGAGGTGACTGGATTACAATCTATAAGTATCTACATGGGGAACAAATATCTAATAATGCAATCTTCAATCTAGCAGAGAAAGGCAGAACACAATCCAGTGGCTGGAAGTTGAAGCTAGAGAAATTCAAACTAGAAATATGGTGTAATTTTTTTACGCTAAGAGTAATTAACCATTGGAACACTTCACCAAGGGTTGTGGTGGATTGCACATTTTTCTAAGAGATCTGCTTTGGGAACTATTGTGAGGAAGTTCTCTAGCCCCTGCTCTACAAGAGGTCAGACTAGATGATCAAAGTGATCCCTTCTGGTCTTGGAATCTATTAATTTGATCATTGTTAATTCATTAAGCATCCCAGCACCTCCCCAAGTGGCGGGTAAGAAATATTATACCTATTTTAGAGATGGATAAACTGTGGCACAGAGAGGTTTAAGGCCAATTTGGGGGGGGAAATGGCCACTGAGATTCAGAAGGGCTGGGCGTCCACTACTCCCAGTGGAGACCAGGGGAGCTCATCACCACTGAGAAACTGGGCTCTAGATTTCTAAAGTCGAGCACCCAAAATTACTGGGCAGTTTTAAAATCATGGACCTAAGTGTTGTCCCAAGGTCACATCAGAAATCTGAATCCCACCCCTCCAGCAACTAAACGGTAACACACACAACTTTCCAGAATGCACGTGTAAGTGCATCAGTGGCAAATACTTAAAATCAATACAACAGCTCTCTATGTTAAATTCAAATTCTACGGATTGTTTCTTTTTGTCAGTGACATTGCACATAATGTTGTATCTTCCAGTGCAGAGGTCTATGGGAGTTGAGAGGAACAAGTCTCTGATTTGGATACACATTTTTACTGTATTTGGATTAGAGAAGTGATTAAAAAATAAATGCAACTGCAAACACAGAAGTGATAGTGGAGGATTTTATATTTTTATTAGAAAGTCATGGCTTTTAAACCTGTTCAGTCACCTCTAAGCTCTCCATCTGGGATCATGAAACCTATGGGTTTCTAATCCCAGTAATGTTCAGAGCTGTATGAAAAGACTGTTTCACCTGGACTTTTGGGGCAGTTGCCTGTTGGGGTTTTGTTCAGATTATTTAGAAGATGAAAAACACCTCCTAAAATAAGCCCAAGAACATGGAGAGAAAGCAACAAATAAATTCATGTAATTAATCATTGCTTCTGTGGTGTTAAAAATATTGATTTATAGGTTTTGAACAGGATAGAGCAAGTAGAATGCCAAACTTGAGCAAACATGAGGCAGAACATTAGTGACAAGAGCTCTTTTTATATATGCGAACATTTAGTTTGAGAAACTTTAATCCTTTGCCCAATTCTGAAAAATTATAATTATTGCCAGCTGATAAAACAACAGTAACATTATGAGAGTTCTTGCATTTTTCTTTTGTACACATGCAGAGCTAAGGAGAAATGCTTGGCATGTCTTTAACAAGGGGAATTTTAGACCTCACTGTGGGTGTAATTTACTCAGCACAAGAGCTATGCACCACTGTAGTCCCATGTTAGATCTACTTTGAGGGCTTAAACGATGCATAAACCTTGTACTGATCCTCTTCCTAGGGGTGAATATCACCCTCTTAGGAGATGAGTCTTCCCTTAGTCTGATTAATGGGGATGGCCTGGGTATCTGACGTTAAGGTAGACTGCAGCCACACCACCTTAGCCATGATCCCATCAGGTCCCACAAGCTAAGAAGGATCAGAATAGGTGGTATACCTCCAAGCATGATCTGTTTACCTAGGTACCCCAAGCAGTGCTATTGGTGATTCGGTACATGGCACTTTTCCAGCCATATCCCTGTAGAACCAACGGCTCAGCAGCGCGCTGAGGGGCACTGTGCCAAACCAGATGTCATTTTCTAAGTGAGATAAGGACCTGGGTACTTGTCTCATTGAAGGTGTTATGGCCTTTTCTGCAGGATCTGCTGTGGCAGGAGAATGGTCATGGTCATTCACATCTCTAGATCCTATGATTTAATCCCACAGTCCCGGCCATACTGTAACTTCGTTACCAATACCTCCTACTGCGCCTCTAAATTCCCCTTGAAATTACAATAGGACAAAGTACTCTTCTTCACTTCATGTCCATAATGGATTTGTAAAGTTGTTATGAACTGTTAAACAGCTACTGCATTTCATACCAGAGGTGCCTGCATTTTTGTGGTGGGTGTATCTAGTATCTATAGATAGCATATCAGTTTAACTTTATTGGGTTCTGTGGGATGAACAGCACAATGTAACAGCACAATGTGATTAAAGATCATGCACCCGAAATGTTTCCTGGAGAGGTACATAATCATAGACACGTAGGGCTGGAAGGGGTTGCAAGAGGTCATCTGGTCCCAGCCCCCTGCACTAAGGAAGGATAGGCCATTCCTGACAGATGTTTGGGTAACCTCATCTGAAAATCCACCAACAATGGGGATTTCACAGCCTCCTGAAGAAACCCGTTTCAGTGCTTAACTATCCTTAATAGTTAAACAGTTTTTCCTAATATCTAACTGTGGTGGGGTGTCCACCTCACACAAGGCAGAGCACGTTAAATTAGGGTCAAGAAATCTGACAGGCTGCACCTGGGGGCAAGCCAGGTTTGGAAGGCTAATTGATGATGAAGCCCAGCTGGGCTGGGGCAGGCTGAGCCTGGATGAAGCCAGCAAGCTGAGCACAGCAGGGGGCTGCAGGGCAAATAGTCTGTGGTTGTTTCCTGGGAGAAGGGAGATGTGTTTGATGTCTCGCCAGAGTCGGTAACCCCAGAGAGGGAAGTAGCCTAGAGTTTCCCCCCCAGGGGAGGGAGTTTAAGCTGGTAAAGCCAGGGTGGGGGCAGCCAGATGACAGAGCAATGTAGTAGGAAAGAGTCCAGGGAAATATCATCAGGGTCTGGGAGGAAACAGACCGTAGTTGCTAGACACAGGGTACCTGGACGGGAACCCTGAGTAGTGGGCGGGCCTGGGTTCCCCTGCTAGCCACTGGGAACGTGGCCCAGAACCTGGCCCAGGACTGGAAGATTGGAGCGGATGAGACAGCTGATCCCATGGGACTGTCACTTTGATACCCCAGAAGGGGAGCACTATACCGACCCGGCCAGAGGGCTGAGTCACAAAGAGAGAGCACCCCGAATCCTGGAGGGGGGGAGGGAATGTGGTATGAGCAACCAGCAGCAGAATAGGTGCATCAGACCTGAGTGGAGTAGGAGCCCCAGCGGTGAGTGGACCCCACGACACTAACCTAATACCTGTCTAAGTCACTTCAGCACATTGTATGCAATTCATACACTCGTTACCCAAAAGAACAGTACATGAATTTGATCCTGTATGAGAGCTCCAGGCTTTCTATTGGATTGTGCGGCTGGTTTTTAAGCATCTAGAGTGGTAGGCTGCAGTTGCTGAGTGGCAGCTACATTGCTTTCCTGTCATACATTTCTGATAGCAATTGATCAGCATTACAGTCACTAGGGAGAAATCAAGTATAACATCTATCTTCAGAGTATTATACAACTGACTTTACAAGTGTTAGGTTAAAGTAGGTATCGAGCCAGATGAAGTCTGCCAGCCCACATTCCCTTCTGCCTCATTAGTGGAATGAATGTAGAAGTGGAATCGGACAACTCACCAGGGTGAACACGCGGATTTTCCTGGGCTATTTGGGGCTTTTAAAATTATTTATGTATTTCCTGTATGCACAATAATAAAGCTGCGAGGCAGGGAAGTGTGTGCTCCAGTGAGGAGGGGAGCATGCACCTCTGGCTGGTATATGCTATTTGAAGGGGAGAGGGGTATGCTGCACACTTTCGGAGGAGGGAGAAGATGTGCTATAGCAGAAACACCACAGAACGTAGGAATTCTATTGCTCCTGGATCTCCTAGGGCTTCTTTACACAAAATCCAAAGAGCATCCGTCTTTTTATATTGCAGTAAGGAGAAAAACTGCTGCTCTGGTCTGCATTGATTCTGAATGGATCAGGAAAGCTCTGAGCACATCCAGGATGACTGACAGCTGCAGAAATAATATCCTATTCACTCCATCAGTCATCTCTGCCTGCTCCGGGGGTATCCATTTCCAGGAAATGCAGTAATCTGACTTTCCCTTGTTTATATGTAAATTCCTATCTGTAGGGAATTATTGCACTCAAGTGATTAACGTCACTGAGTCACTAATCTCATAGGCCAGATCCCCAGCTGGTATAAATTAGTGTGGCTGCATTTACATCAATGGAAATATGCTGATTTACTCCACCAAAGGATCTGATCCCATGTTTTATAAACCACTTATAAAGCATGCTTTAATCACCCAGAAGTTCATTGCCTGCCAAGCATCTTATCAATCAGGTATCATCATAAATCAGTGTGGGAAAACTCTTTTGGGTCAAATAAGAACTGGCATCAGCCCTTATCCAAAGCTGGAAATAGAACTGAGCTCTTTTAGAGAGTGGAAAAGTTCACTCAACTTTTCCTTTTTACAATGCTCCTGCTGTCTCTGCAATTCCTGATTGGAGCCAGGACTAGAGTCAGCAAAACACTGTGGGGGGAACTGCTTTTTATGGCATTTCTGGCTAGTTGAAATCAAGGAAGCGGGAAGAAAGCAAGAGGCAGGTAGAGGGGAGACCCATTAGATGGGGTTAAAGGAAAAACTCTGGGATTTTAAGCTTCCTACTGTATGAATTTCAGCAAATCAATCAGGTAATTGGACAGAACAGCACTCACAGCCTCATGATGAGTATAGGCAAGGAGACAAGTCAGCTATTTCAGCCAAGCAGGGCATTAGCTTAGCTAACTGCAGCTTTTGCAAATGCTGAATGGTGTACAATTTTAAGTACTTTTGGGGGGGAGTTGAAAATGCTTTATTTTCTCCAAATGGAACATTAATGATTTTTTTATTCCTCTAGCTGCAACAGGATATCCATTGTAATATCCACCTTGGAAACGAGAGTAGTGTAATTAAAACCGCTACTTAGCCTCAGACACAATGGAGGTTTCCAAGATGAAGTGCACATGGAATAAAGCTAAATGCCTCGATCTGGCAATTAGTGCTTTATTAGAGCCCTGCGCACAAACCTCTCACCGTACAGCCTCTCTGAGTAACATGTGGGAGCTGTAGTGTACTTGCTAATAACTCTTCCTGAAGTTCATTTCAGCCATTCATCTGCCACCCACTCAGAGCTTTCCCCACAGCTCCCAAGTTGTTTAACCATAGTTAAAGCTGGTCCTAGCTCACTTATACCACTTCAGCAGCTGTTTCCTGATACACACCATATACAATGATACCAAGACGATGGGCACAGTATAAGAACCTGAATAGAATGGAATACAGAATAGAATCCCTTTTCATCTGTTTCACTGCAGAAAGCCAGTTTTTTCATCATGCCTCTTAGCCCATCCATGGCTCTGTTTTAAATTGATGAGTGGAATTCGGTGCTCATGAAAATGAGGCATTCATATTATCAGCCTGAGCCAGAGGCAATATCAGCCTTTTTAATGTCGGCTCCCCACCCTCTGCATCACAATGCATCCCTTCTGTTGCTGCATCACACTCCAGAACAGCAACCCGGTTTTACAGTCCTGCCTCCCACCCACCTAACAGTGCAACTTATCCTGACCTGAAATGGCCCTTCTGTGTCAGCCCTGAGAGCCCTCACATGGCTCTGCCAATTAACTCATAGGTAAACTGGGAGGAGATGACTTGTGTGGGTCTGCCAGGGCAAAGAAAGAGGTGGAAATATCTTGGCTTTCTTCCCTCCAAGAAAGAACTTGCAGTTCTTCAGGGTTAGAATAGTGAGGGAGAACATTGGAGAGCCCTGAAGGGCCAGAGAGAAGTTAATGGATGGGAGATTAAAAGCCTGACTGAGGGAAAGGAGCCCCACCAGTGAAATGAGCAGGCCTCTGGTACTGCAAACCCCACAGGATGCTGGGGCAGGGCCGGGGCAGGAAGGCTCGGGTCTGCACCACTGCAGGGTGGTGGTAGTGCAGCTGGTACAGCCCTTTCCCTTCACCGCCCTAGTTAATCGATACTTTCAGGTTTATAAACACGCACCTTCCCTGCGCTTTGCTGGCTTAACACGCACGCTTGCTTTCAAATCAAGTCCCCATCCCCACACTGAGGGGGGCAGAAGGAGAAATGCAATAATCACCCAAATGTGCTTTTTAAAAGTAATTCCTCTGTAATGGCTCTGTGCAGGGAACACGACCTCCCAGCCTCAGGTACCGCACTCGGCGTCGAGCTCGGCCCCACACCCTTAGTGGTTTCAGCTCCTGGGCTTCACACAGGACCTTTTGCACAGCCCAAGCAATCAGCTGCCCCAGCCTCCTCATTATGGCTCTCTGCATGGATGATGGTCACTTCCTTGGGTCCACAATTTCCTTCTGCACCTCTCTGCAGACTGAGACTGCCTCAGTTCACAGCACCATATCACCATCCTCAAGCCAGTGCCCAGTGCCTGGGCTCTCTGGAAGGCACACACTCTCCACCTGCACTGCTGTCTATGGGTATCTTTTGGATGGGAGGAGGGTGTTCCTCTGTTTCACCCCTGGATCTGCCAGGTCTCTCTCCAGCCACGGCTGCCAGCCAGTGATGTCTCTTGGATCCCATGTACTGACTCTCGGAGGGTTGGCAGAGGGCCCTTCACAGCCCTTTCCTCTTTTGATGCAAAATGAGGTTATTTGGAGGATAAGACAAAGGGCCTATCTAGGTACAGCTATGGCTCCTAAACATACGGCTAAGGGCCTTCCAAGAAGGAATGAGTTTGTTCTCCCAGCACTCAACCTCTGGAACACCCAGGATCTGAGCCACTGACAGTCCACATACACTTACTGGCTGTGCCTGTTGAGGGTCAGGTCAGCGCTGCTGCCATTCTGATGGAGCAATGAGAATGTGTGAGGCTTCATGCCGACAGCCGTCCCCACTGCCAGCCGTTAAAGAAGAAGACTGGACAATAATATAGTTACTGTCCCACTGCAGAAGGGATGCTGCTCCCTTAAAACAGCATGGCCCACTGAGTGCTGTGCTTGTGCAGCACAGAAAGGGTTAAAGAAAAGGATGTGGGGGGGGGGGGAAGGATGTGGGGCACAGTCCCCTGTATCAGAAATATCCTCAATAATTAGCGATGGTCACAGGGCTTCCAGGGGGCACTAATGCTGTTAACTGCCGTAATTAGGCATTTAATCCCCAGCATTGTGGCTGATTAAAGTTTGCGGCTGAGCCTGTCACTTTTATTTTCTGCATGACTACTGACACTGCAACTGGGGCTCTCCTGCCTCTGAACTGGGAAAGGAATGGCCCGGAGCTAAGGGGCTTGAGAAACTGCCCCAAAACCCAGCTGAAATGTGTGTGGAAACCAACATGTATTTGCCTGGAGATCCAGCACTCTGCGTCCTCCTACACTTCCCCTCTGATCACCTGCACTTGCTGAGGGAGAAGCAGCCCTCATTTTATAGATCTTAAACTTAAACCATTGGTACCTACTCTCTGATTCCAATCTTCCAACCAGTTGTGCACCCACCTTACAGTAGGTTCGTCTAGAGTATATTTCCCTACTTTATTTATGAGAAGATCATGGGAGACCATATCAAAAGCCTTACTAAAGCCAAGATATACCAAATCTTCTACTTCCCCCTTCCCCCATCCACAAGGCTATTACCCTGTCAAAGAAGGATATCAGGTTGGCCTGACATGATCTTGGCATATCCATGTTGACTGTTACTTATTGCCTTATTATTTTTAGGTGCTTCCAAGTTGATTGGTTATTGGCTTTTCTAGCTTTGTCCCTACATGTTTGGGGGCAGGGGATTAATATATATTCATCCTTCATAATTTGACCTAGTTTCCACTTTCTGTATGATTGTTTTTTAAGTTTCAGGTCATTGAAGATCTCCTGGTTAAGCCAAGGTGGTCTCTTACCATACTTCCTATCTTTCCTGTATGCATTGGGTTAGTGTGCTCTTGTGCACTTAAAAATATCTCTTTAAAAAACTGCCAGTTCTCCTGAACTCTTTTCCCCCTTCTCATGGGATCTTACCTACCAGTTCTTTGAGTTTGCTGAAGTCTTCCTTCTGGAAGTCCATTGTCTTTATTCTGCTGTTTTCCTTCTTACTAGGGTGACCAGATGTCCCGTTTTTAAAGGGACAGTCCCGTTTTTTGGGACTTGTTCTTATATAGGCGCCTATTACCCCCACCCCTTGTCCTGTTTTTTCACAGTTGCTATCTAGTAACCCTACTTCTTACCATTCCTTAGCATCATGAACTCTGTCTTTTTATGATCACTTTCACCCAAGCTGCCTTCTATCTTCAAATTCTCAACCAGTTCCTTCCTGTTTGTCAGAATCAAATCTAGAACAGCCTCTCCTCTAGTCACTTTCTCCACCCTCTGTAATAAAAAATTGTCTCCGATGGAGTCGAAGAACTTGTTGAATAGTCTGTGGCTGGCTGTGTTCTTTTCCCATTAGAGGTCTGGGTAGTTAGTTGCCCCTCACTACCAAGTCCTGTGTTTTGTTAGTTGTAGACCAGGGCGGGTCAAATGGCAAAACAGAGATCAAGGAGAGATTTGGGGCCAGATTCTCAGCTGGTATAAATCAGCAAGGTTCTATTCCTGGCCCTTTAACAGAATTTCTGTAGTGGTTGTATATAGAATATATAGTCTATGCTGGTAGCATATTCCCTTCTTTCCCCACCTCCCCACTATTTCTGTTATATACCGGTCTATGATTCTCAATTTAGCTTAAATACTTTTATTTAATCAGTTACTATGAAGGTCTGGCAGATCTTTAGTACATGTAAGGCTATTCCCTACCATGACATACCGCTGAGCTGCTCTGGGTCTGCTGAGTTGTTGTGCTGGTGCCTAGCTATCGGACAAAAAGTGTTAATATATCAAGCCAGAGAAACTCCTGGCTCCTCTACTTGTCTAGATAGACAGTGCCAAATCTGGATTCCTATCATGGGGGGGGAAACCTCACCTACTATAAATGTTCAAAATCACAGGGAAGACTGTAAATCTAAGTGTGGATACAGTGTCTGGCTGCACATTCCCTGCAATCCCCTTAGCACAAGAAAGATCTGCTACTGTGACATGACACGTGACAGTCACATCTTTATAAGCACTGTCAGATACAACCGCTCTACTTAATTTAAATAACTCAGTGGTTGAAATAATGTGTCTGGGCTTGTAGTAATTGTAACAGTGCCTAGCTCTTACATAATGCTTTTCATCAGTAGATCTCAAAGCACTTCACACCCTTTAATGCATTTATCCATAGTTTACAATCTCTTCCTAAAGGAAACACATTAAACAGTGGAGTGTGAAATGTGACTGAATACACTGCAAAGCAGGAAGGATTCACTGGCTACAGTGCATTTACAGAGTCCTGTCAGGAATGTCAGAAAGATACCATGGCTGACGGAGGCCTTCTGGGCCTAGAATGAGCCCTGACATCTTTCCTGGGACATCACACTCAATGTAAATGCTCTTCTCTTGCATGCACACACACTCACCCCTACCCCTCACTAGCTAAATTCCAACACAGCTTGGCATATACAAGAGCCTCCATTTCAAAGGCCCTTTATATCCAGAGGCTGCTGCTTCCTTTTTCAGACAGAACAAATAATTTATTCAACATATTTTGTCTTTTTTCTTTTCACAAATTCTCCTTAGTTTTCTCCAAAATGTTTTCCCTTTGAAGTCATCTGCTGAATTCTTAGCCTTGGTCATGAGCAGTTCATTGCAAATGTTCTCTGGCTGCAGTTCCAGATGTGTTGGTTATTTCTGACTGGGCAAGTACAGCTCATGGTCTCGTTCCTGTTCTCATGAGATAGGTGTAATTCTTAAATCGCCACATTTTCAAGTTCAAAATCCACTTTCCACAAATAGTCTCTGATATTATCTTAAAGGTTGCTGGCCCAGATCTTCAGCTGGTGTATTTTGGTATAGCTCCCTTGAAATCAATGTGAAACCAGATGAAGGTCTGAGCCACTGTTTCTTTTATATAAGCAAATATTTGCAGTGATATTTTTGGAGCTATTCCTCCTGTTCCGTTGCTTACACTGATAGGTAATGAAAAGAGAGAAGATCTCACCCTCTGTACAGGTTGCACAATATTGTCTGTTGTAGCCCACCCTTATCTGTTAAGCATCTGTATTAAGCCATGTGCAGAGGTAAGCTTTGTTTCTGGAGTCCTATGTTGATGGAAAGATTGCAATGAGGAGTCTCTGCTCCACAGGAGTGATTTTTTGAAAATGATGCAATTATAATATTTTGTATTTGAAATGGCTCTTCATTCAACTGAAAATTTAGTCCAGCCAATTGAAATTCTCAGCCTCTTCGTAGGGGAATATCGCAGAAGAACTCAAGGCTGCAGAATCGTCTGTGCTTTTAGGTTTCTATTTATTGAGAAATAATTTCCCTGTGCTGTTTTCTAAACTGCATTGACAGAAACAAAGCGGCAGGTCTTAGTGTTGGTTTCACTAGACAGCAGCCTTGCAGAATTGCAGGTTTGACCTCATTTTATCCTCTGAGTATTTAGAGATTGCATTCATGCCTAGAAACCATATGAGAAGAATATAGATTCTTTCCAGAGCACATTGAACTTGGAAACAATAAGTGACCTCTAAAGTTGAATTCTACAGCCACAGGAAGAGAGGGTTTTTTTTCTTTCGAAGTGATAGAAACAGACTTATATCAACACAGAGAGAGAACAGCTGTTCAACTAAAAATAACCAATAAAGTGGAAATAGCTTTTCTATTTCCAAATTATACCCTTTTGAAAAAATCATGATGCCAGTTCTGGGATTTCCTTATGCTTACCCTATCACCACTGCTTTCTAACAACAGAGGCTATCGCAGTTAAGGGAACTGATAGACAACTGATGGGGAAACTATCCCGTGTCCCTTTGCAAACATGTGCATGCAAAAAGTGAGCTCTGTGCCAGGTCCTGGCAGAGATTCAATATCAGGAGAAATGGTGACATTTCCACAGGGAGAACATGGCTTTTGGAAGTCAAAATAGGCAAATGGAAATTTAGACTGAATAGCAAGAAAAACATCTTATGGGTTTAGTTTATTCAGCTGTGGAAGACCTTCCCCAGAGAACTAGGGAAAAACACTATCACTTGAGCACAAGTGCAAACCACTGGGAAGGGGAAGCTGAGCAGACGCATTCCTCCAAATTTTGCCATCATGTATTCTCACTCCTGTTCCCCACTTCTTACCCAACCCCCTCTCCTCAGTACGTACTCAAGCCTCAGGCAGCAAAATACAGAGAATTTCAGAAGCCCTGCTAGTTAAAGGTAATTCTTTAAGCGTGCTGCAAAGTGACCAGGAATGCAGACAAATGCACATTTGATAGTGCAGTCTGCAACGAATATTAGCTTTGCCCTACGCAAGAGCAATGCAGGCACCACTATCCCACTCAGCTGTAGTTACGGGGGCTCAGCTGAGATTCTCCAATGATATTTAATATGTTTATTCTAAAATGTGATTCTTTTTAGCTTCAGCTTGCTTTCAACTCGCCACCCCTTTCCACTTCCTCCCAAAACAAACACCTGTATAAGCAGACACTGATTATTCCCAAAATGGGAGAGGCTGGGCTGTATTGTGGAAGATACTCCATTCCCAATTTATTGTCAGTGAGGGCTGGCTCCAAGCCCGGATTCATCAAAAGAAGAAAAGTATCTGCTTCCTGGCCCCTGGGGACACATCAAAAGCTAGCCTCTTCCTTGAAGTCATGAACTGCCTCATTAGTTGGAAGGTTGCATTGCTCTAACCAGTTCAATTAGAGAAAGGCATAGGAGGAGAACAGTCTTTTTGTGACTGAGCATGAACCAAACTATATCTTTTCCCTCAACAAGCAGGTCGATCCTGTAACTAAACATTCCTGTAACTGTTCACTAAAATGTTGCATTTAATTCACATACCATTGCTCCTGAAAGGATTGACTCTGGCTTCGCCCTATAGCAGGCATGGGAGGAGAAACACAAGCCAGTGCCCTCAGTGAGTCAGTATTTGTGATAATTTCTCCCTTCAGCAGACGGGATACTGGGCTAGATGGACCATTGGTCTGACACAGTATGGCCGTTCTTATGTTATTAGTAACAGGACAATGGCAATTGTTTAAAGTTGAAGGTAGTGACAGCTGTTAGAGTTAAAGGCAGAAGATGATCTCACTCTATGGAGAGAGCTGTGCTATTGCTCAAACAGTAATAATGGGCTGGATGCAGGAATCACTGGGTGAGGTTCTTTAGCCTATGTTAGGCAGGAGGCCAGACTAGAAGATATAATGGTCCCTTCTGATCTTAAAATCTACGAATCTCTGTATGTACTTATACTGACTCCATCCCTGGATTATCTGAGCACTTTAATCACTTCATCCTCCCTTTTAAGGTCCCTGACTCTGGACAAGTCAGCCAGGTGGACTGCCCCAGAGCCAGGCCTCCATTCTCTTTCATGGAGAATTTCTTAATTGTTGGCTTTCATTCAAAGCCAGAACGAAACCAAAGTTAAAAATATCAAAACCCGCTGTGAAACGGAATTGCCTTTCTCTGCCCAGCTCTAGCTGGGATCTTTTATTTGTCTTCTGGATGTTGAGCCTTTGGGTTGCACCTGGCTGACACTAATCCCATGTCTCTGGAGCTGGTGCTTTAAGTAAAACACCTAGTATTGTGAGACTCATGATAAAATCGCAAGTGTTGGCTATACTGCACCCCATTCACTACTGCTGCCATCTGATATAACAAACTATGCATTAAGAATAGGAAGAACACTTGCCAATTGTTTTGGCTTCAGCAGATTCCAAATGTGACAGCAGAGACTAGAAAAAAGCATATAATATGGCTCTTCTAGGCAGCAATGCCAAACCGGTTTGGTGCTGAGCAGCAGCTTGATGCCAAAGGCCTGTGATTCTCCTCTCTCTCTTTTAATAATTTACACCAATGTAATTTTACATCACTGACTTCAAAGGAGTTGCTTGTGATTTGCAGAGACATAGACAAAAGGGGAAGCCGGACCTATGGTTTTATTACAGTTAGCGACTGCATTTTTGTAGAGTTAAGCCAAAGGACGTTATAATTCTTTTACACCCAAAAAGCACCACAGCCTTCCCTTCCTGTCTCTGACTTGATTAATCCCACATAAAATGTTCTGTGATTGCAGCATGTTTGTACACACCTGAGCCATTTCATCTGAGACCTTGTCATGCATGTTTTAATCAAACACTGTTTATTAGAGATCTGTCTTCCCTGGGTCTGATCAACACAAAAGTGTACAATTCCCTTGGCAACCCACAAAATTGGTTGGAGAGGAGACTGGAGGGTGGTACCATCAGGAGTGCCAAGTCAGATTACACTGCAGTACAGATTACTGACACAACCAAAGAGATTCCTTGGGAAGGGCTGCTGAGTGCCAGAGTGTGTTTGGGAACCAATGAGTCGGGAATAGACAGGAATAAAAGGATCTGATTAATAAAAGACTGTCTCTGTTTAGCAGCACTGATGTTACAATTAAGATGATTTTTTTTTTTAAATGTAGGCCATTTAAGCAAGTTTAGAAATCCTCACTATACAAGGCTAAGAATTTTGTCTTCAGTCATCTTAACATACTCAGGCAGAGCTATCAAATTTATTCATGTTCAAAAGGATTTGTCAGACGCAATTGTTTTTCAGGTGAATGCACTCTCGCTGAAGGTAAATTCTGGCCCCATTTAAATCCATGGCAAAAATTCCAAGGTAGGTCTTCACTGCAGCAGTCACCCAGGTGATTGGCACCCAGGTCTGGCCACATGGTCTAGCCTGGGTGTTAGCTACTAGACCAGGAGCAGTCAATTATTTTTTGTCAAGGTCCAGACTCTAGAGAAAATAATAATAATATAACAATAATGATAAGTAACTAAAAAGATTTCGGGATCTGTTCAAAAGTGTCTGACGGTCTGGATTTGGCCTGCGGGCTGCCTATTGACTACCCCTGTGCTAGCCTGTTGCTGCACTCCCCCATGTGTGTCGCTGGGGGCACACCACATGGGTCTTTGCACTGCAATGAGCTGAGACGCTCTTTCCCGGTGAATTGTGGGAAAACGTGTCTGCCCTACTAAACTCATGGGGTGAACTGTGGGAAGGTGCTGGAGGACTATCAGCACATGAATGGGTTAGCTTGCATCCTCACTGCAAAGGGGGCAGGTAACCAGCCTCACTGAAAGCGGAATGCAGGCTCTTACCCATCCCCCCGAGCCAAGCCAGCTAGCCCGGGTTGAAAACACCACCAAACTTGGATGAGCAGGTTATGTGCGTGGACAGAAAGGGGTTGGGGCAACACCAAGTCAGAGCCTGGGGTAACTCTTCTGTGAAGACATAACCTCATTGACTTCAGTGGGGACAAGATTTCTCTGCACTGGCTAAATAACTCAATAGCCAAGTGTCTATTTGCCCTCTTTCTATTTTGCAGGGTATGTACTTGATGCATTAATGCTTCCATGATGATAGGCCCCCAAATTTGGGGGGAACAATTCCTCTACCGTTGAGATAAGAGCTCATTTCCTTTGTGCTCCATGTTCCAAACACAAGTCATTCTCCAGGTGTGGTCTGACGGCTGCAAAACCGTTAGCCCAAATGATGGGATGCTGCATAGAGCAATCACGCCAAAGTACCGCCAAAGAATTTCAAAGTATTCTCTCCAAAGAATCACAAATTACAGACTGGGATTACAATGGCTGAGTAGTGCTGCCTCTCTAATACCTGTTAAACAGTGAGCGATTGGGCTATTGACTACTCTTCAGTCCCAAAATACAGTGAATAAAATGCACTTATATGCTGCGAATTTTCAGTGCTCCTCAGGTACCCCATTTTCCCATGGAGAAAAATGTGATTCCTCTTCAAAGTGGTTAGATCTAATATGCTCTCACACTGTTCATGGTTGTAGGATGCTGTGTGAATTTTAAGTTGTTGATGTTATCACAAGAAGAAAAAATATATCAGTGACTTTTAAATACAGAAAGATTTCTACAGATTAGTCAGCTTCCAAACCCAGCCAGGGACCATGTTTAGTTATAGGTTTGTCTGGGGCCAAAACAATGGTGCCCAGTCCTAAATGAGGCCTCTCAGCGCTCCCACATAAATAATAAAAGCCAATAGTAAGTCTGCAATGGAGGGAATAGATTTGTACTGAGGGTGAAATACAAGGTAAATTTAAACTTTAAATATCTCCTAAAAATTATCTTTCTGACTACATCCTCTTCTCCAAAATAAATTCAGTACTTTAATCCTCCCATATCTCTTTCACCCCATCAAAAACATGAACTCAGGACAAGAAGATACCCGTTCATAGTGAGTTCGGTAACCAGATTACACCATCCTGGAAGTGGATGGTGATACGGAAGGTTCTCCCCTAGAAGAAGTTTGTCAGATGAATTCCCTACCATGGGTGATTGATTAGAGAGAGACAAACAGGAACCTCAGATCTGAGCCACTTGAAATTTCAGGAGGATTAAAATCTCTGTAATCCTGTCTGCCTGTATAGATTAGGGTCCAGGTGAACTAAAATCAGAAGGAGTCTATTGTCCAATTTCTCTTTAGGATGCAGTAAAAATCTCATGAGGAGGTAGTCCAGATCAGGTAACCTCGCAAGTTTTCCACTAGCTGGGATGAAATCCTCAGGAGAGCAGTTTGAGATTTTGGCACCTTCAAATCCAAACACAAACTGCCCCCTCCCCCCGATTCAGCCTTGTTTCACTGAAAACAGGTCCAGCAAGAATTCCCTTTGGCCTCCCCCGTGCCCCCCTCTATCCAGCGTCCATACGGTCCTAGCCTTTGCTAGAACAGCTGCAACAGAAGTCTTGTTTTCTGGGTGGTTCTAGGGTTTGTGACTCTTCCACCAAGGAGCCACTGCTGCCATTAGTATGCATCAGCTCTAGGGTGCTTTATCATTCCTGTCAAAGCCACAGACTCGCAGCTTCCATTATTAACTTAGCCGTGCTGGGGGGCCGGAGCCAGGCACTAACATACTCCCTTAGTAAGAGAGAACTGCAGAAGGTGCCTACTCCCCCCGACCCCACAATGTGCTCCAGCAGCCACTGGGAGACTTGCCTCAGAACAGCCTTATTGCATTCGTTCAGAGCATGTTAAATAAGAAAACTTGATTTCATGGAGTTTATCAAATTTTCAGCAGAAATTCTTGGTGAAGAAACCTTTTCTTTCCACCCCCCATAATATTTTCTCCTTCCTCTCCCTGCCCTGGTACTGCCACACACTGAGCTCTTTCAATACATTTATTTTCCCATGTACAGGGGGGAATTATCAAAGCCAGAGGGGAACCCTCCATCACAATGCTGATCTGTCATTGGCTGGGGGAGGAAAAACCCTGTCCTGAAAGTTATTAGCATGTATTTGTTAATGGCATTGAAGGATATCATATATCCAAGTGCTGATTGCCCTGAGCAGCTTATACCACTTGCAGTTTGTCCATCTATGTTCAAAGAACTAGTTGGAATACCTTAGAAAATGAAGTATAAACATGAACAATTGTGGAGACTTTTACAAAATCTGCTCTCTGCTGTCTTGGGGCATTCGGTTCTGTATTTTAAAATGTGCAGTGAGCTCCAGCCGATGGGCACCTCCCCAGCCCAGAGTGCTCATGGGCATTCAGTCCCAGGGCGGGCACACGGTCCTCAGACCGCTAAGGCTCATTGTCAGTATCACCCCCTCTCTAATGCGGGTTCCAGCTATCTCCCCTTGTCTCCAGCGGCACATCAGTAGCAAGTCTCTTCTCCTAATTGATCATCTCTGACATTTCCTATGCAGCTTGATACATGAGAAACTTCCTGTCCTAGGTCAGCTGTACTCCCTGGGAGGAGAGCAAGGCGTGTGGTGTGTGCCACAGCCGCTCCTTTGCAGCACTGGTGGCTGGCTTGCTTTCCTAAGAAGGGTGATGCTCCTCTCAGGAGTAGATGTGTGATGCTACAGAAGCCACTGGAATAAGCAAAATCTCTTGAACCACATGGGACCACAGGCAGGCACATGGCATGTGCCTTTTGGTTGCTGAGAAACACCCACTGGCTCTACTAAATGCTGCTGTATTTTATTGCCCTGCTGGATAGACCTGGGTTGTGAAGCACTGTTAAAGAGCTCCGTGGTACCTTAGAGGTGGTTGCATTTTGGTAGCCACCTTGGTGTACATTTTTCAGACTTAGCAAGGTATGTTTATCCCTGTAGTAAGTGAGCATGTCTGTAACCTCACAACACTCATGTGACTTAGGCAGATACTATTATCCCCATTTTATAGTAAAGGGAAACGGAGGCACGGAGACATTAAGAACCAGATTTATCTAAATAAGGGACCAGACTTTCCCTTGCCGCTCTCCCTGTAATACCGATGGGCAGATTTCCCAACATCCCCCTGCACGGCCTGCGTTGAGTTTGCACAGCACTTTGGGAGCCTGCAGAGTAGAGGGAGCAACAGGAACAGTCTCATGAACAAATCAGTCACTCTCCTTCTCCTAGTTTGCTTTTCTTCCTTTCAATTCAGCCTGTTTCCTACAGGCAAGGACAGACCCCTCCCACCTCCCTCTATACTAAAACCACCGCTAGCCCCACAGGTGAAACCTTCTTTCATCCTCCACTATGATACTCACAACACCTGCCCTAAGGGAACACCCCTCCCAGCCCAGCCTAATCCTGGGCTAAGGGAAGACTTCAGCTCAAGTAGTATCAGGTGCTTCTCATTAGCCCTATGCTGTGGTGTCCCTTTAAAAGATTTGCAGTCAGCCCCAGCAGGTCCTTAGGGAACAGCACTTCCTGGAGGGGGAGTGGGGAAGGGGGGAAACTTGCTGTTACAGTCAGGTGCCTGACCAGGGCAGTGAAGAATTAAAGGCTCTCAGTTCTTCTTCTTCTGTTTTGTTCGTTTGCTCAGAGAGCTAGACTGAGTCCCCCTGGAATGAATTAAAAACAGGACTGAAACCTAGAAAAAGCACCAGTGATTCTCTTTCTAGTTTTCATTTTCAAGAATAAAAGCCCAAATTAGTGGCTTTTAAATGGGAACAAAAAATTCCCCCAGGATGGGAACCCTTTGTATTACCCCCAGCCTAGGCTTCCTAGACTACTCTTAAGTTGCAGGAGTAAGCCAGCCCCTTAACGTTCCACCAGCATCAGCGGCACTGTCCTGTCCCTTCTGGGGGCCGTGTGCTCAGGCTTGTTCAGTCTGTGCACAGAGATTTCATATTGAGAAACCTCTCCAGCCCCCTCTCAGTTTGATAATTCAGTTTGACCTTTTGTAGCACCTCAAACCTTAAAGAGACCGTTCTATCCAGACTGCACTCAGAGAGGTACTTAACGCTAGGGATTCAATACACTTCAGCAGAGTGGGGGGGAAAGCAGCTCTGTCCAAATATGACCAGGAGCTGTGTGGAGTTTTATTCCTCTGCAAACGTATGCTAGGTGCCACTTGGCTAATCTCTTCAGAAATGTCTCACTGAGATGGCCCCTCCATAAGAGCCTTATTTAGTATGGCGGCGGTTGTTTTACAGGAGTATGGATAATTATCCTAATGCGAGGCTAATCCATCAAAAGCAGCACTGTGTAGTGTGCTCTGCCTTTTCTAATTATGACATTAATAAGTCACTAATAAAGTGTAAACGTCCTTCAGGAGACCTTCACTGGGGTGCTAATTAAAAGGAACCCTTTCAGCCCTGAGCAGCGAGCTGGTGACAGGGCTAGCAGAGTCTGGGTCCTAGGCTTGGTCCTTTTGCCTTGGACAGATGGAGGGAGGAAGTGCAAAGGAAGCATCTTGAAGGGGAAAAGGGAACTGAGGGCTAGGGCAGGTCACTCGGGGACAGTGCAAAGCTCAGGGTGCTGTTCAGGGGAGATGTCCTAGGTGATCACATAGGAACTTCCTCTCCTCTTCCCATCCACCCCCGAGCCACGCATCTCTTGTGCGTTTTTGGATCCTGGGATGGCAGAATTGTGTCTGAACAAGACCAGGAGGCTTAGCCTAAGCAAACCATTAGTTAAAGGAGCAAGCTTGGTGGGTCAAAGAACCAAAACTGCCTCTGCAAACTTATTGGAGCTGCTTTGGTCTGGGACCCAGGCTCCTGCACTGGCATTTTTGGCTCTTCCTGGTTCCTGGTCTGGCTGGGGTGAGGCAGCGCACAGATGGATTGAAATAAAATGGTCACTTTGGGTTTTGTATCTCGCCAAGGGCTCAGTGTTTCAGTCGAGTTTTTCCTGCAGCCCTGCTCATCCCGCTTCTTCCCACCTGTCCCCACTAGCCGCCTCTGCTCTACGTGCACATCACTGTGGTCTGTGATGCTAGCAGGGCTTTGACTAGGGGTGCAAGTCTCCAGACTTTAGGAGTGAGATTCATTATCTCCCAGCTCCAGAGGGACCAATGTGCATAGAGCTGCCCCCATACTTACAATCAGGAGAATAAATGTGTGTGTCTGTCATTTCCACAGATATTGGTTACAGTAACTCAAACGGCTGTTGTTCATTGGCAGGAAACTTCCATGCCTCCTTGGTGGCCTCCTTTCCACTGGTTGCTCCTGTAGTTTCATTTCAGGTCATTCCTCTCCAGCAGAGCATTTCTGAGGTGGGATATTGATCTCATTCTCCAGTCAAGAAACTCACCAAGTGCTAACACATATCCAGGTTTTTTTCCTTTGGAGCCAGTGGGAATAGCCAGATCCCTTTTAGAAATGAAAATATACCTTCAGCTCTGTCACTAACAGACTTGCATGGAGATGCCAGTCAGTCACACTTATTGCAAGATGCTTTTTAATGAGTGAGGGTTTTCTCAGAAATTCCCTTCATTGATCTCATCTGCCACACTTGAAAAACCTCTTACCCAAGGCTAGCTGGGACACTGAGCTGCCAGTGTAGTCTGCTGGGCTGCCCCTTGTGCACAAACATTTGGACCCAATGAGATGAAATTGTCCTCACCTCTGGGGCTCTGACAGGAGCAGAGATCTCTGACTTGCATGCTTGGGTCAGGCTCTCAGTTTGGATAAGAGAAAAGAGACCAGTGAGCAATGAGCACCCAGAACTGCCACTGACTTGAGGGGAAGCTACTCAGATGCTATAGTGCTGGGCGGCAGAATAAAACCCTAAGATAATATAGAGACAGGGGTGCAGGAGGCACTCTGCACCTCCTTGGATTGTCTATAACATAAACCACTTTAAGTGACCAGGCCACCATCCCTCACCCAGTAAAGATGACTCAACAGAGGGGGCCTCTGACCAGCACTTTGAAAACATTCCCCAAGTACCTGCATGACTTCCATGTATCCTGAACTGTGAGGAACATCCAGTTACCAAAGCCAATGAATTTCAGCTCACTAGGACAGCCAGAGCACACCCATGTTTTGCAGGGGGCTTCCATGGGACCCCCAAGCTTTGCTGGAGAGAACAAATAGATTTTGGGTTCCATTTGCCTTAATAGAGGATGGCACCAATGTAGAAAATCTCCTCCAGTTTTACATGCAAATACTCAGCAAAACTGAGGGGTTTCACACAACTCTAGAAAAGTCCATTGGTTTAAAGCAGTGTTTCCCAAACTTGGGACACCACTTGTTCAGGGGAAGCCCCTGGCTGGCCGGGCCGGTTTGTTTACCTGCCGTGGTTCACTGCTCCAGGCCAATGGGAGCTGCTGGAAGCGGCGGCCAGTACGTCCCTCGGCCCGCTTGGTTCTGCAGGTGCTGTGGCAGAGGTGAGCCTTTCGGAAGAATTTGAAGGAGGCAGCGGTAGTGGCTGGCTTGAATTTGATCAGGGAGTTTTCCCCTGTGTATATGAGGTAGTGTGGGAGGGAGCGCGGAGGCGTTTAAGAGAGAAGCTGACTGGCGGGGTGGATAGAAAAGAGGACAAAGAAAATGGCCTGGAGGAAAAAGCAGAGATGAAACAATGAGAGAGAGAGAGAGAGAGAAAATACAGCCATGATTTTAAGGTTAATAAATTTTATTTTGGCAGAGAAGCGGGGGCTCACTGCAGGATTTTGTCTCCAACCGTTGAAAGGCCATTGCAGACTCATGGGCCTGGCAGATCTATCCCTTGGCTTTCAACCCTCTACAGAAGGTGCAGCGGAGCTAGCAGAACAACATGTTCTATTCCTCTGGTGTTCAAGCATGTTCGTGCGAGACTCTGGCTTGCTAGCAATCACTCTCCATTCAAACAAGCGCATCTTTCTGCTAAGAAAAGAGATTCAGGGATGGATAAAGCAACCTCCCCTCCTGCTATGAGATCTCGGACAACATGAATAAGAATAGGATGACCATATTTCCCAAAGGGAAAACGGGACACTGCGTGGGGCTGGCCAAAGCCCCTGGCAAGACTATCATTGATCACTGGAACCATGCCGGCCCTCCCACCGGAGCCCTGCCTACCCCCTTGCACGGGGCTGGCATCTCCACTCACCCCCCTGCATGTTCCTTCTTACCGCACCCCACTTTTTTGACAAAAGTGAGCATTTGTCCCGTTTGCTCTTGCCAGCCGATCAAGTTGGCAAGAGCAAATGGGACAAATGCCCACTTTTGCCAAAAAAGTCGGGACGGCCGGGACAGGGCTTAAAAAAGGGACTGTCCTGGCCAAATCAGGACATCTGCTCATCCTAAATAAGAAGCTGGAGGAGAGACAGAACAGCATGAGCACCTAGATACACGTTTCATCCACCCACTCGGCAGACACAATAATAGAGGTATTAGGGATGTGTGCAGCAAGCACCAGTTCCAAGCAGCAGCAGCTCATTAGATATTCTTTGGCATGAGTGGAAAGATTAATGACTAGACACGTCTGAAATGGACAGTGAAAACACCGATTCATTGCAGATATCTATTTTTTAGAATTTAGCAAGGATTAAACTGATTCATCAAGCTTGCGCATTGAGTCCCAGCTAAAAGGTAGTCCCTGTGTTCAGCACTCAGGCACTCTATGATGGTCAGTTCTGTACAGAAATGCCTAAGCCAGAGATGCGCAGAGTTCATGCCACGTCCCCGTGCTCTTTGTCCCATATGCTGACTTGGATGGATCTGGGGGGGCTCAGCATCAGGCCCTATATACGCATCCACTGTTTACCATGCACAGCCTTTGGACGAATCCTAGTGATTTTTTTAGCTAATGGGGGTGGGGGTTGAAATGAAGGTGATAGTGTTAAAGTACTAGGTACCTGCATTTACCTAAAGAAGCCATTAAATATTTAGGGCCCAGACCTTCTCTTTTAGAGAAGATATAAGGTAGGATCATACCATTCATTCTCTACCCTGCAAGTATATGCTCACGCCCTGATTTAAATTAGAAACGGTGTCAAAATTCATGGCAGGGTTCAAAAGTACCATCTCGCTGTCATGTGTTGTGATGCCCCCGGTGAGGTCAGGAGGCAGCAAATGGCAAAGGGCGGTCGTGTCATTTCCCTGAAGGAATACAAGAGGTTACATTGCGTCACATCGGAATTTAGCAAACATAAGGCAGATAAAACCAAGCCACTTTGCAATGGGACAGTAGCCTAGGTTCACTCTTTGGTTATGTTTTAAAGCCAGTTAGAACAAGCTTGGAGACAGAGAAATGCTGGGAGTAAAAGGAGGTCATTGCTCCAAAAGGATGATTTTCATGTGCAGGTCGGTAGAGAAATCTGTCCTTTATTTACACCCAGAAAGAAGGGAATCCAGAGTCTCCCCAGAGTGCTCGGAACTGAGCAGTAACACTCCATCCGGTTGAGCTTTGCACCCCGTCGGGTTGAAGTGTGGCTGCTTGGGAGAGTCTCCGTAGAGAGCGGGCTCCTGGTGCCCTGTGAACGCGAGGCTGCCTTTCCACAGGCAGTACTTGTCTGCCCTGGGGAATTTCTGCCAGAGGCGCACACACATGTAGAGCTGAAGAATTGATAACTGTGGTCAAGAGGGGAAGTCAAGAGGTGCTAGGCCAGCACCCTCCCGTCCCCCCTTGCTGATGCTTTCACACTGCACAGGCTCATCAGCGTACGTGGAACTTCAATGATCCTGTTGCAAAACGCTTAATCTCCAGGTCTTTTCTCCTCTTGAGGACGGACTCTCGTTTTTTCTGACGGTATCCCATGCTTCCTGGGTGGGGCCAGAGCTAGGGGAAATAGAGACAGATCAGAAAACTTCCCTGGCCGTAAGATCACTTTGCCATAAAAGGAATGCCCAAGGGAAGGGGTGGAGACCCCATTGCTGAAGTTACCCAGACTTTGGCCAGACACTGCCTTCAGGAAGGCTCCAATAGAGAACTATCTTGCCCTCCCCTCTCCATCTACTGTGAGAGACAAAGGGCTCTCTTGATTTGTTAATGGCTGTGTCACTACCTGGTGAATCTGCTGCGGGACAGTGCAGAAGGTCATAAATATCACAGCTCCCTGCAGGAAGGTTGGAGGTGTCACACAGTATCCTGGGAGAACCTTACAAAAGAGGGAGTATAGAGACCAGAGAGAAGTTATCTGCAGCATGTGGGGGTTGAAGTCAGCTTGGGGCAAGGTGTGTTGGGGGAAGGGAGAGGAAATGGCTGCAGATGTGCTCCAGTAGTGAACTCTGAGGTGGCACATTTGTCCCACGGTCCTTCCAAGACACCTTTGTTGGTGTGCAGGCTAGCAGTTGGAGGGGGTGAGGTCAGTGGGATAGAGGAGGGGAAGAGAAATGCTGAAGGGCTGCATGATTTATCTCGAAACTCCTCTAGTACTATGTATGGCAAGGGCATGCGCAACTCTCTGTGGCACCGTCTGAGGTGGAGTTATTGTAAATAAAAATTAATAAGTAATAAATAATTTTCCCCATCGGCTGAAAATCAAGGTCATCTGTGCTGACAGATGTCTGTAATCTCCGAGGAAAGTGCTCTGCTCCCGCATCCAGGTATCATTGCTCTCCGGGATGCTGAGATTATTTTCTAGGAACCTTTGCTGCCGGGCTCCCTGAGCTGTGACGGTGCCCTCTGCCTCAGGAAGCCTGTGTTCTTGTGATATGTCCTCTGTAATCACAGGTCATGGCACGACCTACTTCCCTCCAAGATGGAAAAAGAGCTCTCTTCCTTTTCACCATGGCAGCATCACAAACCCTTATCTGTCAGCTGAAGAGCAGCGCTTTGTAAACCTGACCTGAAGTCCCCGCATGAAGAATACTATGATGAGAGAGACATTTCAGTCTTTAGTTAGCTGAGCCACTGCATGGGCTATATTTAAATCGAAAATGACTGAGCTGCCTTGGGTCATACAGTGGCAAGAGCTTGCTTCAACCTGCACACAGCCCCAAAGACTTTGTCCATCAGCACAATCACAAGAAGTTTGGGTGGATAGATGTACAGCAATTCTATATCTGCTGTACCAGGGACCGGAGTGATCTCAGACACAGAGACACCCCTTGCACACCACTGGTATTCCATGTGGCTTATTCCTCAGCAGATTTTTATTTGCTGTTGTTTTTTAATGGCACTGGGGAGGAGCTCAAACTGAGTGTAAGCTAAACTTAAATATCTGTGACTCTGGAGAGGTGGAATGAACTATGAAGAAATGAATGGTCCCATCCAGTTGGGGGCACGCTCAAGCTTGTTCAGCTAAGGAGAAGGAGCCAGCTTTAAAATCCCAACTTGGTCTATCGACCCCAATCCCGCACCATGCTGGGGAGTTAAGGAGATAAATGCTGCAAATATGAAAACTGATGGGGCTAAACTGAGATGATGCTGTCAAGAAAAGGCAGATTACAGGAGATTATGGAAGAGGCAGATCTGGCTATTCAGCATCACATGTGAAATGGCCTAACTGACTTCAGCCCCGTTCTTTGTCCCCATCAAAGAAAGCCCCTTCCACCACTCCTGCCACACGTCAGTGCTAGAGCTGGGTGGATTTTCCCAGATGGATAGTTTATTTGCCGACATGCCGTTTTAGTCGGCCCAAAGCTATTTGTAAATTTGGCACCGATGGCTTTGGCCATTCACAGACCACTTGGGCAGGCGGAAGAGGTGGTGCCAGTGCCTCCATTGCCCACCTTTAGCCCAGTTTCGGGCACTCAGCTGGGCTGTGGGAGTCCCAGATTCAAATCCCCGCTCTGAAACAAACCCCAACAAACTTTTTCAATGCACCAAAAATTCCAAAAGATTTCAGCTTTGGTTCCACCCAAACTGAATTTTTTTTTTTTTTTCAATTGTTCGGAACTGCCACCAAAAGACAAAATCAGTTATTTGTCTAGCTCTAATCCGCACCCCCTAATTGTCAGCCTCAGTGGAGACACAGAGGAAAAAATGGGCCATGGCGCCTGGATTCCCCTCTCACCCCTGCAGGTCAGGGCTGAGCCATGTTGGCAGAGAGGAGAGCTCCTCACTGGGGATAAATAGAGGTGTCCACCTGCAGAGCCACCAGCCCCGCACTTCTCAACAGCCTGCATTTCCAAGCCATTGAACGGAGATGGGGACAGAACAGGCCCAGTCAACAGCACTGTTCTTTGGAGCCAGGTTCCTTCCGGGCTGGCTGAGAAGGGCAAAGCTGATTTACTCGTGACAGTTGCTGTTTACCCGCTGGTACCTGGAAAGTGTTCCTTAATAAACCTCTCTTGATGTACAACTGTCTGGAGCTTAATAAACTCCACAATTAGTGATCGCTCAGGCTCCCCGTCCAGTTTATGTAACTCATCTCCAGATGCAGATGCTCTGCGAGACATTCCTTCACCTGTGATTAAATAGCAGCCTTCCATCAGAAAGCACAGAGAGAATTGGAAATCCCATGGTTTGCATTATTTAGTGATACAACTGTTGGAAAGGCCAGCTGCAAATGTAAATCGTGGGGATAACAGCTCAAGGACAGTTTAGCGAAACACCAATGGGTTAATTAGGAATGTTATGAGCTTTCCAAAACACCCAGGGGAACCCTGTTGGATGGGCTGCTCATTCCAAAACATCTGGGGCTTGTTAACAGCATTCTGCTCCATTTAGTTGCCATCCTCTTTGGGAGCCAGTACCTGGAAAGCTCGGAGCGGAAGATAATGACCCGCCAGTAGCTTGCAAGGTATCGAATTATGCACATTAACTGCTACCTACTTTCCTTAATGGAGAGGAGTACTTGGGATTTTATAGAGTCATCTCCCTGCCGCCCCAGCTTTCTCACAATCAGCTAGTCGTAACCAGACACCACATATTTCACTCCCAAATCTAGCAGGGGAAAGAAAGAGTGCAGAATGTACTCTAGCTGCCCGGGGCCATAGGTTCTCCGGCATGCTGAAATCTATTGCAGTAGAATCCATTGGGTGTCCTAATTATCCACCCTGATTAAGAGTTTGTCCCAATTAAGAGAAGAGGCCATTAAAGAGAAATTGCCTGAAAAGACTAAAAAAGGACATAAAATCATGTGTTGAATGACTCATGGAACAAACAATGTTACTTGGGGCATTTCATCTGCCTTTGATCTTTATCTTCTCCTCCTAGTATATGGGCTTGGCGATTTCTGTTATTAGCAGGCCAGAACTTGGAATCTTATCCCTGTTTAACACATGATTAAGCACTATGCAGTCACCTTGCACCCGCCCATTTTGACCCCATTAGCTGACATTTATGCTAATACTGTCCCAATTAAGCAGTCATCCGTAATTGTCATGAGGCTACATCCGTTCCCTGGACAATGTCCTAATAAAGCAGCCGTCCCAGTTAAGCAAGTCCCCATAAAGTGGAGTGAACTGTATTGTGTTTATATAGCACCGGGCTGGGCCTGGCCTCGATTGGTGCTGGGCACCTCCTGCTGATGAGATGAGGACGGTCACAGCTTATTTCACCCATTGCTGAAATGTAGCTACCTTTGGGATTCAATTATTGTTTGTATGATGTTGGTGTCTAGAGGCCACATCTGACTAGGGATACCATCGTGCTGGGAGCTGCACATACACAGCAACAGTCCCTACCCCAAAGAGCAGGAGAAGGAACAGGCATAGAGGGGTGAAGTGACTTGCCCAAGGACACACAGCAAGTCAGTGGCAGGTCTGGAATGGAACCCAGCACTCCCGAGTCCCAGTTCAGTGCCCTCTCTACTGCAACCTGTCGCCTTCCCTCAGCAGCTAGGTAAGAACATGCAGCAACAGAACAAAATGGTGCAGGTTGCTGAGCGTATCGCTCCTGGCAAGGGGGAGTCACAGCATCACCCCAGGGATTATTTTAATTTTTCAGTTGTTTCACTAAAAAACGTGGGGGTTTTGTTTTCCGTTGTTCTCCCCACACATACGCTTTAGCTAGCTTCCCCCTTTCTCAATTGCAAAATTGAAAACGGAAAAAAAATAAAATAATAAGTGGGGTGGGAAAGAAAAGGGAAGAAACCAAAAAGAAAGAGAAAAATCATTCAAGACACTTCAAGAAACCCCAGAATAGTCCCTTTTGGAATGCTACAGAGTGAAAAACACTTTAGAATTTTTGGAAATGTTTCATGAATAATGACTAGCATTTTTCAACCCTCTCTGTAACGAATAACACTTACCCAGGAGCACAGCCTTCAAGAATGGTGTTCCTGAAAGTGGATGGAGGACTGGGGCAGCCGTCACAAGTAGCCACACAGTGCATGCACGCTCCTCCTTCATGTGGATTGCTCAGACGTCCGTTGCTGGGACTAAGATCCTAGTGCAGCCTCATATAGCCACCTCCTCTCAGTTTCCTTCTCTAGCTAATGACAATTTCAGGTGAGCATGTGTGTGCTCTAAAGCACTTAGTGCACAGTGAAGGGAAGGAAACTACATTTTAGTTCCCCCGTCTCTGGCAAGGAACTTTAATCAGGTGTCCCCAGACACTCTAATTTATTTGTTCTGAGTGGAAATTAATGTCTTTGGACTTTCTCATTTTCAATCTCTTTTCAACTCCCATCTGTTTTCTTCATGGTTTGTGAGCTAAAGGGAAAAAAAGAGTCGATCTGAATTTGCCTTATTGAACGCAGTTACTATAGTTAGGCTCTTGGGATCTTAAAGAAAGGTTGCACAAGTCTCAACTGAAATCTAAACAGCTGTAGGGAATGCCCTTTAACTGTAAATGTTGAATGGAAGTCATTAATAATCTGGAGTTTCATTAGATGTTGCCAGATGTTAAATCCAATGCACGATAAGAATAATTGGAGGTCACAATCCAGTTATATAATCAACAGTTGTAGAACTTGTTTCTCCATTGGCAGTTACCAAGTGGTTTTATGGGCAGCATGATTTAAATCACTGTTCTGTGTTTTAAAAGCACTTTCCAAAAGAATGGTTCACAAAATGCACCCTCAATTATAGAAATCTATACCGACCCTCCTGTTGTCCCTCGGTGTTCCAGCTATAGAATGGGCCTGAAATAGCCTAGTTCCAGGGTGAAGTGGTATCAGTTTGAGCAGCAGCATTTTATATGCGCTTTTTATGGCACTACTTTGAAAATCTAGAAATAATACATTGCATTTATATAGCACCTTTCATCTGAGGATCTCAAAGTGCTTTAATTACACTCGCAATATCCCTGTGAGGTAGATAAAAGATTTTACTGAAGTGCAGCTTTCTTTGATATGGAACACCACAGACAGTAGAGTACACAGCAACACTACCCAGCCGGTAAGGACATTGCTCCTTAGTCTGAAGGAAAGTCCTTCCAAACTTGCATGTCACTGCAGAACGGTGTATCCAGTGATCAAAACACACCTGACCAAAGGCTCCTTACAAAGCAAAACAATAATTTTAATATCTAATTGTTATATTCATAGCATACACAGGAGTTAGATAAAAAACAAAATCATAACAAATAAATACTCTTTCTGGAAGCTTGTGACGTAATGCTATTTCCTTGCTTAGGATCCAGAAACCTAACACACAAGAACCTGAAAACTGAAAGAGAGAAAACAGGCTGCTCCCTAAGGCAGAGAGGCACAGCTCACCCCACCTTGCTCTAGATTGGCTCTTTGCAGAAAAACTGCTGGAGACCCAGATCACTCACTTCCCTGAAGAGCCACCTAGCCTGCAAGCAGCAGCAGCTAACCCCTTCAAACATCAAGTGATAGCTTGTAATTTTAACAGTTTTCAATATACACCACACTAATATAATCAAAATATCTATTTTTGTATTGTGTTTAGTTTGGTTCACTGCGTAGTGGGGGGGGGGCTAAAATATAGATTTGAACGCTGATCTCATGCTTCATTATTGTAATTCTATACCCAATATATTTTGATTTCAGTTTTCCAGTCCTTGGCTTTTAGCATTGTCAGGAGCAAGGCACACAAAGTAAGCTAGGGCAGGCCTAAGGCATGGGCATGACTTACTTTTGCTATACATTGTATGCCACCTTCAGGAGCCGATACAGTGAGAGCAAAGCTTAGCCCCTCCAGCTTGAGATTAGAAATTCCCTAAAAGGTATGGAATACTTGTGGCACCTTAGAGACTAACAAATTTATTTCAGCATAAGCTTTCGTGGGCTGCTGCTCACTTCTTCGGATGCATAGAGTGGAACACACAGACAGAAGATATTTATACATACAGAGAACATGAAAAGGTGGAAGTACGCATACCAACTGTAAGAGGCCAATCAATTGAGATGAGCTATCAGCAGCAGCAGAAGAAAAAAACCTTTGAAGTGATAATCGAGATGACCCATAGAAGGTGTGAGGAGAACTTAACATGGGGGAAAAGATTAATTTTTTTCTTCTGCTGCTGATAGCTCATCTCAATTGATTGGCCTCTTACAGTTGGTATGGGTACTTCCACCTTTTCATGTTCTCTGTATGTATAAATATCTTCTGTCTGTGTGTTCCATTCTATGCATCCGAAGAAGTGAGCTGTAGCCCACGAAAGCTTATGCTGAAATAAATTTGTTAGTCTCTAAGGTGCCACAAATACTCCTGTACTTTTTGCGGATACAGACTAACACGGCTGCTACTTTGAAACCTAAAAGGTATGTTGCACCCTAAGACTCAAGTGAAAAGTTGGGATGTCAGAGTGCCTCATTTTCATGCTGTGGCCAAAAATGCTTTGCCAATTCGCAGCAGTGCTGGCGGTCTGAGTCTGAGACGTGCCATTGGAGTCACTGTGCTTTTTCACCACCCCCATCATCTGGAATGATAGCTACTCTGTTTGCAGGTAGGCCCAATAACTCCTTTCAAAATGGCTGCAAGATCATGATAATTATTTTGAAGCCCCTGTTACTGGGAGATTAATCTCAGTTACTGATCTCTTGTTTCAAGCTGAGCACTTAAACGTACCAGCAGGAGTTAGACAATGATTAATTGTTTCAAAGCTTTGATTTGGAGAAGACAGAAACTTGCCATAGTTAATTTAAAAAGTGGGATTCCTGTTTTAACAAAAGACAGATGATTCGTAATGAAAACCAGACGTCTCAACATTGACTCAGGAAAGAGCCCGGAAAAGCTGTTTTCCAATTATTAGAACAACCAAATTGGGTACCAGGATGCACCGGTTCTAGTCTTGGTTCTGTCACTAGCTTGTTATGTTACCGGGGACAAGCTATTGAACTTTGCTGTTCTATAGTGTATCTGACTATAAAATGGGGATATTACCTAGTTTACGAGTGGGCTATGCAAAGTAATTAATGTTTGTGATGCTCTCTGAGATTGTTTGGTGACAGGAATTAGAGAAGGGCAAAGAATTGCTACAAAGTGCTGACAGATTTTCTTTGAAGAAGTCTCTTCAGTATAGCAGGAGCATTGGCCTGATGATGGAAAGGCCCAATAAGCAGAGATATCAGCGAGGGGGGAAGGGCAACAAAAGTACCTGCAAGACCCTGGAAAAAGCAATTACACACTTTCCCCCAGGAGGCTGTCATAATGCCCAGGAAAAATGTAATCAGTTCAGATCTTGAAAGCTCAAGTTCACCTCCGATACCATCACTAACAGTGTTTTAGAAATGGAAATCATGGATCAGAATAACTCATTTTGCAGCAAGCCCTGGCCACATCTCCCTTTCCCCCAGAGGAGTCACTTGTAGAGGGGAGCAGATGTCAGTTCGACAAACCCCTTCAATGATCACTAATAAGGTAAGTCAACTGGGGAGCCAGAAATCCTCTTCGCTCTGCTGTCATGTGCTTACTCCTCCAGCCATACTGCTGATGTCCATTTCCCTGGCATGCAGTTCAGTCTCTGACCCGACAGTACCTGTGATTTGTGTTGGCCCCACCAGAAGCCACAGTCCACGTGTGGTTAATATTTGCAATCATTTTGCAGTCTCTTTCGTCAGTGGCCTAATTAGAGCAGTGCATTGCAAATCCAGGCCAGTGTTTTCACTCCTATCCAATACCATCTGTACTTCGAACCTGGGGGTTAGAACTGGGACTAGAAAAGGGGCCCAAGAAAAATTCTGGATCCTGCTGGAGCTATACTGATTTACATCAGCTTAGGTTCTGGCTAATAGTATTTGAATCCGGGGCTTGGGTCAGGCCCATCTCTACGTGTGACGGTTCCTTTCGTGTTCCTTAGTGGTGGATTTGGTGTTCGGGAATTAGAGGCTATTTTGAGGCTATTGTCTTAGGGGCATAGATACCTGCAGGAAAACTCGTTAGTTTCTAATTCCCTGAACGAAATGAGCCTTCCTGGCGGAGTGGTATGAAAGAGTCTGTGGGCAGCTATTCACAGGGCTGGAGATGCACTTTTAATACATCACCTAATCCCTGTGCATTTCCAGTCCTCCTGTCTAGTCTAAGGAAATTCCCTTTTTCAGGTAGATTAAACAAAAGGCAATATCCAGCCCATGTGCCGCACGCGAGCATCCCCCGGCCTCTCCCAGTTTTAATCCTAGTTAATGTATTGACTTTGTTGGAAAATAGCACAGTGCTTTTTTTAGTTACATTAAATGACTATTTTTTAAATATGTTTTTGTAACAATCGGCTTTGGTGCTTGGTGATTTGGGAGAAAGCTTTACAGGGCTAATGTGGTCACACACACACACACACACACACACACACACACACACACACACACACACACACACACACACACACACACACACACACACACACACACACACACACACACACACACACCTCCATGGTCCAAGACAGAGACATCCCTGTTTGGCAGGTCACCTTTCCTGCTCGCTGGGGGGAGTCTCCCACCTGAATTTTAAAAGGTAACAATAGAAATTACCCTGGTGCTAAGGAAAGAGCAAGGAGCATTAAGAAGCAGCCTGGAAAGGAGTAATAGGGACCCTCCCTTCCTCACACAACTGCCTGTGATTCTCCCTCTCACAGTAGTGAAGTAAAGGTCTGCTGGCTCGCACAGCAAAGGAAACAAGTGCTCCGAACACCGCTCAAGCCAAAGCTTTGATAGGTACGTCTACATGGGGATAAAACACCAGCGGCTGGCCCGGGTCAGCTGACTCGAGCTCCAGGGGCTCAGGCTGCAGGTCTGAAAAATGGCAGTGTTCAGCATTCAGGCTCAGTCCAGAGCTGAGCTCTGGGAGCCTGCGAGGGTGGAGGGTCCCAGAGCTCAGACGCCAGCCCAAGCCCGAGCGTCTGCCCAGCCATTTGTACCCCTGCAGCCCAAGCCCCTGGAGCCCGAGTCAGCCTCAGCCATGCCATGCAGCTTTTCTCCCCGTGTAGACGTACCCCATAGTCGGAGCGTGCTGGGCACCGCTTGCGAGAAGCACTGTTTTTTCTCCTGCGTTCCCAGTCAGTGCACAGCACCGGCCACATCACACAGTGGCACTAGGCTGGTCCCACCACTGGCAGCTGGTGCATTGTTAGTATCTCTACACTTCCCTGCGGCGGCCGACCTCAGGAGTCTGAATTTCATCTTCACCAGCCCACACGATGGGCAAAGGATCCTCTTGAGATTCAAGTCCAGGGGGAGACGGGATGACTCAGGAGACCAGGGTTCAAGTCCCTGCTCTGCCACTGACTTTCTGTGTGACCCTGGGCAAGTCACCTCAGCTCCCCAGCCTTAGGATCAGAGTCCTTGTACCGCACCATCTGTTTTCTTGTTCTTACTAAACACTTTCCTGAGAGTCAGTGGAGCATGAACTGTGGGCAGAAAGAGTGTTTGAAAGCTGAGAACTGATCTGAGGAGGGGGAAAGCAACTCGCTCTCTCAGGTGTCAACCCGAGGGAACGTGCAGATGAAAGAGAGGCTCACGCCAACTGCGGGAACATCCCAAAGGGAGGACAGAGGAGAGGGCTTCTGTCTGAGTGACGGGGTGGCACGGGCACTGTGCAGAAGGGATGTCAATCTGGGATCACAAACAAAAGGAAATCGCATACCACCTGTGCTGCATGAGCAGAGCTCCTATTGTATGGACAGAAGGGTAACGTGATCAGCGGGAGGCATGTGGTTGTTGTTGGACATCTGGAATGTGGACTATTGCCACCATTGTACCTGGCTCTTTCCCTTACTCCTTTTCTTCTGCAACCTCCTCTCAAGGATAGTCTGTATCTTGCAGGAATGCATTGTCATGGCAACACACACACACACACACACACACACACACTTGTGTGCACACTCACAACTGCAGCCCAGGCTGTCCTTGTGTGGTCAGACAAGTCATGTATAAGACGCCATCTCTCTGGCAGAGTCAGACACACAATCACAAACCAACTGTTGGGTGTAGTCTTCAAGCCTGGCCCAGTGAATCACGGCATTGCATTTTCCAGGTCTTCTTTACTCCTCCATCATTGCAGCTGAAGGAGAGTTAACAGTCATTTAGATATTCAAATTGAGCTAAGGGTCTTGGTTTCTGATGGGTCATAGAATCATAGAATATCAGGGTTGGAAGGGACCTCAGGAGGTCATCTAGTCCAACCCCCTGCTCAAAGCAGGACCAATTCCCAACTAAATCATCCCAGCCAGGGCTTTGTCAAGCCTGACCTTAAAAACCTCTAAGGAAGGAGATTCCACCACCTCCCTAGGTAACCCATTCCAGTGCTTCACCACCCTCCTAGTGAAAAAGTTTTTCCTAATATCCAACCTAAACCTCCCCAACTGCAACTTGAGGCCATTACTCCTTGTTCTGTCATCAGGTACCACTGAGAACAGTCTAGATCCATCCTCTTTGGAATCCCCTTTCAGGTAGTTGAAAGCAGCTATCAAATCCCCCCCTCATTCTTCTCTTCTGCAGAGTAAACAATCCCAGTTCCCTCAGCCTCTCCTCATAAGTCATGTGCTCCAGCCCCGTAATCATTTTTGTTGCCCTCCACTGGACTCTTTCCAATTTTTCCACATCCTTCTTGTAGTGTGGGGCCCAAAACTGGACACAGTACTCCAGATGAGGCCTCACCAATGTCGAATAGAGGGGAACGATCACGTCCCTCGATCTGCTGGCAATGCCCCTACTTATACAGCCCAGAATGCCGTTAGCCTTCTTGGCAACAAGGGGACACTGTTAACTCATATCCAGCTTCTCGTCCACTGTAACCCCTAGGTCCTTTTCTGCAGAACTGCTTCCTAGCCATTCGGTCCCTAGTCTGTAACAGTGCATGGGATTCTTCCGTCCTAAGTGCAGGACTCTGCACTTGTCCTTGTTGAACCTCATCAGGTTTCTTTTGGCCCAATCCTCTAATTTGTCTAGGTCCCTCTGTATCCTGTCCCTACCCTCCAGCGTATCTACCACTCCTACCAGTTTAGTGTCATCTGCAAAGTTGCTGAGAGTGCAGTCCATGCCATCCTCCAGATCATTAATGAAGATATTGAACAAAACCGGCCCCAGGACCGACCCCTGGGGCACTCCACTTGAAACCGGCTGCCAACTAGACATGGAGCCGTTGATCACTACCTGTTGAGCCCGACGATCTAGCCAGCTTTCTATCCACCTTATAGTCCATTCATCCAGCCCATACTTCTTTAACTTGCTGGCAAGAATACTGTGGGAGACTGTATCAAAAGCTTTGCTAAAGTCAAGGAATAACACATCCACTGCTTTCCCCTCATCCACAGACCCAGTTATCTCATCATAGAAGGCAATTAGGTTAGTCGGGCATGACTTGCCCTTGGTGAATCCATGCTGACTGTTCCTGATCACTTTCCTCTCCTCTAAGTGCTTCAGAATTGATTCCTTGAGGACCTGCTCCATGATTTTTCCAGGGACTGAGGTGAGGCTGACTGGCCTGTAGTTCCCCGGATCCTCCTCCTTCCCTTATCATCAAGATAAGCATTAGTGCTGCTTTTGTCTTTCCCTTGGAGTTTACAGGAGGGCTGGGAATAAGCACATGGTGTCAGAGCAGGATTGGAGGAACGATTTGAGGATGATTTGGGCAGCCAGCAGGCACACCACAGTCCTTGTCAGGCACAAGCAGAATCAGCGACTGCGCTAGAATTAGGAGCATACAGTGGAAAATTAATGTCACAGGAGAACCATGAATCCCTTGATAGAGCTGTAAACAGGGATTCGGAATCGGACTGGCCAGAGAGTTCGGGATAATGCTCACCAATGTGGGGCTTCACTTTCTAGGCATTACAGCTGGATAAATAGAGTTTTGCTTCCATTCTGTTCAGATTGTAATACTGCTTCCATCACTGTGATATCTGAGCACCTTCCGATGATGCCGTAAGCAGTATGACTAGCTGCCTTCTGTCTCTCCTCAGTGCATTCCCACCTGAGCTTTCGGGGGGATTGAAAGTGGTCAGGGTTCTCAGCTTTCCTCCAAAATTCTCTTTAGAACAAAAATGCTTGAAATCCCTGAAACCTTTGCGGAGCTACTGCAGGCAGCAGCCGGAATGATCTCTGTGTCACAGAACCAGAGTGAAAGAACCAACCCAACTTGAAGAAAGCTAAATGTTTCAGGTGATGTGGGCTTTTGGGCCCTTTTCTTTTCACTGTGGAGAATAAAATCAGTAATAAAATGGCCGAGATATTTAAGTTGGGGAATGAGCTACTCATTACACCCTGCAGTTGATTTTCATAGCTTTTTTTTATACGGCGCATTAGCAGAGTAACAAACCTTGTTACAATTTAATAAACCTTATTTCAGCCTGAACAACCTTGTTGCAATGTTGGCTTGTGCTCAAATCAATGAGACAGCTTGGGCATTCGCTCGAGAGGCCAGGGAGTGACCTGAAAGCAAAAGAGAAACGTGCACTAGGAAAGAGCATTTGTAAGACTGGACTTTTTAAAGTTCTGTCTTCCTGAAAGCTCGGAACAACTCCCCCTGAGCTCCAGGTGTAGGGTGACCATACATCCCATTTTAGCCAGGACAGCCCCCTTTTTTAAGCCCTGTACCGATGTCCTGATTTTTTGGCAAAAATGGGCTTTTGTCCCATTTGCTCTTGCCAGTTGCAAGTTGCTGTGATCAGTTGACAAGAGCAAATAGAACAAATGTCCAATTTTGCCAAAAATGTGAGTTGCGCTCCCTTAGGGGGCGCAGAGGAACGTTTGGGGAGGCCAGTAGCGACACAAGGTTCTGGGCAGTGAGGTTTGGGGCTGTGAGCCCTGGGCAGTGCAGGCCTCCGATCGTACAGGGCTGGGGCTGTCAGCCCAGGGCGGCGTGAGGCTGGGGTTGTCAACCCGGGGTGGCGTGGGGCTCAGGTGGACAGCCCCAGCCCCACTTCCGGGCAGCGTGGGGCTTGCACAGTCAACACCAGTCCCGGGTGGTGCGGGGTTTGGGTGAGCTGCTATGCCAGGTGCCTTGGGACAACCCCATGGGGGAGGGGGGGAGGGACTCAGGTGAGCAGTGATGCCAGGCGCCTCAGGCCAGCCCCGTGCGGTGTCCCGATTTTACTTTGGTAAATATGGTCACCCTACCCAGGTCTGAGCATGCCCCTACACTCATACAGGCAGGCAGGCGCTAAAGCTAAGGGTTTAGATTAACCTGTCCAGTCACATAATGTACTCTTGGTATTGTAGCACATGTGGCAGGTAAGAAGCCCATGAATCGAGTATAATATTTTCTTCTACGGCCACCTAGATGCAATAGAATGAGTATCTCATGAGGACCTAAATCCTGAACTCTGTGCAGGGCCTTTAGGATCAAGCAAGCCCAACAGAAGTGCAGCGTCCCTGGTTAAATCCCTGCATGCAGCACTAACTAATAACACATTGTGACGGGATCTCTGGCATGCAGCCTGGGACTGTGGGACCTCTGTGCCCCCTTAACTCTCCCCAGCCTGGGCTGTCTCTCACAATGCCTTGCTAGTGACCAGCAGCAAACCCCTCCAGGCGCTGTGATCACTCAGCACAACAGCATGCGGAGCCCTACACCCAGCTAGATTGCATGAATGCTCCCAGAGCCATTCATGAATCAGACAGGAAAAGGCACCAGCCAAATCCCCCCAGCTCCCAGCATTGTACCTCAGGAATATACCGCCTTGCACTGCTCAAGATGGGCAGTGCAAATTCATTAATTGGTTCACCACTTCATCAATGGAAAGTGGATGTACACCAGCCTTTGCCAACCTGAGCAGATTTGCCACACACTTCATACAAACTCACTGGTAAAGATAAAAAGTAAAACAAATTTATTGGCTACAAAAGATAGATTTTAAGTGATTATAAGTGATAGGCAAAAAGTCAGAGTTAGTCACCAAAATAAAATAAAATATAAGCACGAGGTCTAAACTCTCAACCCTACTAGACTGGGCAACATCTAGATTAAACAGTTTTTCTCACCCCACTGGATATTGCAGTTCCTAGTACACAGATTTCACCCTTGAAATCTGGGCTAGTCCCCTCAGATGGAGTCTTCAGAGTGTCCTTGTTGCTTGCAGCATTGGTGGGGGCAGGAGCAGGGGCCCCTGTGTTCTGTTTTCTACCCTCAGTCCCGTGTGCTTGGGGAGCACAAGTCCAGGCAGGTCTGGTGGGCATCGCTGAGTCTCCAGGCAATGTTGAGCAATTCCCCTGGTGTGGCTTTATGCAGGTGAGTCATTGAATTGTAGCTCCCTTGCTGGACAATGGTTGCTGATGGTTGTTTGACACCCCTCCCAGGCGCTGGTTACTTTCCTTCCTGTTGCCTCTGGGGAGCTAATATCTAGCTGATTCCCCAATTTACAGCACGTTTCAGTGACAACCATACAACACAATTCTCATAACTTCTTATGCATTAATGATATACATATATGGATAGCGAAATGACTTTCAGCAGAACCTAACCTTTCCCCTGATACCTTACAAGGCATGCTTTATATGCAAGATCACAATTATATAAAAATGAGGAATATGGGGGTTACAGGACACTCCCCCAAGGTATAGAATATCACACACATCACTAAGACATGGTATAAGCATGAATCAGCTGCCTGAGATGGGTGCTCTCCGGGGCACATGCCATGTGTGTAATCCCCAGAGTGCATTCACGCTGTGGAGGTACAGAGCACATCTGCTCCAGGATTCCTTCGCATTCCCATGCTTGCCTGTTCCCTAGTGCACTGTAGTGTGTGCTCCAGCGAGGGACAGACTTCCTGGATGAAAGCAAATAATAGCCTCATGCCAAGAAAGCATGATGATGTTGATTAATGAATTTAATTACTATTTAAGAGAGTAAACTGGCTTGCACCTGAACTGCTTATCTGAGTTCCAGCCCCAGTATGTCTGGAATAGATAACAGGTCCTCTGCTCCCATCAATGCAAGAATAAAGCAGCGTCGATGGGCTTTGCCCTCAGGGGCCAGTTTCTGCAGCAGAGTTCAGTTGATGCAGAAGGTGCCATGAATAACTCCTGAGGACCCTCAGCGTTTATGTTACATGGCTTAGTTTTCAGGTACTTGCAATTAACAAGATGTGGTTCTGGGTACCAAATTCATCCCTGACATGAGCAGGCACAAGTCAAGCAATTGAAGCCAATCGGAGATGAACCTGCCCCATTGGATCCCAGAATGCATCACTCCTCCTCAATTCCAGCTCTGATCACAAACGGCAGTGTTGAAAGTGGATATTGGTCACAGGCAGCATTTCATTGCCCTCTGGCCACATCTGGGCCACCCACAAATTTAAAGGGAGGCTGCTGAGAATTCTGGGACAGCCATTTTGCCTTGATTTGTGGCCATGCAGAAAAACTCTCAGCAGTGGAAAACTCAGTGCCTGATTTGATGGCTCCTTGGAGGTCTAGATTAAATAAGCTGGTGGTTACAGGTCAGGGGTGAATGTCCAGACACCACCATCATCATTGGTCCCCTCACTGGCAGTTTCATCAAGGAATGGGCCTCCCCACTCAAAGGCAATGGCTACACCTAGGGGTGTGGGAGCTAGCACTGCCCACATGGTATCTGGAGCTTATGGGCTGGGGAGAAAGGCTTTCTCTGTACCCCAGGTCTGAGCAAATGAGCCTGCTCCTCCCCTGCCATTGACACAGGGCAGCCATCCACACCTATGCAAAGTGAGTGCTGCATTTTATCCCAGGTGTCAATGAGGACACAAGACGGAAAGGCCTGGCAGGATCCTGGCCCACATTCAAGCCATCAGTGGGCGAGGCAGGGCATGTCCATCTTTGGAGGAGACTGGCAGACATAAGGATTTCAAAGCACATCACTGAATTCATTGCAAGTCTCCACCACCACCACCACCAGCCCACGGTGCAAACAGCAGGAGGTGACAGTGTGTGGTTTTCCACTGGGCAGGGTGTGAAACAAGGAGGTATTTTGTCCCCAAGCCTCTTTAACATATTCATTGAATGTATTAAGAGACAAACCTTGGAAGGTTTTGGCAAAGTGGAAGGAGCTGGGATTTCCATTGGTGGACACCTCTGAACCTGCCTCAGGTACGTTGGTGACAGTTCTTTGCTACAGCCAGTGATACAATGCAGCAAATGCTGGAGTGTGTAAAAACAGTTAGTGAGGAGTATGGACTCTTCCTGAATGTGATGAAAATAAAATGCACGTATATTGACACAACTAACAAAAGCAGCGTGCATGCAGACATCACGATTAACAGACAAGCTGTAGAGGCAGTAGATGAATTTAATTCTCTGGGATCGTATATATCCAACCAAGGAGGCTGTGCCAAAGAAATTGAAAGAAGACGAGGGATGGCTTGCTAAGCTGTGGCCTCCCTTAAGAAAGTGTGGAAAAACCATGGCATCTGGAAATGTGTGGAGGTGCAACTAGTGAAAAGCACAACTTTTTGCTTAGCAATTTATGGATGTGACTCATGGGAAGTTAATGCTGCTGACATGAAGAAAATTGGAGATTTTGAAATGAGGTGCTGGTGAAGACTCTCACATATCTCTTGGGTGGGAAATAAAAGATGAATGCCTATGTTAAAAATATTATTGGAGAGAAGCAGCCCTGATACTGGAAATCCACAGATGCAAACTAAGGGCTTGTCTATACTTACCGCGCTGGTTCGGCGGCAGGCAATCGAACTTCTGGGTTCGATTTATCGCGTCTTGTCTGGACGCGATAAATCGAACCCAGAAGTGCTCGCCGTCGACTCCGGTAATCCTGCTCGGCGCGAGGAGTACACGGAGTCGATGGGGGAGCCTGCCTGCTGCGTCTGGACCGCGGTAAGTTCGAACTAAGGTACGTCGACTTCAGCTACGTTATTCACGTAGCTGAAGTTGCGTACCTTAGTTCGAATTGGGGGGTTAGTGTAGACCAGGCCTTAGGCAGTTTGGTCGCATTAGGCGTAGAAGTGGAAATCACCTTGAGAAAGTTCTTATGAGTGGAATGGTGGCAGGTCATCTTTGTGGGGGACAACCAGTGAGGAGATGGATGGATGGTGTGTGACAGATCTTGGGCAGGACAGCTGCTGAGCACTCTAAGGATGGCTTCCGAAATTCTACTATGATGTCACCAATATTCGGACATGAATCAATGGGTTTATTTACTTACTTAATTTAAATGGTTCTGTTCTGGAAAACCCAGGCTGTCCAGCCACCCCGTTCAAATGCATCAGCAGTTAATCACTCTCAGGATGGCCTGTTTCTCCTTTGCAACAGGAAGCTCCTGATGGGGCTAAATAGGATGATGTTATGCCATCAGGAAAGCTTGGCTTAAGTGCTGTTCCATTTCAATTCCCCAAGCCCGCTAAATGTTAAAGCAATATTTACAAATTAAATGCCTGTGTAAAAGCCGTTGAGGCAACACAGAGAGGGTAATGGCTTCAGATTCAGATCTTGATTACATTGCAAAGCAGGCCGAGTGGCCACCTGATTCCTTTCTACTTGCCATGACCTTCTGTGTTGCTTTTATTCCTGGCAAAACGAATTTACTCTCTATGTAATTATAGAAAGAAAATAGTTTTGACCTCGGCTCCATACTTTTCAGCTTAATGTGTATAATTGCTTTGCCAGCCATTTATTACTGTCAACACTTCCAGGCAGGGGCAGTGAGGAGCAACAGAGGGGAGGGGGCTGGGGATGGGGAGGTCAGAGGTGGGCAATAATAAAGAGCTATTTACCATTGCATATTAATAATAGATACAGGCCAGGTCTGAAATAACCAGCCAGGTGCTATCAGGCACCAAGTGCTCATTGCCTGGAGTGAGTGCAAACGGCATTGAGATAAACACTTTGCCCTGCTCATCTGAGGATCTGAAAGCACGTTGCAAACATTCAGTCAGTTGCACAGGTGAAGAGTTATTCTCCCCTTTGCACGGATGGGGTAACTGAGGCACAGAAATTCCTATAGTCACACAGGTGTCTCCAGCTTTCAACATACTCCCTTATAGGGCTTGGAATAGAAACCAGGAGTCCTGATTCTCAGTTCCGTTCCTCTGCCCACAAGATCACGGTCTCATTCCAGATGCACAAGTGTTCCTGCAGGGGAATATGTCTAGCATGCTGTTCACCATCTGGTTCCAGCAGTATAAAGTCTTGTATTCTTAGCACTTGGTTATAGAATTAGTTTCTCTCAGCTTTAAAACTAGTCTTCCATTCGTATTTGTCTCGACTCTCTGACTTCACCATCATTAAAAGCAAAAACATGCCTAGAGCTTAGACCAGCACTTATAAAAGTCTGGGAGGCTCAAATTGAGGAAACCCTTTAACTATGCAGCCCAACTGACAGAACACGGCAAAGGCTTGGAGAAAGGCCCAAGAGGGGAATTCAGATGTGTCCGCGTATTTTCCTGCCTACTTTAGTTTTCATAAAGGCTAAGATACATAGGGGAGTGTGTATATGTGTGTGTGTGTGTGTGTGCCTGTGTTGTAAGCTTACAAATAAGTGAAGATAGGTAACTATTTACAGATGTCTATGATATGAGTGAGATGAGGAACTATGATTGCTGGAGCCTGTCTATGTTAGGTACTTACCTTGTCCCTCTCACTGTAGTATGTGAGGACCTCACAATCTAATATATCTATCCACCCCCCACCCCCGCTGAGCAGGTCTGTGCTGTGCTCCCCAGGGGACAGACAGATGGGGACCTGAGGCATAGAGGTCAAGTAAGTTACCCAAGAAGTCCATGGCAGCCCAGGGATTTCAGGCAAGGTCTTCCATGGCCCAGGTTAGTGCCCTAACCCTTGGGCCATCCTTCAGCATCTGCCTGTTGAGGGCTCCCTTCTGCCACCGTAGAGCTTGGTTCAAAGCTCGCTGAAGTAAACCGGCTTTGGATCAGGCCTGTGGGGAACACATTTTCAAAGAATCTCAGCACCCATCTTGCTGAGCTCTCCTGAAAATCTGGCCATTTATTCTGATGCCTGAATGGGAGCTGAGCTCCTTTGAAAATTTGGCCCCAAGCCTCTAGCTATGATGATCCTTGGGCGATCTTATTCTGCTTATGCTTTTCCATCTCACAATATTAAATGTACAATCTGCTTTGATGAAAGCTAATGGTCCAATATATTGGATAAAACTGCGGGATCCAGCAGTGTGCCTGAAATGAAACTACAACCATTTGAAAATCATACAAAGGGTGGGGAGGGTTGAAATCTGGGGTGCTGGCTGTCTGTGTGGGAGGCAAGCAGGTTATCTGGCAGCGTCCTAATATTAGAAATTTCTGCTTAAGTATAGACGTAATATGGGATCAAATAACTGGCTGAGTCAAGACTGTATTTGTACTCCCATGTATTGATGAGAAATCATGTAGCAAAGCCCTTTTAAAAATGGGATGCAATTGCTCTTGGCTCTGCAAAGAGATTAATCCTGTGAAAGTGGAATCGTGGTTGTGCTGAAAGACTGGTACGCTGATGTGTTGGAAATCGCACCCCATGAGTGTGTCATTTATAATGTGAAAACTGAAGCACCCCACGTGCTATGCGAGGAATTTATAAAGGACCATGTAGATATGCTGTAAGTCCGTGAGACTGCAGGCGTGTGTGTGAATGAATGAGTGGCAAAAAAGCAGGGGTTGAATTTTGTTTGTCCAGGGTTTTAGTTTTGGTTGATGTTTGTACATTAGAGTTTAACGATGTTATTGGCTCATCTCTATATTTTGTAACTGTTATGTACTGCCAGGGAGCCTTGTTTAAAAATAGGGCAAATGACACCAAACTCTTGCCCTTTGACCCAAAGGTTGTGGCCTCTTCTGTCTTTGATCTGAGTTGTTTTAGACTCCTCCTTACTAAGGGAAATCAGCCTGTATCAAATGTAGTAAAGCTAAATAGCCCCTGGGGTGGCGGGTGGGGGTGGGGATGTTACTGAATAAATCCTCTAACTTTCCACCGTGATGTTGATCCAGCAAGATAAATCCAGTTTAATATGCTCTCAGCCATTCGTGATGGAGTGAAAAGTTCTTTTCCAGATCAAGGCCACCGCATTCAAATATCTTGTAAGGGAATCACTCCCTTGACGAATTACTGAAGTTGTGTATTCCATTATGGGAAGGGAAGGGGGGACCTACCAATCTTTTCAACTCTGCTGGAGTAAAAATACCAAGTACGGCAGAAGCGCTTACTTAAAGAAAAAGCCTATTGGCCAATTCTCTGTTTCTACCATGGGAGGCTGCTCCCGGAAGGAAAAAATCTGTGTTTAAATGTCTTCCTTTCTGGATGGCTAGGCCTTTGCCCTTTTACTATTATAAATTCTTTGTATTATGGGAGTGCCTAGAGATAAGGCCCCTGTGCTAGGCCCTGAACAAACACATAGCAAGACACAATCCCTGCCTCCAAAAGCACCGAGTCTGCATAGACAAAGAGGGCACAGAAGAAGCACAGAGAGGGAAGTGACTTGCCCAAGATCACATAGTAGTTCAGTGCCAGAGTTGAGACTACAACCCAGTGCCCTAGCCACTAGCCCGCAGCACCACCTCCTCTCTTCTGCCCGTATTCCATGTCCAGGTAAAGTGGCAGCCTTGTGCAGCACAATTATTGCTACTTCTAAGATACTTTCACTCTGTTTTCAATTTTTCCCAAATGTAGCACCTCATGTGCTGGTCAGTTCTTTCTGGGCATCACTCAGATTGGAGATGGGCTTTGTACAGTGTTTCATCCCCTTTGATGAAGGATCCACCCTGCTCCCTCTTCTTCCCAGGCCATTTCTGTGACCTTCAGTCAGATTTGCAAGGCCATATATAAAAAGAACAGGAGTACTTGTGGCACCTTAGAGACTAACAAATGTATCTGAGCATAAGCTTTCGTGGGCTACAGCCCACTTCATCAGATGCATATATGTTACTCAGAACAGCACATGCTTGTGGTTCCTTTGCAGGGTTCTGGTAGTGTTATCTCACAGCTGCACTAGCCTTATAATGTCACTAGCCATTAAGTCCTTGATCCACACCTATCCAAGGCCTGGTCTACACTATGACTTTAATTCGGATTTAGCAGCGTTAAATCAAATTAACCCTGCACCCGTCCACACAACGAAGCCATTTATTTCGAAATAAAGGGCTCTTAAAATCGATTTCTGTACTCCACCCCGACGAGCAGAGTAGCGCCAAAATCGATATTGTCATTTCGAATTAGGGTTAGTGTGGCCGCAATTCGATGGTATTGGCCTCCGGGAGCTATCCCACAGTGCACCATTGTGACCACTCTGGACAGCAATCTGAACTCGGATGCACTGGCCAGGTAGACAGGAAAAGCCCCGCGAACATTTGAATTTTATTTCCTGTTTGCCCAGTGTGGAGAGCACAGGTGACCACAGAGAGCTCATCAGCACAGGTAACCATGCAGGCCGATAATCGAAAAAGAGCACCAGCATGGACCGTACGGGAGGTACTGGATCTGATCGCTATATGGGGAGAGGATTCAGTGCTAGCAGAACTTCGTTCGAAAAGACGAAATGCCAAAACTTTTGAAAAAATCTCCAAGGGCATGATGGAGAGAGGCCACAATAAGGACTCAGATCAGTGCCGCGTGAAAGTCAAGGAGCTCAGACAAGCCTATCAAAAAACAAAGGAGGCAAACGGTCGCTCCGGGTCAGAGCCGCGGACATGCCGCTTCTACGCTGAGCTGCATGCAGTTCTAGGGGGGGCCGCCACCACTACCCCACCTCTGACCGTGGATTCCGAGGCGGGGGTAATCTCATCAGCTACACCTGAGGATTCTGCGGACGGGGAAGAGGAGGAGGAGGAGGAGGAGGATGAGCTTGCGAAGAGCACACAGCACTCCCTTCTCCCCAACAGCCAGGATCTTTTTCTCAGCCTGACTGAAGAACCCTCCCAACCCTCCCAAGCCAGTATCCAAGACCATGACCCCATGGAAGGGACCTCAGGCGAGTTTACCTTTTAAAATATAAAACTTGTTTTAAAAGCAAGCGTTTTTTAATGATTACTTTGCCCTGAGGATTTGGGATGCATTCGCGGCCAGTACAGCTACTGGAAAAGTCTGTTAACGTGTCTGGGGATGGAGCGGAAATCCTCCAGGGACATCTCCATGAAGCTCTCCTGGAGGTACTCCAAAAGCCTTGCCACAAGGTTTCTGGGCAGTGCAGCCTTATTCCGTCCTCCATGGTAGGACACTTGACCATGCCATGCTTGCAGCAAGTAATCTGGTATCATTGCATGACAAAGCCTGGCAGCGTATGGTCCCGGTGTTTGCTGGCATTCAAGCAACATCCGTTCTTTATCTCGCTGTGTAATCCTCAGGAGAGTGATATCGCTCATGGTAACCTGGTTGAAATACGGGAATTTCACACTGTAGCCTGGCCAGTCATGAAACTGGTTTTCAAAGCTTCTCTGATGCACAGCGCTTCCTGGTGTGCTCTTCTAATCGCCCTGGTGTCTGGCTGCGCGTAATCAGCAGCCAGGCGATTTGCCTCAGCCTCCCACCCCACCATAAAGGTCTCCCCCTTACTTTCACAGAGATTGTGGAGCACACAGCAAGCAGAAATAACAATGGGGAGATTGGTTTGGCTGAGGTCTGAGTGAGTCAGTAACGATCGCCAGCGACCTTTTAAATGGCCAAATGCACATTCTACCACCATTCTGCACTTGCTCAGCCTGTAGTTGAACAGCTCCTGACTACTGTCCAGGCTGCCTGTGTATGGCTTCATGAGCCATGGCATTAAGGGGTAGGCTGGGTCCCCAAGAATAACTATTGGCATTTCAACATCCCCCACGGTCATTTTCTGGTCCGGGAAGTAAGTCCCTTGCTGCAGCCGTTTAAACAGATTAGTGTTCCTGAAGACACGAGCGTCATGAACCCTTCCCGGCCAGCCCACGTTGATGTTGGTGAAACGTCCCTTGTGATCCACAAGTGCTTGCAGCACCATTGAAAAGTACCCCTTGCGGTTTATGTACTGGGTACCCTGGTGCTCCGGTGCCAAGATAGGGATATGGGTTCCATCTATCGCCCCACCACAGTTAGGGAATCCCATTGCAGCAAAGCCATCCACTATGACCTGCACATTTCCCAGAGTGACTACCTTTCGTAGCAGCACCTCAGTGATTGCTTTGGCTACTTGCATCACAGCAGCCCCCACAGTAGATTTCCCACTCCAAATTGATTCCTGACTGACCGGTAGCTGTCTGGCGTTGCAAGCTTCCACAGGGTTATCGCCACTCGCTTCTCAACTGTGAGGGCTGCTCTCATCTTGGTATTCTGGCGCTTCAGGGCAGGGGACAGCAAGTCACAAAGTTCCATGAAAGTGCCCTTACGCATGTGAAAGTTTCGCAGCCACTGGGAATCGTCCCACACCTGCAACACTATGCGGTCCCACCAGTCTGTGCTTGTTTCCCGGGCCCAGAATCGGCGTTCCACGGATAGAACCTGCCCCATTAACAACATGATCTCCAAAGCACCGGGGCCCGCGGTTTGAGAGAATTCTGTGTCCATGTCCATGTCCTCATCACGCTTGTCGCTGCGCTGCCGTCGCCGCCGCCTCCTCGTTTTTCTGGTCCTGGCTCAGCATAAACTGCACGAGAACGCACGAGGTGTTTACAATGTTCATGACTGCTGTCTTGAGCAGAGCGGGCTCCATGCTTGCCGTGGTATGGAGTCTGCAGTGTTCACCCAGGAAAAAAGGCGCGAAATGGTTGTCTGCCATTGCTTTCATGGAGGGAGGGGTGAGGCTGTACCCAGAACCACCTGCGACAATGTTTTTTGCCCCATCAGGCACTGGGATCTCAACCTAGAATTCCAATGGGCGGGGGAGACTGCGGGAACTATGGGATAGCTATGGGATAACTACCCACAGTGCAACGCTCCGGAAATCGACGCTAGTCCCGGTACATGGACGCACACCGCCGAATTAATGTGCTTAGTGTGGCCGCATACATTCGACTTTATACAATCTGTTACCAAAATTCGAATTATATAAATTTGGATTAATCCCGTAGTGTAGACATACCCCAAGTCAACAGAAGTTCTCCTATTCCCTTCAGTGTATATTGAAATGGTCCTCACCCTTTCCCCCTACTCCCCATCAGATCCTCCGATGATAAAGGTGGTATAAGAACGAAGATGCTCATACGTTATCTATCATTTCCTTCCCTTTAGCAAATTATTTGCAAATTCATTTGGAAACTCAGCCCAGCCCAAGACTTATAAAAGGCATCTTCCTGGCTTGATGAAATTAGAGGCGAGAACTTTGAGATGCATCCATCAGTGAGATCAGCTTCCTAACATCTTCACTTTACTCACAGTCTGGAATGGAAACTGGATTATTATTTGTTGAAGGTTATTACTATGGTTTCATGAAAATAGTGACTTTCTGGGAAGATGTGAATAATTAACAGGAAAGTGATGAGTTAAATAGACACAGGTGAAGGATCTTTAGTGTTGTTGGAAAAGTTCCAGGGCTTAGTGCAACTCACTTAATACAGCCTTATTCACGGGAGTGTCTCAATAGCAATGCACTGTGTTTTCTGCCCTTCCACGCCTCTTCCCTTCCCCCCCCCCCCCCCCCCCGGCCCCTCACCGAAAAAAAAAAGAAGAAGAAAGAAAGCAAGCATAGGCAGTTTCCTCAGGAAATCCAGTTACATCAATCTGGTTTACAGATGCTTTCTAATTCAGTTTACGGTTAGGGTGCGGAGGTCATCAGATTTGTATAAAGTTTCATAAGTCTGCAAAGATTCCCACTGCTGTGATAGACATGCGGCTATACAAAATGCATGCACTCAGGTAGGCTGTACATCCTGCAGTGGAAGGAGGCAGAGACAGTGAACGAGGAAGTGGCTTGCAACTCTGCTCTCTGCATAGTCATTTTGCTTCACTGCTTCCTCTCTTTAGAGAGAGGCTTCCTGACTGCAGGTAACACAGAGATGTGCAGAGGATGGCAAGGCACTGAGCCACAGCACGAAGAGCGCCCACATTTGCAAAAGAAATGGAAGCCGAACAATAAACAGAGCATGGGATTAAGAAATCATGTGAATGTTTATATAGAGAGAGAGTGAGAGGGATGGTGAGCAAACTCCATCATAAAGTCACAAGGGTCAGTAACTTCCATTAACACTAACGGGAGGTTAGATGTGAAGCTAAAGCTCCCTGCATTGGTGTGAATATGGCTCTTGTTTTTGTAGTGTAACCTCTTCTTATTATAAGGTGCTGTAAGGTAGACATGTCTAAGACTAATGTACTATTGATTAGCAGATAATAGGAATGGCTTTACTTGTAATTACTTGATTGCTTATTGGTCATGCGCTCAAATGCTTGTGTTCCTAGACCCACACTTACCATACTAATCACTGCAAACATATTCCCTTAAAATTAAAACCACTCTCTATTAATGAGGGCACTATAATATAGCTCAAAAGAGGGTGTGTAGTAAAAGTGGTATGTGGACCCACCCTCCCTGGTCATGAGCTCCGTATGCGCGACTGTGTGTCATTGGATGTACTGGTGCTAGAGTATTGGTTTGAGTTTTTAAATGACTTTGCTTTGGTTGTGTTCGCTGTCTATGAATGTTCTTGTGAACGTGTCTGATGGCAGGAATCATCACTGAATGTGAAGTGGATATTGGCGAATACTCACACAAGAGATCTCTGAATTTGCATTCCCGATTCTAAGAGCTACACTCTTCCAATTCAGGAACAGAAATGTACCGTGTGATCTTTGTGACCTACCAGAATGGAGAGAGGTAAATAGTGGTGTCCCCCAGGGGTCTGTATTGGGACCGGTCCTATTCAACATATTCATAAATGATCTGGAAAAGGGGGTAAACAGTGAGGTGGCAACATTTGCAGATGATACAAAACTACTCAAGGTAGTTAAGTCCCAGGCAGACTGCAAAGAGCTACAAAAGGATCTCACAAAAGTGGGTCACTGGGCAACAAAATGGCAGATGAAATTCAGTGTTGATAAATGCAAAGTAATGCACATTGGAAAACATAATCCCAAATATCCATATAAAATGATGGGGTCTAAATTAGCTGTTACCACTCAAGAAAGAGAACTTGGAATCATTGTAGATAGTTCTCTGAAAACATCCACTCAATGTGCAGCGGCAGTCAAAAAAGTGAACAGAATGTTGGGAATCATTAAGAAAGGGATAGATAATAAGAGAGAAAATATCATATTGTCTCTATATAAATCCATGATACGCCCACATCTTGAATACTGCGTGTATATGTGGTCGACCCATCTCAAAAAAGATATATTGGAACTGAAAAAGGGTCCGGAAAAGGGCAACAAAAATTATTAGGGTATGGAACAGCTTCCATATGATGATAAATTAATAAGTCTGGGACTTTTCAGCTTGGAAAAGAGACCACTAAAGCAGGGGATATGATAGAGGTCTATAAAATCATGTCTGGTGTGAGAAAGTAAATAAGGAAGTGTTATTGACTCCTTCTCATAACACAAGAACTAGGGGTCACCAAATGAAATTAATAGGCAGCAGGTTTAAAATAAACAAAAGGCAGTATTTCTACACACAACGCACAGTCAACCTGTGGAACTCCTTGCCAGAGGATGTTGTGAAGGCCAAGACTATAACAGGGTTCAAACAAGAACTAGATAAGTTCATGGAGGATAGGCAGGAGGATGTGGCTATTAGCCAGGATGGGCAGGGATGATGTCGCTAGCCTCTGTTTGCCAGAAGCTGGGAATGGGTGACAGGGGATGGATCACTTGATGATTCCCTGTTCTGTTCATTCCCTCTGGGGCACCTGGCATTGGCCACTGTCAGAAGACAGGATACTGAGCTAGATGGACCTTTGGTCTGACCCAGTATGGCCATTCTTATGTTCTTATGTACCAAAGGAGCTCAACTTTTGAACATTTGAATACTTTAAGCAAACTCCTTAGCAACCTCTGAGCCTAGACTTATCCCATGGGTCCAGTTCTTCTTGGCAGTCCAGTGTAGGGGACTGAGTCCCTCTCCGTGCTAGAATGCTGTGTCCTCATTTTTCACGTTAGCTGTTTTCGGTGACTGAGAGGCTTTGCCTTGCAATGATTGACCTGGACAGAGAGATGAGCCTGCCGGAGTATCAGCAGTGCATTGAGCATCATTAACCTGAAAAAGGAAGTGGCTGCCTGATACAAACAACCCCTGCTGCGCAGAGGGAGGGGCAATGAGAGAGGCACAGGGAGTTTGCTTACAACTTGCAGACCAAGGACTTTGAATTGCACTGGGGACAGAACCTTAGGGCACAGAGCGGACCCCTTAAGACGGGTTTGAGAAGCAGCCAGTGCATTCATTTTACTAAGCTAGTACACGTCAGTACTACAGTACTGAGTCCTTGCTCCTTATACCAATGGGCCAAGGGGTATTTACCAGAATCAGCCAGGTTGGAAACCGAGCAATGGTTATTGATATGAGTTATAGGGAAATGGATTTTTCAAATTGTTAGCTCCCCATTGTCCTTTACCCCCAGGAGATTACACAGATATTCAGACCATCCTTGCAATTTGCATTTCAAAGTAATATATGCAAAAATAACCATACATTTCAGTAGCTGCAATATTAGCAGATTAAAACAAATTGACTCTGGGTCCTTGGCATTTATATCAAATTCATTCCACCTTTCTGCTCCCCGAATGCGTTTAGGAAGGAGGGGGAAACATCCCTGCTTGTTAGCATTAGGTAGAAAACCCAGACACCAATGGATTGAACTAAACTTCTGCCCTGTGTCCAGTCATGCTGTTCCAACTGGTTTTCAAGACAGAGTTTCTCCAGGAGGGAAAAGGGAGGAGAGAGAGAAGAGGCATTTCTCTCATCAAAGCCTGGCAGAGCAACAAAGGATTTGATTAGTTCTGCAGAGATACCTGCCATTTGGGTGCTGTGCCGGGGGGAGCCGATGAACAGAACACAGTGGAGGGCAGCGAAAGGGGAGATTTAAAGCAAGCAGGTTCCGTGAGTTCTTGGGAACACAGAGACACTTCCCCAGCCAGAGGCCATTACAGAACCGGGATTCCAGGCTGCAGCTCCCAGAATCCCTCTGGTGAAACCAGACGTGATTCCTTGACTATTGTTTGTATTAAAGTAGCGCCTGGAGGCCCCAGCGGAGATGAGAGCCCTGATGGGCAAGGCACTGTACGCATCCATGGGCTACATCCACACTACGAGCTGTGGGGGGGCGTGATTCCCGCCTCGTGCAGACGGACTCGCACTAGCTCTCGGTGAGAGAGTGCGCTAGAAATCGCAGCAGAGCTGCAGTGGCACAGGCAGCAACATGGGCCAGCCACCCGACGTATGAACCCATGGCGTCCAGGGAGGTTGGTACGTGGGGCAGCTAGCCTGTGTCTCTGCTGCCTGGGGCTACACGACTGCTGGTAGTGCAGGAGCTCAGTGAGAGGCAGCCCAAGTACGTCTGCACACGCTGGGAATCACTCTCCCAGCTGCAAGTGTGGCTGTAGCCGTAGAGACAACCCCTGCCCTGTACAGACAAGGCTAGCAAAGGGGAGGAAACTGAGGCAGCCAAAGGGAAAGTGACTTTCCCAAGCTCAACCGGCAGGTTAATGGCAGAGCCGGCACTAGAACCCAGATCTTCTGAGCCCCAGACTGTCACCCTGGCCCCTCACAATCCCCCTTCCCCCCACTAATGCAGCCTGTCAGCATGCATGCATCCCGACAAGTCGTTATTTGGCACGTGGCTGTTTCTCAAACACTGAGATGCCGGGACCATGCGTGGGAGGTGTCCTTTCCTTGTCGGCAGCGTCCCAGCGCTGCTGGGGGCTGCCCTTTTCAAGGGCAGCTGAATTCAGGAGAGGATTCCCTGTTTGTGTGCGGATAAGCCTTGAAGCTTTTGTGTGGAAGTGAATGGGAAGTGGGAGTTCATTCACAACTGTCAGTCATGCAGTCAGACTGCTCCACAGTCAGTCTCTATTGAATCACACTCTCTCTCTTGCTGGTAGCTATGCTGATCTATCACAGCCCGTTTCCTATCCCCCTGCTCTTCTCATCCCTAGCCCTGCCACCTACACCTGCCTTTGGGATGCTCCTTCCCCTGCTAGGTTTGGCCTTTTAAAGTTGGGCATTGCGTGGTGGCTGCAATAGCCCATCCCCTCATTATTTTGTCCACTAATGAGGCCTAATTTCCGACACACCAGTTTGGGTTCTTTGATTTCAGTCTCTCAGTGTTTTTGTTCATCAGGCATGATCTTCATGCAGTCCTTGAATTATATCAGGAGGCCTTTTTGGTTGCACTAATTCAGTCTGTCTGTCTCACTTTTGCTCCTTTTCCCATCACCACTTGTTGTTATAGGTCATGGTGACATCTTTTTACAGTTGAGCTCACAATTAGGGTAAGTTTGTAGCCCCGACTATCACAACCCCTGGCTTCCAGACCTCTGCATCTCCTCTACCCTCTTCTCCCCACTTGCTTTGACATCTTCACATGCCCCTGCTCACCATAAGCAATTCCTCTGCACCCTAATCTCTTCCTACTACTGTCTTCTCCCTCCCCATGATAACAGGAGGCTGCTATGTGTGGTAAGTGGATTTGGTGAACTGTGGAAACCGAAACTATTCCAAGGTGAGCTGTTTGCCACCACACAGCCCAGTGTGTGAGTAGAGCTGGGTGATCCTTCCTATAAGTGTGGAGGCTGAGAGTGGGTTTCCTAGTCTGACTTTTGGCCCTTTGAACTGTGTGTCTGGATCTGAGGTCTTGACTAGCAATCCATGCTGTAGTGTGCTATCTGTTTGCTAGCAGAGTCTTTAGTGGGGGGTAGTGAGAGGAAGGATGGTCTGGTGCTTCGGATGCTGCCTGGTACTTGGGAGACCTGTGTTCAATTCCATACTCCTCCATGGACTTCCTGTGTGACCTTAGGGAAGAGACGTAGCCTCTCCATGCACTGGTTGGGTAAAATGGGAATAATGGCACTTCTCTACCTTGCAGGGGTCCTGTGACAATAAAGGCATTTAAAAGACTGAGGAGTGCTCAGGCACTGCAGCCATAAAAACACTTTAGATAGATCATCTTCCTCGGTCACGTGCAAGGCCAACTTCTCCTACTTCACCCATTGTGAGAAGTAAAAATGGCTCAGAAATTAATGCCTCTGCACTGTGTGCTGTGTTCCCAGCCATACAGAGGCCGACCGGATACAGGGCTAGTCTATACACGCACTTGCATTGTTTTCACTTAAGGTCTAGTTTTAAGCTGATTTAGTTAAGCCAAGGCAAAAGGCAGTGTGGATGCTCTTTTTTGGTTTAAAACCAGGCTTATCTGAGTTTGGCACAGATCAATAGGAATAGGTTTAAGCTAAACTGAAGTAAGCCACTTTTAAACCAATATAAGAGAATTCACCCAGGAGCTTGCACCAAGTTTTGTGAAGACAAGGCCTCCAATTGCATTTCTTATGGAGGTTTGAGTGAGCTCTGTTGCCCTCCATCCTAGACACTGGCTTCCGAGTGGGACGCCCTCACAGTCACAGAGCATCAGATTGCCACAAATCCAGGGTGTGAAATATAATGGCAGTGACCAAAGCTGCTGCTGCTATGCACGTTCACTGTGCAGGATACAGGGTTTTAAGATCATCTTACAAGCAATACACAGACACACACACAAACATACACACCGTTCTTTCTCTGCATTTACATTAAAATCCAGTTTAATCACTCCTGTTAAGTGTGGAGTAAACCACGCACTCAATGTTCAATTATTCAACAACTGAGAGAAATAATGATAAATATTTAAAGCAGTTGGAGCCATGGGGCATTTTGGGGGTGGGCGGGTAGAATTGAGTCTGTTTGTTTTTGCAACAATCACTTCCTTTCTCCTGGCCAGCCTTGCTCCCCAGACAACATTTCTAATTAAAAGAGCAATAGGAAAAGTCTCTGAAACCAGCCTCCTGTATTTAGAAAACACTCGCTTTTGCATAAAGAAACTGGGATGTAGCTGAAATGGGATAAGTCCTGGAAGGCTACAGTGAGGTCAATGGGTTTTCATTCTGTAGGGATGCACATTGTATGTAAATATTTGCGGCATTTGAATGCTAAGGCTATGTCTACACTGGCAATTGAACGACAAAACTTTTGTCTTTCAGAGATGTTAAAAACAAAAAAAACAACCCAAAAGACAAAAGTTTTGCCGGCGACAAGTGCCAGTGTGAACAGCGCATTGTCGGCAGAAGCGCTCTCCTGCCAACAACGCAAATGCCACTCATTGGGGGTGTAAATTTTTCGTCGGCAGGAGAGCCGACAAACAGCGGCTACACTGCACGACTTTTAGCAGCACGGCTGTAGTGACAGAGCCCTGTTGCTAAAAGCTGTAGTGTAGTGTAGACATAGCCTTAGAGGAGGACAAGAGGAGCCAGGACTCCTGGGTTCTATTGATTGCTCTACCACCAATCCACTATCCAGCCTTGTTAACCAGATCTGTGCTTCATCAGATGTGTAAAGCTCAATGGATATTTGTAAAGCACTTTGAGAGTCTCCAATATGCCTTGCTAGAGATGTGTGAAGTATAAAGCACGCTATTCTCTGGCTATCTCCTGCCTCTGCAGTGTCCACCCTTCCAACTGGAGTTTAAACCTGGAGCCATCTGGGGGTACTAAGCATAGCCTCAGACTCTGCAGTTGTATGGGGATGGCTGCTACAGTGTTGGGGAACAGAACTGGTCCATCCCTGCTCCACACTACCATGATCTAAAAGGAATACTGGCTGGGGACAAGCCCAGATGCTGTTTTGCGAACGATTCAGTGTGTTGACTGGTTTAATATGTAGTACTAGGCCATACTGCTCATCCAGTTCCATTAAGAGAGGCTCTAAAACAATAATTTCCTATGATGGATACACCCTTGGGACAAAAAAAGCTTACTGAGAACCAAGGTTCACCCATAAGGAGTCATCTGCCTTTGGTACGGAGCAGGAACGGGACCCAGAACCCTTCTGACCCAAAAGAGATGGTTGATTTAGTTGGGGATTGGTCCTGCTGTGAGCAGGGGGTTGGACTAGGTGACCTCCTGAGGTCCCTTCCAACCCTGATATTCTATGATTCCCTCTTCTTTGTTTTCATTTGTGTTATTTCTGAGGCTCATGCCTCAGAAGAAGCCTAAGTTAGTTTATAATGCTGCTGCCTTCCTGTGCTGCTGCAGTCACTGTGAGACTTTGACACACAGGTTGGTACTTAGCTGAGTCTGTCAGAAAGCCATGGATACAAAGAAATGGGGCGAAGCCAAGGGTCTAAGAGACACTGATGGAAGCATCAGAGAAGAAGACAATGCAATGTTAAAACCAGAAAGAGATTGGTGAAGGCAACGTGCAGTCGAACAGAGGGAATGCACGGGATCCCAGCTGATTTGATCTCAGTCATTTTAACTCCTACAGTTATCCTGACAATCTAGATGGACGTGAGTTTGCTTAGTGAAGCAGAAATTTACAGGCTGGTGTCTCTATGAAGCCCAGAAGTGAACAAGTGCTGACCGTAACATATAAAGCAAAGAAATGATGCTCACATTAGTTTGCACTTTCCCCAGTAACATATAACTCAGCCAAACAATCTTTGCAGGCTTTTCCAATTCCCTGCGCAGGGTGAGAGAGTTCACCCAGATGGTCAGTGATGGATGCTACTCTAAAGGGAAGAGCTGAGGTGCAAATATTGACATAGAGGGACTGCTTCCATCTTGTCATTGTATATGGGGGTGAAATGCAATCTAAGCAGAACTGTCTGTTCGCTAACACCAAAGGTGTTTTATGCCCATTTTGAATGGGTGCAAATGACTGCATCACGTGCAAAGTGTTGCTCTGAGGAAAGAAAAGACCAGCTATTTGCTGGAAAGTGCATGGAAAGTAGGAACCAGCTGCAGTCAGACACCAGGGGATATGAATCAGCTTTAAGAGGTGAAAATATGTACATTAAAGGGCATGACCCAAAGTGAGAGAGGGAGGCACAGAGCCAGCTCCTGGCTAACATCAAACTCACCATGCATTAGGAAGGAGTTACTTCTCCCTACGCTGTATCTGATTGTGCTTTCCAATTAAGAAGAGCATAATTTTTTTCCTGCTGATTAGTACTAGCCAGCCAGCATGCAAATGCCAGTGGGCCCACACTTCATCATTTCCCAATCTAATTACTGGTGAAGAAGGCTACGGATGAGCAGCAGAATTGACTGCATTATTGACTGCCGCACTCTTTGCCTGCCATACGTACAGAACGAAGATTAGACATTAATCCTCTGGACACTGAAGGTCTCTTCCAGCTTGTCACCAAATCAAATATTGTTCCTATAACTTATTTAAGTTGGCGCTGGGTTGCAGCAGCAGCAAAGCAGCTGGCTGGAGAAGGGCTTTTGTTTCCTTTGCAGCTGGAGCTTGTTTCTATGCAGTGGCCTTCCTATGAACAAATAAAGCTGGGAGCCAAAACAAAAGAGGCAAAAAGGGTTGTGGGGTGAACATGTACCAAGGGAGAGGCTTAAAATGAAGCCAGGTGATCCTGTGTGCAGCCTAATGAAACTGGCAATAAAGATCATAATTGTGAGCTCATTAATTGTTCAGGGCACTCTCTAAACTCTACCTCATCCTCTGGGGAAAGCAAATCAGACTGTCCCATAGTACGGAATGGGGACACAGTGATCAACAGAGGCAGCCTCTAATTTGGGGCCTCTGCATTTCTGAGTGTCCAACTTGAAACGCCTTGTGCCTGATTTTCAGAGGCACAGTAAACACCCGCAGGTCCCATTGACTCCAGCTGGAGTTGTGGGTGCTCAGCACCTATGAAAAATATCACCCCTCCAGTATCTCAAGTTGGCTGCCCAAAATTAGAAGACACTTTTGAAGACGTTGCCCTAAGTTTATACAGTGACCCACAGCAGCAGAACAGGAACTAGACCCCAGAAGTTCCTGGCTGGGTCCCAGGACAGCCCTGCCTTTCAGAAATGGAGGGTAAACAAGAGCTGGCCAAATATGGCAAAACCAAAATCTCTGAATGTACATTTGCATGTTTAACTGATCTAAGCATCATCTGTGCTCACACCCCTATGTGCTCCTGTCCCATCAATATTCTGGGGAACAAGCTCCCAGGAGGGAACAATCATAGAAACAGCAAACTTTATGCAAATACTGCAGAATGTTCACAAAGAGTGAAGTGTTAATAAGCCTGAGCTTTCAAGCCAGAGACAAGACATTGAGATTGACACTTGTCCAGCTGGGAAACAGCAACGTGTGACCTGTGTCCAGTCAAAATTAACCAATATAGGGCTGATCTACACTACCGCTAAAGTCAATGTAACTTACATCACTCAGGGGTGTGAAAAAGCCACACACACCCCCGAGTGATGTAAGTTACATCGACCTAAGGGCTGTCCACACCCGCGCTGTCTCTCGACAACATAGCTTCCGCCTTTCGTGGAGGGGGAGTTATTGCGTCCATGAGAGAGCGCTCTCCCGTCAGCATTGCACGTCTTCACCAGACGTGCTACGGCTGTGCCAGTGTAGCGCTGTAGTGTAGACTTGCCCAGAATAGCTTGAGTTGTTAATCTCATCTACTCACAGCGAACGGCTGGGGGCCCAGCCTCAGATCCAGGATCAGTCAAAGAGATCCTTCAGCAAGTGAATGAGGAAGAATAGCGATGTGGTCAGGGACAATGCAACAGCAAAGGGAGAAGGCTGGACTCATGCAGTAACGTATTTGTAATGCATTGCTTGCCCAGCTCCAATAAACGTCAGGAGAGGTGATGCTGTGGCAGCACGAGTCCACAGAGGAAGAAAGGGATGCTCAAAACTACTGGAGCCAGAGGTGTTAGGGTGAGATCTAGTACTGGGGGAGTGAGCCATCCATTCTCCCCAAATTGTTTCTTCTCCTTGTTTCTAGGTTGCAGGGCAATAAGGGAGAGAAAGAACAGATTATTAATAGGCAGCCTCTCTCAATACAACGTATCTCTACTCTACTCTGCTCTGGTTAGGCCTCAGCTGGAGTATTGTGTCCAGTTTTGGGCACCGCATTTCAAGAAAGATGTGGAGAAATTGGAAAGGGTCCAGAGAAGAGCAACAAGAATGATTAAAGGTCTTGAGAACATGACCTATGAAGGAAGGCTGAAAGAATTGGGTTTATTTAGTTTGGAAAAGAGAAGACTGAGAGGGGACATGATAGCAGTTTTCAGGTATCTAAAAGGGTGTCATAAGGAGGAGGGAGAAAACTTGTTCACCTTAGCCTCTAAGGAGAGAACAAGAAGCAATGGGCTTAAACTGCAGCAAGGGAGGTCTAGGTTGGACATTAGGAAAAAGTTCCTAACTGTCAGGGTGGTTAAACACTGGAATAAATTGCCTAGGGAGGTTGTGGAATCTCCATCTCTGGAGATATTTAAGAGTAGGTTAGATAAATGTCTATCAGGGATGGTCTAGACAGTATTTGGTCCTGCCATACGGGCAGGGGACTGGACTCGATGACCTCTCGAGGTCCCTTCCAGTCCTAGAATCTATGAATCTATGAATCTACAGCCCGCATGTCCCCTTCCAGGACATTATTCCGAAGCTGTCCCTTCAGCAAAGCTCAGACGGGACTTCGGCTCACGCAGGTGAGCCACCTGGCTTGTGTCAGTCCCCCCTGGCAACGGGCACAATGTCTATTGATTGAGTTTAAAGTAGAAGTAAGTGTGTAAATGTAACTAGCACATTGAATCCACACTGAACCCACCTCTCCTCAGGGATTTCTGGCCATGCAGAACACCCGGGCATTCAAGTTACAGGTTAGATCTTGCTGACACTCTGAGGCAGGTGTGGTGGATTGTGGAGCTGGGAGAGGGCCACTGGTCAGGGAGCAAAGGCTGGGGATGGATGAAGCTGAAAGGTCAAACCCTGGGGCAGCCACCACGTAGCTGGAGTTTGTTGCTTTTGACCATAAGGCTAAGCCAGAGGTAGGGGGTCAGAGCAGGCAGTGGGCTCCACCAGTTCATGCTTTCGGGAGCTCAGCCTCCCGCACCAGAGACTGTCAAAGGGTGACTGGGGCAGAGCATCTCAGCTCCTCCCGGTCCGGGGATCCCCGAGGGGCCAGTGGCTGTTGCTGGCCCACAGTCAGGCTGAGGAGAGGGGTGATGAAGGGAGCCCCACGCACTCATCCGTGCATGTGATTTTATGTAGGGCTTGTGAGCCATCAGGGAATCATTGCTGCTGTTGTTACAACCAGGGCTGCTGAAGCCTTAGGAGCTTGGTGGGAGAGACCTGGAAGGAACGCCAGGCGCTCCCGGGTTGGGAATGAAGGGGCTTTTGTTTCAGTAGCTTATAAACAAAAGGGAAAGATCTTCTCCCTTTGCCTGGGAGATGGCGGGGCTGGGCAGGTGTGGGGAGGACACATTTCTAACACCCACGGGCCCGGAACACAGACAAGTTGCAGTTTGAAACTGGTGCCAATTCTAGTAGCAGGGCATGAAAGCCAGTCAGAGCAAAAGTTCCCAACTGCTCCCTGCTTGCACCCACGGCGGGAGTGAGCATCTCCACTGAGGGAATGGCAGGGGCAGGGGCAGGGGCAGGGGCATGCTCAGCTTCCCGTCAGCCCCACTGAAGCTCAGGACTTGGTCTGTTTGCTACTGACATGAGAAAAGCAAAGAAAGAGCTCAGTGCAGGGCCCGAAAAATGAATGTTCCAGGAGACAATCTGGACTTAGTGACAGATGGCCACTTACAGCAAAAATCACACCACATTCAGGTTGCTTCCAGTCCCAAGAGACCAGTCACTTACCCAGATCAATTTGTCCCCTCGATCCGACACCAAAAACAACGCCTGTAGCCAATCCTGTAATAAACTCTCCAGAAGTTTATTAGCTAGGACAAAGGAATAAGAGTTATTGACAGGTTATTATTTACAGGAGATTGAAAGTCTGCAGGATAAGGGACTCCTCATCAATATTTAATTTAATGTACCCGTGCCAGGCCCGGATCCGGCATCTTGCACCCGCATGCTCTGTTCCTCAGGACAGGAAGAAGTGAGCTGAGCACAGGCAAAGGGTCCCTGGGGAAGGAGTGAGGTGCCCCAGAGCTGTTTGCCTCCTGTAAGAATTTGGCTAGCTGGGCCTCGTGTGCGAGAGAGGCAGATGACAGCCCGGCTCTGGAGAGGGGAAGGAGAGGTGGGCACGTGAGCCACTGGTGGGGAGCCCTCAGCCCTGGAACCTTGGGAGCCTGCCAGAGCCCCAGTTTGGAGCTGGCTGTTTGCTCTGGCTCTCCCTTGCTTTGGGCCTGCACCCACAGAGGACGTGTCCATGTTTGGGGTGAGATGGCAGAGCTTGGCTGGCTCTGATTCTGTACCCGCTGTTGGCAACAGTCGGGTGCACTGTACGTGGGTAACAGTCTGATGATGGGACCTACTGATGTGCAGGTGACACACCAGGATGCCCTACCCTCTGGGCAGATGGAGCACAGTGTCTGCCCACTACCCCGAGCAAGGAGTTCCTTCCCCATGAACATGGACCCCCCAGCTCCATCAGAGCTCAATGCAGCCACGTCGCCCTGACATCTAGTGGCTGAAAGTATCCATTGCTCAACATGTAGCCTGCTGGTTGGTTGTTTAAAAGCATTTTGCTGTCCTGAACAATCGTGGAAACACAATCAGCCGCTGCAAGACATTTAAATATTCCATGCATTGCACTAGGCCTTAAGCAGACAGCTCATAGCAATGAATGACCAGGAATAGGAATGTGTTTTGGATTTCTTGACATTACCTCACCCACCGTGTCTCGCCAGGAATAGGAAGTGCAATTTCCCACATCTGCTGACTAATTTGCAGGGCTCGGGCTAATTTGGTTTTCCACTGGCATCTTGCAATGCCAGGGGCCAGATAACATGCTGGATGTCATGTGATGTGTCAGTTCCCCTGTGGAGCAAGACCGGTTACTGCGTTCCTTTAGACCCACAAACGCTGCCTGGAGGCAAAATACCTAGTGAAAAATTAAATTACAGTGAGACCAGGATGGCAGTTCTGATGCCAGGCTCCTACGGCAGCCACAGATGGCATGAGTCCAGGCCCTCCCAGCATCGAGGATGCACTTGGCACTGCAAGCCCAAGAGCTATAAACCCCAACGGGTTTCCCAGCCCACCTCCAGGAAAGGAAGTGATGCTCAGAGTCAGCACGGCAGGATGCCTTAATCCCTTTTCAGAGGGAAAGGGCTCTTTGCGGTGGCATTGCTCTCTTCACATGCCCTTTGCCCTCTCTCCTGTGTGCTCCTACTGGGGCTAAGCGTGGATTAACAGTGATCTTCCCTCTTGCTTGGGAGGATTAAGCATCTCATCTGCCTGCAGTCATTATGCAGTCGGCTTACACTTTTCATTGTAAAAAAGATGCTTTTCTTTATGGAATGTCCCTTTTTCAGCCCTTTCAAGAGGGATCCCGCACTGGCTTTGGGATGGGACCAGCAGCTGTAGGGAACACTCTTTTCTTTCCCACCATTAGCATGTCTTGTTAAACAACACAGGGAGCTGCCTGCATATGCTCATGCTGTTTTGATCTTATTAGCCCCCCATCTCTGCACCGTGCACTCCTGCCACTCCAGTTCCTTCTTCCACCTGCTTGAGGTCTCTACCAACCAGCACTGTAGTGGCTTGACCAGAGCTAGATGTGTGGGTAGTAGTCCTGTTTCAAAGACTATGAGCTATGCAGTAGTCAGCCTGAAAGACAGTGTGGGCTAGCAGTTACTGTGGGGGCCTGGGGCTCAAATGACCTGGGTTCTAGTCCCACCTCTGCCAGTGACTTGCTGCATGACCTTACTCAAGTCACTTAATATCTCGGTGCCTGACTTGGCCCAGCTGGGGATAAGAAGACTTGCCTTCCTTTCAAATCTATGGAGGAAAAGTGCTATAAACAGCAAAGTGTATTATTTATCATTGTCCTGGATTTGTTGTTATTGGTAGATGACCTAACTAGCACATGCATTCTGTACCTTGGAGTAACTCTACTCTTCCTATGTGACCTGAGCTAGCCCCCTGCTGTAAAAATGGGTCTTCTCACCCTGGGGCCATGCTGGGAGCTGTGCATTATAAAGGGCTGAACATCAGATACCAGCCTCATGTCCAACAGCCCATCAATATAGGTGAAAGGATTTTCCAGAACTCAGTTTCTTTCTTGAGGCTCAGCTGCTGACCCCCCTACACAGAGCAGCAGCCCAAATCTGCGCCTCTGCCTGACTAATGCAGCCCCCTGACCTCGGATGGTATGTCTGCACCCCTCTGTGGAGAGGACAGGCTGTCAGAACAAGAGAAATATGCCTTAATGAGCAGAGGAGAAGGAGGAAGTGCAGCTGGAAGTTGGCAGGCATATTACTGACTGCACAATTAGCAATGAACAACTCCCTAATGATTGTTATAAAGTTTTAAACCAGCTAATGGGTCCTGGAAAGAAGAAGTTCATTGAAAGTACAAAGCATAAAAGAGCGAACACAAGCTGTGACATTTGAAATGAGAAAGCAGGAGCTAGTTTCTCTGAAAGTGATTATGGAATTATAGTACTGCAGTAGTTATCAGCTAGCGATGTGCTTGGAATGTAATGGTAGGACGCTGCTTACGGCTTCATCCGTGTGACACTGAAGAATGTGCATCTGCGTGGTCCTGGTGGCTGGGGAATCAGCCACCCAAGGCACAAGGGGAGACTTTCAAATCACCAATAAGAGTTTGACTTTCAATGGGAGCTGGGCTCTGACCTGTCCTTTCTGCAGTTAAAATGATAGCTTGCAATTTCAGCACAGGCCTCAGTACACCCCAGTTCCTCTTGTGATCTATCTGTCTGCCACCTCATCTGGAGCCAATGCAGATCAGCTCCATCCCAGGTGGTTGTAGGAAATGGTCAAAATTTTGCAGGCAAATTCAGATAAGTTGGACACTGAAGAGGTTTGACTTTTCCAACCTCTCTGCTCCCACAATCTTGTCTCTCAGACCAGGGCACATGAAAGCCAAAGTTCCCGACATATGGAATCCTGTTCACAGATGCCTGCCTGCAAGTTGGTGGCCGGACCAATCTGACAGTCGCCTGGCTGAGCTGTGTTCTGCAGACGGGCTCAGTAGTGGTTTGTAACTGGCCTCTATTCTTTCTGATTAGCATTAGCATGCTAGTGACAATCAAAGCTGTCAAGTATTCATCCCTAAACAAAAGAGCTGGTCACAAACACTCTGAGGAGGCGTTGCTTAGTCAGAATTTGCCAGCTCCATGAGAATTAAACATTCTGGGGAGAGAGTTTGATTTTGCTGAAGTTCCAGTGAAACTCTGATAGGTTGCAAAACATGCCTGGCTTCCTGCCAGCTTGACCACCTGGCTCTTTGGCAGCCCACCTGCAGGGTGCTGGGGAGCCTGGGTGTGCAGTGTCCATGACTCGCTGGCAGCCCATTAGGCAGACTTCACCAGGGCAAAAGCTCCATTCCCTTCCAGGGAGAATTTTGAAATTTGGGGGTCTCATTCCTAATCGGAATAAAACCGGATTTCAAAATATTGAACCCCCCAGTGAAACTGAATTGCCTTTCTCCATCTAGCTGTACTAAACACTTACCTTTTCCCCCTTCTTTGGAGTCTTGAAGCCATGGTTTTGGGAACTGTAAAGAGAAGAAATGAGCAATGCACATGAAATCTTGGGGCTCGGGCTTGTTTCTTTTTGGCGCATGAGCTCATGCACTGCTTCATCCAAACACTCTGCCTTGTGCAGGGATCCACTGATTTCCTCTCCATCCAGAAATTTGGAGAGGCCCCTTGTGTTACCCAGATTGGCAGCGGGTGTCACATTGGCCCATAAATGTTCCTTGGAGTTTGTAATTTCTGCCACTTCCCATCACACAAAGGCACCTTGTAGGTTGTCAAGTCCTATCATGGCATGTCACGTCAGTGAGGGTAGCTTCTTGACCTTTAATTTGCATTCTTCACTTTTGTATGTGGGAACGGGAATGCACGCCCACCAAGGCTTTCCCGCTCCAGTCTGAGGAAATAACGGGCTCTGAATGAACCAAGAGTTTCTATTATTCATCCACCAGAAAGTTATGTTCTGATTACTGGGCCTTCTCAACTTGAACCCCAAAAGTCAGTGGGCCGGATCCCAGGCTCTGGCTGAATCCAGGGAGCTTAATCCATGAAAATCCCTGCCACCAAAATTGCCTTCCTCTCCTGCTGCTCCAGCCTTCGGAGCACTCACAGACGTTCCCACTGAAATCAATGGGGAAACTCCCATTGACCTGGGGAGGGCAGGTTTCAGCCAGCAGTGAGTGGGCACTTTTAGAAAGGCCACCCTCAGTGTGTCTGCCCCACAATGGCTGGTGACAGATGGTACAGAGCCTTGTCTCCCACTTCTGAGAGCCCTTTGCAGTCCTCTTCTCTTCTCCCGTGTTCCATTCAAGTGTCTCCATCTGGCTGCTCCCCTTCAGTGCTCCCTGTGTCTCTGGCCTTGAGTCCCTTCCTCCCCCCAAGCTCCTCTTCTCTCCAACCTACGTTGCGCTCTCTGAGCCGCAGACCTTCATCCTGCACCCTGTCTCTCTGTTGGTCTTTGCCAGGCATCCTCCTTCTTCACCTCCAAACCATTTATAAAATCCACCCATTCGCAGCTGTCTGCAAGCACATCCTGCCATCACGTACACCGGTGTGAATCTGGAGTGACTCCACTAAAAGCACTGGGGGTTCAGAATTCCACTGGAATAAATCAGGGCAGAGCTGCCCATAATGTCCCAGTGCTATTCCTTGTCCATTATTGGTACTGAACCTAGATGAGCCCTGAGCAGTAAGCTCCCTGTCGCTGGGTTTTCTTTTGATTCTCTGGGTTTTGTTTTGAACGGCTGTGAAGCACCGTCATCTTTCTAGAACTGAAGTTCCCAAACATTGTTACCCAAGGACCCCTTTGGCCTCTGACTAGATGTCCCAGACCCCTTTAATTCCAGTATTACTGGAACGACGTCGCCAGTGTGGGAATGCCACCCTAGCACAGCCTCTCACGCACCGTATATGCTGTGTGGAGGATGCCATGTTCTCAAAATGGCGTCCTCCATGCAGCAAAAGTGCCAGAACACCGTTCTGGGGCATTCCAGCCCTAGCTCCAGGGACAGTCCTCCGCATAACCCATGGCAGACCCCCCCACAGAACTCCACTTTGGGAACCACTGTTCTAGACTATATGCTCCAGCGCAGCCACTATTCACTGGGCTTGATGCCGGAATTGTGTGAAAGTCTCAGGCCTGGTTATTCAGGAGGTCAGACTAGATAATCACAATGGTCCCTTCTGGCCTTGAAACTACAGCTCTATCGACCATGAACCATCTGCAGTGCCACATCACCAACAGATTATTACACCTTGCCAATCCCTCGTCTTGTACAGCACAGAGCATGGCTGACCATAGCAATGCCTGAGAGAGTTGCACTTTAGAAAAGACAGGCACCTCCTGGGGCGAGGGGAAATCAATAATGGAACTAGATGTGCTAATCCTGCAGGAGGCACCGGGAGAGGGAACAAGGCTGAAACTCTCATTAGATTCATTTGCTGCGGCATTTTAAATAAGGACGGACAAATGTGAGAATAATAGGGATGTGTGCGGACTATTCTTCATTCCCCTCAGCAGATATGAAGTGCAGGGTGGCTGAGGAGGACTCACTAGTAAAAGAGTCACCATTCTCCTGAATGAAATCCTTCCTTCTATCAGCCAGAGAAAACACCAAAGAGGAAGGCCTGGCACCTGGCTCTGATTGTCCATCAGGCAGCCTGGTGTTGAGAGCAGCCTTCACGAGTGAGAGCTTTGACAGGCGCCGCAATCGCCATGACTCTAATCAATTAACCAAACTGGGGTGTACTAATAAGTCACAGACGCACAGGCCTTTGTTCAGCTTAAGGGCCCGTCACGTGCCCATTTAGACCAGGGCTGAATTCTGCTCTACATGGATTTTGGTGTGTGTGTTGGTTTAATCTTCAGACTGTGAAACCTTGTTTAAGAGAGACCAGGTGGGTGAGGTAATATCTTTCACTGGACGTCACTGCAGGGCCAGCTTTAGGCCAATTCCACCAATTCCCCCGAATCGGGCCCCGCGCCCAGTGCCAGGGAATCCCTTCCCTGGATAGAGGCACCTTTTTAATTTTGACTCACCCGGTGGCGCTCCGGGTCTTTGGCGGCACTTTGGCGGCGGGTACTTCAGTGCCGTCGAAGACCCGGAGCGAGTGAAGGACCCGCCGCCAAAGACTAGGAGCGCAGCCCGGTGAGTACAAGCCCCATGTGGTTGTTTTATGTGGGGTTTTTTTAGTCATCCCTGCTGGGGCCCCGTCAAAACTGTTCGAATCGGGCCCCGCACTTCCTAAAGCTGGCCCTGCGTCACTGACCTTATCTCTCTCGTATCCTGGGACCGACACAGCTACAACTACACTGCACACAAACCTTTCTTTGACTATTTCATCATGTACCCACAAATAAATGCCTCTAAATAAAGCCACTCATCACAGTGCTATCTGTGCTTCCAACAAATGGAAGACCGCCCTGTCCTGTGCTGCTAACGTTTATCACTCTTTTTTTCATTACACGTGACTTTCATTTCGTGTGCTGCGGACTCTGCAATGGCACCACTCCAATTTAATTAAGTAAATAAATTAAGAAATGATTAATCGCAGTAGCATGGCCTCTCAAACATAAGACTTTCTGTAACACTTTTCACTGTAGCCTGTACTATGAGAACTGCCCTAATCTGTGTACATGCCCCTGTCTAGTCTGGTTAGCCTTTGCCATTGGGTCAGTTAAACCATCTGATCATCTTTATGCCATCTGACGGCATTTGACCATCTTTACCTGCTGCACAACTAGAGTTTCACTCAAGAACAGTATCAGCAGCAATGTGATGGGCTGGTGACAAATGTAGGTCCCTTTTCAGCCTTACCTCAGATTTGTTGTGAAAATAAAAGGCACTTTCCATACCCAGAAAACAATCATTTTGCAGTGAAATTTCTCTCAATATGGCAGATTCCCAGCCATGGTAAGTTCACAGTTTGGGCGGCACTCTCATGATTAGAGTTAAGCAAATACAACACAAAAGGGTTTGTTGAACATTCATTCAAATAAAAACCAGCCCCTTTTATTTGTTCTCTTTGGGTAATTTTTAGTTCACAAGGATGTGCAGAGACCTCATGCATCTTCATGCCTTAAGCATTTGCACACCACCATTGAAGCTCCGATTTCCCCACCATCTTTTTAAAAAAGTTTCACTCCTCCAGTCAGGGACAGAAACAATACCATGTGACTGACGTAGCAAGTCACACAGCACGAATCCAGCACTTGTGATACATCCACAACACCTTTACCAAGAGCCAACCTAAAACGTCTCCTGATGTCACCCTTGTTCTTAGGGCTTATCCTGACTACCAAGGACGAAGGAAACCCATTCTACTGTGCCAGACGGAGTGACTGAGCTTAGAACCTTTGCCACAGCCTTCCTCTGGGTGCAGCTCGTTTGCCTGAACCGTGGCCCTGGGCAAAATTCTGATAGTGAGGCCCCAGAGGAGGTGGAAGGTGCCTCCTTTGCGGATTTGCTACTCAAGCTGAGTTTGCTGAAGTCCACAGAACTCAGCCTGACTTACAGTGAAGCAAGGTTGGTTTATGCTATTGGCCATAAGCCACACAAAGCAGGGAGCTGAACCTTTCAACCCCAAACCAAAAACTTTGTGAAATTGAGCTGACTTCCCCCTGGAGATTTTTCTCTCCGGAGCGCATGCACACAGTGGAGTCCCTCGCAGCTTGAAATGGTTTGAAGCCCTCCTGCTATAAAGATCAGTGGCCCATCAACACTGGTGTCCCACCTTCTGTCCGATCAGATTGGATCAGCCGGGTATAAAGTCCTGTGATACAGAGAGCTCTGTTATAGCAGAGGGCCTGTCTTGCTATAAGTAAGACTGAGTGGTGCTCTCTGTTTAAAGTGGACTGTTCTTAGTGGATGTAAGTAGTTAATAGATAGGGTGCGAGTCAGTGGCACTCAGGAAGATGTAACATGATCCCTGGGTTTTGTAAGGCCAGTAACACTTTCTGTTGTAGTGCACTGCGAATGGCTTCCCATGGGCAGGTCTTTACAGCAGCTCTTCACACTGGTCACCAGTAGCAGCCAGTGTCTGATGTTTCAGGAAGAACACACTCTGTCCTTCGCAATGCATCTAGAGATGTGGAGGGGAGAGAGATTAGGAAGGTCTTCCTACCCCCGCACAGTGATCGGTTTACACCCTGAAACATGAGATTTGCTACCCTTACTGTTATCTGAAACCTCAGTGCTAGTAGTGGTATCGATATTATCCAGCCCTCTGTAAACCCTAACCCCCGCCTTGACTGGGATGGGGCCCCTGTACCTGCCACTGTCATTTCTTGTTCTGACATGGTGATGAATATTCAGTGACAAGCCATGTCAGGTTACCTCTTCTTCCCGGCACGTCGGCTCTCTTGATTCCATTAGTCACTTTGTATTATTTACCAGGAGAGGAAGCTGGGAATGCCGGCTGCCTGCAGGTTTGCTTTGCCCCTTGCATTCCCTGCCTGCACAGGTAGCCCCAAAGTCCCTCTCCCGGGGATCATTTGGCAGAAGAGTCATTTACTTAATTCTCCCCCACCCTTCAAATAAAGATTCTTAATCTGCCCAGTTAGGAATCAAAACAGCCACTGCTTCCCCACTTCCTGCACAGACCCGGGGAGGAGGCGGGGGGTCTCTCTCCCCAGCTCCCAGCAAAGTTCTAATAGCACATGCTGTCACAAGGCCTCCTATTGCCAGAGCTTGTTTCCAAGTACGCTACCATGTGTCGTTGTCAGTAACTAAACTTGAACAGCAATCGTCCCAAACAATCAGAGCACACTTAGGTGCGATGCCCTTTGGTTTGGGTTTTGTACATTTCTCGGTTCCCCAGTAAAGTGCTAAACTCTTCCTGAGAATGCCCGTGCTGGCTGAGTTACCCATACAGGGGGTTTTTGTCTGTCTGAGGAGCTGTGGCTGGGAGTTTTGAAGGAGCATGAATGAGTTGAGCAATCCCAGTCACGGGGCAGAGGCAGATGCTGGAACCCTCAGAATGTAACCCTCTGAGCAGGGGCTTAATAGAAAAACACATTTTCTTGCAAAAAGTCAGGGGCTTTCTTTTGTGTGCGTGTGACTTTTATAAAAAAAAGTAAAGAAAAAGCTTTCCTCCATTTAGCTGTGGTCAAACAAAAAGGGCCTTCTGAAAATGATTCAGGGGACGGTTTGGAATAACTCTGTTAGCACCTAATTATTTCTGCTATTGACCCAGGATTCTCAGCTTGTTCACTGGTTTGGTGCAGTACGTGCTTTCTCCTTGAATATGTTGTTTTCAAGAAGCCACGAAATCCCACATCATTACAAACCCTTGCCCCCCACACCTATCCACATTACAAGCCTCCTCCACTCTAAGCCTTTCTCGGGGTCATAATGAATCTGGGGGAGCATTTCTTAGTCTCGAGGATGGGTTCAATGGATCTCTGCCTCCAACGATGCTGGGAGAGGCCAAATCCACAGCTCAGTCCTTGGCACGTTAGAAAACAGACTTTCAAGACAGAGGGCACCAATTGATTCACCAGAGGACTGTGAGAGATCAGGTGCAGGGTGGGAACATGGAGGTAAAGTCAGTCTAGGGTGACCAGATGAGATGAAGAAAATATCGGGACACCGGAGGGCAAAAAAAAAAAAGCTGAGTGCTGCCGGCCGAGCAAAGGATGATAAGGAAAGTGGTGTTTTCTGGTGATTAGAGCAGGAGACTGGGACCTAGGACATCTGTGTTCTAAGATCTACTTCTCATTGTGCCACCTAGGGCAAGTCACTTAATTTCTCTTTGACTCACTTCTCCAGCAGTAAAATAACAGGTATTAATGTTATTTACCCACCTCACAGGGATGTTGTGAAACTTGAAAATGTTTGCAAATGCTTTGAGGCCTCATAGGTGTCTAGTGCCTTTATAATTCCATTGTTATTACATGCAGTTATAAGGTGCTCATCACTGAAGTATTTTGATGCACTTGACATAGCATTCACCCTCCTCATCACTTGTAGAAGTAGCAAATAGGCACTTTCCTCTCCCCCCAGATTCCTCAGAGATGGGTGAATTAAAGGTGCATGAGAAACAGATACTTGTAATACATAATAGATGCTTGTGTTTAAGTGCTGTCAAGTCACCCCACTTTTTTGTAAGTCCTTTTGTCCTTTCTATTGTGTATGGTGCAGAATTGTCACCAACAGCTGCTGCTTCAGATCAGGGAAGAGACACAGGAGGAGAAAATTTACTTCATAGCTGGGATCAAGTAGTTTGGAGTAAGCAAAGTGGCACTCGCCGTAGGCCAAGAGTCATCAGAAGGATTTCAGGGAGAGAAGCAATAATATTTATGGTATTAAACAAACCAGGGATTACAGCTTGTGGTGAAGGTAGCAAAAAAGAAGATCAATATAATAGTTAATGGATACAGAAGGGCAATTTAATTGGGTGTTGTGTTTGATAAATTATTTGCGAAGTTAAACATACCATGAAAGTAGCACGGGCCTGCCTTCTGAGGAGTTAAATGAGTCAGCCAGCATAAATTGAGCCCAAATGATTAATGTTTATTAGTGCCTTTGTTTGCTAAGCTGACAAGTCACCAGGAGTAAAAACAAAGTTGGAATATTTTTAATTGGGTTTTACTTACATTTCCCCATTTTGAGCTGGTTGTGGGAGCAGGTCTTTATTTGGGAAGGGGGAAGTGAGTTTCTTCCTAGTATGTGGGGCTTGAATTGTGGGCATTAGTTGACATTGCACAACTCACCCCCTGACTCCATCTCCCCAGTGGCTAGGGGAGACACCTCTCACTTTGCTTAGCCGGGGCAGTGTGGAGGGGGAAGGAGCCCTTTTTACAAGGAGCAGCAGACTGATATGTGCTGGGCATTGCTGAGACACCAACGGTGGGCGCCCCTGCTGAGAGTAGAGAGAGTTTGTGACATTGGCAGTATGATGAGGACACCAAGGTCTGTGTCTCTCTAAGTAGTGGATAAATGTCACCAGAACCAAGACTGTCATGGGAAAACTGGGAACTTTTTTTTGCAGTGTGATGATACAGTGCACCAGGATGCGTATTTAACATGCTATTGGGATATACAATAATTAGGGAGAGGAGGCACAGGATGCATTGGCCATCACATTCTTGCCGGACAACACATGCCTTAGATTTTGCAAGGGTATTTAAGAGAGAGTTAACACTAGTCTGTTCATCCTTTATGCCACAGTGCAAATAAGGTGACAATCCCTAGCACAGGGCCTTGTGGATAAAGGCACTCTAGGTGGGGAACTAGCAGGCCGCTATAATGGGCAACTGGTTGAATATAAATAAGGTTGTGTCTCATCGCCTGGCGGTATTTGTGAGGATGTCGCACTGTGCAGACATAGGAAATCAGGCAAATAATTTCAAGTGCCTAACTTCATTTTGAAACTCCCCAGAATTTCTTTCAGGAAAAGACAACTGTACAGTGAGCAGCCGAATCCAGGTTAGACAGGGACTGTAGGAGCAGAGGAGGGAGCACTACCAGCTATATGTACTCACCACACTGATCAGCTGATGCTGGTATCTTTGCGTATGCCTACACTGCCATTAAACACCCACGGCTGGCCCATGTCAACTTGCTTGGGCTCGGGCTGGAGGGCTGTAAAATTGCTGTGAACATGTTCAGGCTCAGGCTGGAGCCTGGGCTCTGGGACCCTCCCCCTACGGGGTCCCAGAGCTCAGCTTCCGGCTTGAGCCTGAACATCTACACAGCAATTTTACAACCCCGCAGCCTGAGCCAGCTGCCCCAGGCCAGCCACAGGTGCTTAATGGCAGTGTAGACATACCCCTTGTGTCCCTTGTGCTCTAGCCATGGTGCGGAAAGTGACTGAGGCTTCGATACTCCAGTCCCAGGCAATCGTGCTGATGGTTCACCTCATCATTAGGTACGAAGTAAGTTGGGTCATTTTACCCCATTTGTCTGTTTTTAAACACATCAAGGACACAGAACCCATCCAGATGCTCTAGGCGCCCTGAGAAACGAGTAAGAACACAGACCAAAGTATCACTCCTGGGAGTTGAGACACCTAATTCCAGAGGTTTGCACTTTTAAATAAAGTTGTGATCTGATTTTCCGAGCCAAGACCTCAGTGTCAGCTGAAGGGCAGTTGAAAACCAGGTCACTTTTATTTAGGTCCCTTACTTTAGGCAACCACTTTGGCTACGACTTCTATCAAGAACAAAGCCAGAAGTAGCCTACCTCCCCAGCAAGCCAGCCAGCAAAACATACTAAAGCTAACACTACACCTTGATTCCCACAAAACCCCATATCCCACACACCTCTGGCCTCTCCTGGAGATGAGGTAGTGCCCTCTATTTAGGTTACCTCTGAGTATATTTGTGATATTTGCAGATACTGCGCTTGCCACATCCCTCATCACAGCTATGCCACCCTGAGACAGACAGGTCCGCTGTTCCGCGGCTGTTCCTTGATCTTTCTGTAGATGACCGGAATGACATTCACACCAGATGGCCTACCACCACATGACACTTTCAAGCTCATAAGGTTGGTTTACAGTGTAGACGTTCCCATTGCCAGGTAGATCATTACGCAGAGAGCAGATTTCTGATTAACAGTTTTCTCCCGCTCATCAGAATCTCTATCATCAGCGTTTGATCTCAGACTCCAAAATCCGACTGCCTTGTATTCTGTGAAAGGCCAGAGGAACTGAGCTGCTGACCCCGCCATCAGCCTGCCTCACTGGTTTACAGCCTCAGGGCCCTTTGAGGAAGGGCTGAACAGGGAAGCTCATTACAATATAAACATGGAGAGCACTAAAGCAGGTGTTGCTACGTCTATAAAAAGTGGATAGCCTGACCAGGCATATTCAAATGAAGCTGCTGTCTCATTCTTCCAACAAAGAAAACTGTCACAAGGATGGCAAGTGACAGGAGCTCTGATAACAGTGGATTAGGCTTCCGTCTTTAGTCATCTCAGCTTTCAAAAATCCATTCCTATGATTTCCCTATTTCCCTGGAAGTTAATGGGGGGTAGGCAATTTACCAGCATCCTGGGTTTCACAAGCTTGCTGACTACTGTATTTTCTCACTCTGTAGAGCAAAAATATCTACCCCACTGTCGGGAGGAGGCTTTCTATTTCTCTCATGACTAGAGTTAATGGCTGGAGCCATGCACAACATTTGTGATGAAACACAAAATCAGGTGGAACTCTCCTGGTTTGATTAAACCCTGGATCTCCTTTATAAAATGTCCTTGGCTGAGTTCAGAGTAAACCTGAATTTTGTATTTATGGGGATGGAAACTAAGTGAATCTGAATGGTGTCTTGTAGTTTTGCAGTAAAACTTAAAAGCTAAGAAAAATTCAGCCAAAGCTGCTAAGTTCTTTTGAGCTTGAAACTCAAAGGAAAACTTTGGAAGAGAGATAGGCAGGGTGGATCTCCATAGACCAAAACACCGTAGTTCACAAACCTCTTGCACCTCAAAATCACTGAATTTCACCCAACTCTGGCTCTGAGTGATCAAGACTCACTTCTTGTCACCATCTCACTGTTCTGTCATGTAATGAACGATTCTGTGTACCCCCTCATTTATCATATAGTCATATTTTTGCAGAATAGGCAATTAACTTATGTGCAATTTTTAAAAAATATATTGCAATACATTGTGTTCATGAAAGTAACTCCATGCTAATGGGAGCTTTATGCTGGTATGGTTGTACTAGTGCATAACTTATAAACACATGGATATACGCTCCAAATCAATTTTGAAAAAATATAGCATGCAATTGATTGCCTGAAAATAATGGCAGTTCTTTGGTCTCACATTTAAGCCTATAAAAATGCTTCTATATATTACTCACATGTAGCCATTATGGGAATTTGTGCCAAGCATAAGCCAATTAAATTTTAACTCTCATCCTCATTTTTTAAAACAGTTCCTCCTACTAATTAAAAAGGACACTTCTTCCTTTCAATACTTTTGAATAGCATTTGGAATGTTGGTACACAGACAGGGCTGGCTTCTGAAGCCAGTTATCAAGGTCAGCATTACGCTTTGGCTGCTTGTCCGGAGTAGATTTGGCCTTTGGTTTCCTTTCTTTGTACAACTTCATTCTTTCCACTGTCATTCTCTAAAGAAACCACAAACACACAGGGATGTGAAATCTGACCCTAGCCAGGTCTATGCTAGGAAAGGTTTGAAGGTGCAACTGTACCAGCAAACCCTCCTAGTGTAGATTTAGCTTATATTGGCAAAAAACAGTGACTTTGCCAGTATAGCTTATTGTTCCCTGTACAAAATAAGCTAGACCATCAAAAGCACATTTATGCTGGTATAAACTGCTTCTACACTGAGGTTTTTCCTGATGTAGAAATGTCATAAAATCACACTCCTTGCTGATATTACTATGCCAGGGAAGTTTCTAGTGTAGACCTGGACTTAGACATACACTGTTTATAGACCACACTCTAAAACTCCCAGAGATCCAGAGAGAGACACACATACACGAGTCCTTTCTGATACAGCACTCTCATTGAGTCTGACTCTAGCCACGGGGGTTATATCTGTTGAGATCAATACATATGAACCAAATCCCTAGTGGCTGTCCATGCAATGTCCCAGCAATACTCAATCTTCATCACAAGCACCGTAACCTCATGTCTTACTGCTCATGGCCACCCCTCCCCAAACGCCTGGAAGGATCACAAAAGGATAGGAAATCTGGGCTCTGGTGATCCCAGGGAAGGAGTGACTTCCCAAGTCAAGGGCCCCTCATAGAGCATTCCCTGCCAGCAGCCACTTCTCTTTTAAACCATAGAATTATCATCTTGTGCCACTCCACTAATGGCTACTACCATAATCTCACATGGAGAGAAAGAGGCACATCCATCAGGTAACAATGTCCCAAACCATTGTACCTTTACAGATTAAATGCAGCACCTTCAACTCCACCCAGGAGCCTATTCTCAGCCAGTGCAGGTTCCTGAAGGCCAGTGCAACATTTTCCCAATGTGACTCACAGGTTAGTAAGTGAACACTGCACCAACTTCAGCTTCCAGATGGTCTCAGGGTGCAACCCTATGCAGAATACACTACAGCTCTCTAGCCTTAAGTCCTGCTCTATTTTATTTTATTCTATTCTGGTAGCACGCCCACCAATGCAGTACCCTAAAGCGAGAGAAGTGAGACCCTTTTAACTACTTTGGCTGGAATCTGTGTTTCCGGAGAAGAATGTTCTGAGCTCAGTTCCTGCAGTTGGCTGGGCAACCTTTGTGTCTACGGACAAGACAGGCCGACGCAGTGATAGAACCATGACAGTGACACTGAACACACCTCTAACCTTACCACAGCATTGCAGTCTGCACAGATTTTGCTCTAACTACGTACACTCAGTAAGAATGATGGCAGTTTAGTAAGAGGCTATTTCTGCCGTCTGCAGACCAAACAATACATTTCTTTCATTATATCGCAAATACTGTTAACAGACTCATGGAGAGAAGAGCAAACAACTGTGAAGAGTTCATGTTGTAAAATTATGCTAAATGGTGTGTAAAGGCCGATTCAGCATCCAGACCTATCACGCTACATCAGGCAGTATCTACCTTGAATACTACCCTCTGCTGCTGATTTCCAGTGTTGTGCTTGCCTCAGTTACTTCGACTGTTCCGAATCTTGTGCAATTTCTGCAGGGTAAGATATCAGGGACACCAGAAAACTGCTCTTAGAAAGGGGATGTTATATCCCGCACATGAGGAAAGGTATTTTCACAAACTATCATTGGCCGTCACTTGCCTCTAACACGATACATGAAAAGACCCTATATGTGTTTCAAATAGCATCTGAAGGTCTCAAGAACTTAGCAAAACAATATGCACAATACTCTTCACTTATATAATGCTGCTTTTCATCCCTGGACCTCGGAGAGCATTACCAACATTACCTGCGTGCTTGGCGGTGTTTTTATGTCCTTTTCACAGATGGGGACCTGAAGCACAAGCTGGTGAAGTGACATGCCCAACAGCACGCTGCAAGTCAGTATCAGAGCAGGGACTTTCTCTGAGCACTAGACCCTCCCAGTCATCTGCACTGAAACAAAATGTGGTTGTTGAATAGTGATAGTCTTTCTTACAGCAATAGAAAACACCAGCTCAGACATCAGAGATGTCCCCCGAATCACAGGCAGAACATGCATGGTTCAATATGCATCCGAAGAAGTGGGTTGTAGCCCACGAAAGCTTATGCTCTAATAAATTTGTTAGTCTCTAAGGTGCCACAAGTACTCCTGTTATTTTTGCGGATACAGACTAACACGGCTGCTACTCTGAAACCATGGTTCAATAGTTTATCAAGACTGCTGCCACCTGTTACTTATGGGAAATGTATAAACATACTAGACTACCCCTCTCCATACCAGCCATGTCCCAGTTGGCTAGCAGCTGGGAGACAGCCGCAGGATGAGGACCAGACAAGGTTGGAGGGGCAAAGACCCTTAGAAAATTTGGCACCACTCTTGTCAGGCTGAACTCCCAGTCTTGGGTGTTGTGAGTGCATGGCAGAATGGGTTGCTTTTGGCCAGAAAACACTGAGCTTTTGTCTCCAAAGTTGTTTTTTGCTGTGCTGTGAAAAGCCACAACACTTCCTAGGAGAGCGAGCTGCAGCCTTCCTGTGCATTTATAAAACCCCTCTCACCTGCTGTCATAAAACACTTCCCGGGGTCTATTGCACGCTGGGGCAAACAGGAAAGTTTTAAAGGGAGATGTAAAGAGAGGGGGGATGATTGATTAAAAGACTCTCAATAAAGTGCTGAGAATTCAGAGAGGGCTGACGGGAATAATAAAAGAACCAGGAGGTGTTTGACTTACGTGGAGAGGTTAGTAAGTGCGACTGACGGGGAAGAAGACAAAGGAGTGATGTGCTAGCTGCCTGCAGATCTCAAAGAGGCAGTGATGGACAGGAAGGAGTGGAGCTGTCTAGCAGGGAAAGGATGGCAAGACAATAAGCCACAGCTTGAAACAAAACAAAGAGACAGTTAACTTGACATTAGCAGAGGGGGAGGATTCAGGACTGGAATCCTCCGCCCCAGAGCAGCACCATCAGCAAGTGGGAGAGGAGGCACTCAAATGGGCATCGGCACGGTGCTGACATATTGCCCAGGAGATGCAGTGGGTGCTTTTGTTTGGCCTCAGGGGTAACTCCGATGTGTCAAGCCAGTCCTTTCATTGACACACCGAGAGCACAGCTGTCAGGCTGCTGCAGCCACAGCAATGCATGCTGTGGGGGAATGGGTCTGCTGGGGGCGATGCCGATAGCCTGTACACTGGGGCAAGCGATGGGCTGGAGATATGGGAGAAATGCGATGGCCGCTTGCTCCCGTGGGAATGAGAACTGTGACTGTGACTGACAGCTGTGGGGAGGGAAATGAAGAGGGTGTTACAGAGTGTGTTCCATGGAGAAGGGGGCCCTGGCCCAGCTGGGCTAGGCTCTGACATAAGCATGGAGAGAGCCTAAGCCCTGGTTCTTGGGCTGTAACTAACTAACTAATCATCCTAACGATGCTTAATTTGTAATGAAAGAAGTGCTGGGGCTCAAGCAATATTTTTACTTTCATAGCTGACACGGCAAGCCCAGAGGGGCCGGGGCTCTGAACCGCCAAGCCCAGAGGGGCCGGGGCTCTGAACCGCCAAGCCCAGAGGTGCCGGGGCTCGGACCTGCCAGGCCCAGAGGGGCCAGGGCTCTGAACTGCCCGGCCTAGAGGGGCCGGGGCTCTGAACCGCCAAGCCCAGAGGTGCCGGGGCTATGAACCGCCAGGCCCAGAGGTGCCGGGGCTATGAACTGCCCAGCCCAGAGGGGCCAGGGCTCAGACCTACCCGGCCCAGAGGGGCCGGGGCTCTGAACCGCCCGGCCCAGAGGGGCCGGGGCTCTGAACTGCCAAGCCCAGAGGGGCCGGGGCTCTGAACCGCCAGGCCCAGAGGCAAACGTGCCTCATACCAGGCTGCTAAAAATGGAGGCAACCACCTTCAGTGGCTGCTTTGGACGACGTTGGGCTAGAGGTTTGAGTGCTCAGCACCTCTGAAAATCAGTCACTGCAGATGCGCCTTGATATGCATTTCGCCACCTAGCCTGAGGCTGCTGTATTGGAAAATACCAGCCCACACGTAGAGGTGAGAATGGAATAGCCATTTCTGCTGCTACACTCTCACTGCTCATTGGCATTTGAATTCATTTCACTCCGTTCAATGTGTCTCCAGCGTCTAATTCATTTACAGAATATTACTCTTGTGGCTGGACATTTTTTAGTCTGATTGACCTTTACGCACCAATCACAAATATCCTTTTTTATTGTCTCAGCACCTGAAGGAGGAAATTCGGGATTGCTCTTATTTTTTTCCACCCCTCAAATGATTGGTAAAATAATAACGTTAGTCTTGGTTTTAGCCACAGATTAAAAAATTACACCAGCTGTTTTCCCACAAGGACTGGGTAAAAAGAATAAAGCTGATGGCTTCCTGAATAGGAGCTGGACAGGAGCTGTGGGACGGAGCAGGACAGAAAGAACGTTCCTGAACTGATGCTGGCAAATGTTTTAGCCACATTAATCCGGCTCCTATTTCAATCAACTTAAAATTCTCTGTTTTAAAAATGTTAACGTAATTCATTGTGCAAAAGCCAAAGCTGTGAGATCCAGTCACAGAGCAGAGACCGATATTGTGGTGAAGACTGGGGAGTGGGAGACCTGGCTTCTATTGCTGGCTGTGCCGCAGATTTTCTGTGTGACCTTGGCCAAGTCACTTAAGCTATGTGCCTCAGTGCCCCCATCTGTAACACAGGGGTAATGCAGCCCTTTTTCTCAGGCGGGGTTGTGAGGCTACGTTCAGTTAGGTGCTCAGACAGTACAGTGATGAGTGTCCTAACAAGGTCTGTGCTTATAAGTCAGCCTGTAGGACTGCTAGCATGCCAGGAGCATCAGGAAGGAGAACTGTATGTGAGGGAACTTTCCTGTGCTTCAGGGAACCTTGCGCTGCTACTGCCCAGGTGGTACTTGTTTATTTTTCATGAGAGTCCAGGGCAGCGATATTCTCTCTCCACAGTACAAGTCCTTAGAACCCCACATTGTTTCCTCCTCCACATCCATTAGTCGTGACCGTCACCCCATGGGAAAACAATGATTAAATACAATCGTGTCTTCGCCATTCCTCAGGCTGCTGCTTTCCAAACTGTTTATACCACACACGCGTCCTGCATGCCAGCCCAGGGGGACACTCCACATCACTCACTGAGCCGCTCCCTCAGTTGCACACACTCTGCAGTATCTGGAGTCTCTGCCCCCACCCTGGGCCAAGTAGTTGAACCCCCCGCTGGGGGGAGCCATCGTCTTCCCAGCCATGTGAGCCAGGCCACAGTGATTTGAGCTCAAATAAAATGGATGAAATGTGGCCGGTTTGGCTCAGGCTCCATCCCCACAGACTGGAAATCAGGTCAGCCGCTGGTCTGCCTGGGATGGATAATTAAAGTCGCAAACATTGAGCTAATGAAAGCAGTGACGAGGGTTTGCAATGGCAGGGCATCTGAATCGAGCGATAGCTGGCACCCTGTTAAATTGATTTTAAATATGAACTCCCTTTAATCCCCCTCCTTATCTCAGACCCTACATCACTGATTCCTCATCAAACCGTTTAATATTAAATTAATTTGAGCCTGCCATTCTCTGCCCTGTTATCTTTTCCCCCCTCATCTGTGAATTTTAAATCAACTTGTTAACAACCTACTTAGTTGCATAATTTTGCTGTAATAATTCACGCCCCTGGCCGATTGTATATTAATTTTTGGAGATAACATACTCTGCAAACCTATGACGTTACGGATGCGTTTTTGTGTTAGACGCTGCCTTAAATGTGTCAGCAAAGCAGCAGCCCCAGCAAAATGTCTTTTTAGAAGCAACAGCACAAAGAGCCCCAGAAACTGTCCTAGATTTCCAACCATAATCCACCCTCCATAACAGAGAAGCTGGATCAGGTTCTTGGGCTCTGCCATACTTGTCTGAGTTACATTGTAAACTATTTGGGGCAGGGACTTGGGGTTGCTTTAAAATGCATTTTACAAAGCATTGTGCATGCGTGGGGCCAGGTTTTTAATGAGCCCAGCACGCTCATCTGACAATCTTGCTTTAGGTAGCTGCCAAGCACCGCTCCTGCCACCCAGCCAGCGAGAGGGAGGGGAGCTGACCCCTGGCTGAGACCCACTGTGCCTAGCTTTTACCACTCAGCCATGGAGCAGCTCAGCCAAGATGGGCTCAGAGCAATGGCTACCAGCCTGGCCAATCGGAGGCTCTTTTGTGCTGCTTACAGACCCCAGGGCCCAGTTTGAGGCTTGGCTGTGCTATAGTGCAGGACACACACACACTGAAGACAGGTGCCCTGCGGATCCTGCCACAAACTGGCTCAGTCTCTCTATCCAGCCACAAACTGACGGACACGTGGTTGATCCTTCTACAGCCCAATTCTCTTGTGTTAGCAGCTAGCTTGCACCCCACTTGCTCATGGCCGGACGAGAGGCCAGCAGCTGAGCGCTGTGGTCTCATCAGCAAACACATGGCTACCCGTTCGTGTCTGACCAGGATAATGTGTGTAGCCATTTCCTGTGGCTAAAGTGGATTGCGTCATCCAGCCCTAGCACTTTCTGAAAAAGAAACATGTTGTTGGAAACAAAAATATCTCCCTTAAAACAACTCCATGACCATTATTGAAGGGAAGTGGTGGGAGCCCTGCTGGTATAAATCAAGATCAGGCAAAGCCCTGGAGCATAGCCTGTCTGGGGAATCTATTGAGTCAAGAAACACAGGCTTTTTGGAATGACTCATGATGCCCTGTTATTATTTCCCCATCTCTCTTGTCTATGGGCCTGTGATTCCTAGTCCTCTGATGTGCTCTGGAAGGTTGAGGGTGTTGTTTCTCCTGATGCCTTGTCTCTGGTTAAAGACCTCTCCAAGGCTGAAGAAAAGGCAACCAGCTGCTGAGACCTCCTGCTGCACTAACACCACAAGCTCCTCATGGCAAGTCTTCTGCACCCTTGCAGCTGCCTATGTAGAAGGCGCTTTTATTTGTTTATGCTCAACAGAAATATAGCAGTTTTTCCAAACTGGGTCCTGCACCTGGGAGCTGAAGCTGTTATTCTGAAGGGTTTGGTCTCTGTCCCTGGCCCATAAAATCATAATCTGCTATGTATGGTTATACATTATTCAGGAAGAACGTACATGCGTATTAGACATCACAACAGAGCTCCAGAAAGCCTTTTTGCTGGAGCTATTAACTGGTGCTTCATGCTTGACCTATGCTAAAATATGATAAAACAAAAGATTTGGACTAAACCCTGGTGACTATTTAACTGAAAGACATTAACAGATTTGAATATTTCATGTGAGATGCATCAGAACAGCCAGCATGATTTATTGAAGCAGATCACACGTAGTGTATATTAATATTGCTTTGTATGTGTCCCACTAACCCCCAGCCAATTAATTTTAAGTGACATGCTGGATGTTTTGAAGTCTTGCCTGGTCTTGCTGATGCTGAGCAAAGCAGTTCAAAAGGTAGAGCCAGCATCATATGGAGGCAGCTCAAGAGAGGGCTGGGTCAGTGAATCCTTGGCCTGAGGACAACTGCTTCTCTAGGGCCTGACCCAAAGTCCAGATGAAGTTTGAACAAGCCTGAACCACGTGTTTCTTTGCAATCTCCTCTTTTATGGGGGGTGGAGGGGAGACGACTCTCTTCTCGAGAGTGTCCCCATTGCAAGGGTAGATGGTGCTTTACCTCTAATATCTTCGCGTGCTAACAGCTGTTTTGTGATGCGGAGAATTGGCTTTTCTGGATGAGCTGCGAAGAGTGGCTAGCAAGCAGCCGCTGCTGTCAGGTTCATCTCATCCCTGTGACTGGTAAAGCTGTGGCAGGCAGGCGGATACAGTGGAGAGACTGGACCAGGTGAGGTTTAGTGTGTTTCAGCAAGGAGCCTGGGGAGTGGAAGCACTGGAGTGAATTCAGGCCCAGTTGACTTTTCTTTCCATCACCATGAACTTTACAAGGTGAATTTCTGTCACTGACTGGTCTGACACTTGCTCGTGGACAGTTCTAGCTTGAGGCTATCCTCTCCCCACCTTTCTCCAGCAGAGAGATGAATCCATCAGAATGAGAGCAGTGAAATCCCACCTCCTGTAGGTGCAGCTGAGAGGTGGAAAGGAAGGAACAGCAGTTTAAGGGTATGACTACACTGCAATTAGACATTCGCAGCTGGCCTGTGCCAACTGACGCAGGCTTGCAGGGCTCGGGCTGTTTAACTGCAGCTCTGGGACCCTCTGACCTCCAAGGGTCCTAGAGCCTGGACTCCAGCCTGATCCCAAACATCTACACCGCAGTTAAAAAGCCCCTTAGCCCAAGCCAACTAGCCCAGGTCAGCTGCGGGTTTTTAATTGCAGGGTAGATGTACCCACAGTCTCGGGTTAGTCCATCTGCAGCTCGGGATTCCAAACCCTCTTTCCACAGAACAGCTGGTTGGATATCTAGCTAGCCGCAGGCAGAGCAGAGGTGTGGAGGGGGGGCTTTCAGGAATGATCCAGAGCATCCAGTCAGATACGTACAGCTGCAGGGCTGTCCGTCGGGAAATCTAAATTCAGGAAGCAAAGGCCTGCTTAGGCAAAAGCCTTTGGTGGCTAGAATCAATTGCATGCCCGGGATCTGTTTATAATCATAGCTCCCCGTTGGCAATGCACTGATGGTTACCAATCCCTGAGCCATGTGACCATATTTCGGGACCTGTTCAGCACCAATTCATTCAAAATAATCGCTTTGGAACCTTGCATTTGGGAAAGGGATTGCAGACCTCATTGCTTTGGCTGCAGAACGCTCCTCCGCTTGCTCTGACAGGGGCATGGCTCTGATACAGCCACCTGGCAATTACTCTTCATTCAGTGTGTTACCAAACCCCAAACTGTTTCCAGCGCCTGTTTCAGAGCCTCTGCAAATAGCATTCAATACGAGCAACTATCCCTCCCGAACCCTCATAACATGCACGGCTGCTTGACACCGTACACAGAGGCAAGAGCCACAATTTATAGCCAGCTGCAACTTTGTGCTCCATGGGATGCGAGAGTCCAGAAATGACTTCATTGCCCTGAAAAGCAATCTTATCATCTCTTCCCCTGTGTGCCGGACACACTCACTATCTCTATTCATCTTCATAGCCCAAAGGTTTTGTAGCAAGCTCTGATGCAGAAAAGCTACTGTTTCCAAGATGGAAACAGAAGATAAAAACAATAAATCATTTCCAAAGAGTTATGATAATGGGTTATTGATTAATAGGAGAGGGGAGAGAAAACATAGGAGGCGCTGGAGGTCATAAATCCCGTAAATTAGTTAACCCTCTCTGCACCAAATGATGTGAGCTGTGCAATCAGATCATCACAGGGAGCTGCAGCCGCTGCTGCTTCTCAGACCTGCAGGCTTTACTACCTTTTAATTGTTGGAGGTGAGAAGAGCGACTGAAATGTGACTGTTAGTTACATCTGCCCTTCTCCGTCTCTGGCCGTGCAGTGCTAGCTGTGGGGCTCCGGGGAAAGGCTGTGGCTATAAAAAGGCTAAGCACTGCGTGTCGTTCCATTCCTTCCAGCCTAAGAAAGATACACAGGACAAGCTGGTACCAAGGTGCTGAGTCTTGCTGTTCCTGGGGAGGTACAAGACCCCTTCCCCTCCCTCTGCCTCTCACCAACCCTGCCGTGTGTCCTCAGTTCATTTACATAATGCTGTTCCATAGGTTGAAATATAAGATGCCTCCTCCAATTAACTTGCATGCTGCAATACCATTGGTTTAAATATGAGCCAGAGGCCCATATGGACAAATATAGAAACGAGCTGTGTGATGATTGCTGGACAGTTGGGTAGAAGGGTACGTACTGGGGTACACAGAGGGGTAGAGGGGCACATATGAGCATGGGTGGATGAATGGATGGCTAGCTAAGACATTTATTTATTTTCTGCCTCAGAAAGAGCACTTCTTTACTCCATGAGGCTGTGAATTACTCCGCATATCATCCTACCAGTGTCACCCCTTCGATCCTCCTCTAGGCCCCTCCCCAACATCTTACAGCATCACAAGGGATCCCTGGGGGCAGGAGTCATGTCTTATCTGCATTGCGAGACACCTAGCAAACTCTTGGGCACTGTGAGTAACACCACGGTAAGAGCACAGAGGATGAGCACCCAGACATTTCCGGTATGATTCAAACTATGGGCATGTCTTCACTAGCAACGTTAAAGCACTGCCATGGCTGTGTAGTCGCAGCACCAGAGCTGGGAGAGCTCTTTATTTATAGAGCTCTCTCCCAGCACTATAAAAAACCACCTCCACGAGGGGCGTGGCTCCCAGCACTGGTGCACTGTCTACACTGGCGCTTTACAGCGCTGAAACTTGCAGCGCTCGGGGGGGGGTGTTTTTTCACACCCCGAGCGAGAAAGTTGCAGCGCTGTAAAGTGCCAGTGTAGACAAGCCCTATGACTCAAGTTTCCCCGTGAACTCCTGGATGAATGGATGGCCCAAGGCCAGGTGCCCAGAATTCCTACTCCTTAGTGACACGAGGGCAGATGGCTTTGACTGACTTCCTCCTGAGTTGGTGTTTTGTTTTTTAATGTTTTACATTGTGTTGGCTGGGTGACAGTGTTTGTGTGTGTGCAATATATGGTTGCACTGGGCTGAATGCATTTGCAGCAGCATGATACAATCAGGTGGTCGATGAACCCTGTGTGTATCATTCACTCTGCCAAACTTAGATCACTAGTAGTTTTTTCCTGCATTTTGACTTTTGAGTGTAAAGAAAAGTTGGCCATTATCTCTAATAATGAACCAGAAGACTGGAATAAGCAGACAGTGTGTTTCAAACATACCAGTGTTCTCCCTCAATTATAGATCTTGCTTAGCTACAAATCGCCAGTTCTGAGAGAAGCAGGTGTCTCTGAAAATACAATGTGATCAGTGATCGTTATGAGACTTGGAAATACAAAACATTCCCACTAGATCAGTGGTTCTCAAACTTTTGTACTGGTGACCCCTTTCACATAGCAAGCCTCTGAGTGCGACCCGCCCCCTTATAAATTAAAAACACTTTTTTATATATTTAACACCATTATAAATGCTGGAGGCAAAGCGGGGTTTGGGGTGGAGGCTGACAGCTCACGACCCCCCATGTAATAACCTCGCGACCCCCTGAGGGGTCCCGGCCCCCAGTTTGAGAACCCCTGCACTAGATGCCCTGAACATCACTGTGAATGAATGGGAATTGCTGCATTCTTCCCTCTCCCACTCATTCCACGTAGTGTAGTCACCAGTTAAAATGTTTTTGCAGTACAATTCACTTGCCTGCTGCCACTAGACAACTAAATCAACTCAACAAACAGTGTTAAGGTATTTGGGGCCAATCTAATCATCCCTTAAAGTAACATTTACGTGCTAAGGCTGGTAACAGCAACTTTAATGGTCTGCTTTAACATCACACTGCCCTCTTGTGTCTCCCAGTGCAAAGGACTCTGTTAGAGGAGTTTATGAGGAGGAACAAGAGGAGTTAATGTTTCCTTGGCCTTTCATCCTGCTACAATGGGCTATTCTTTCAGGCCAGTCTGTCTCCTGCCTGCCAAGCTAAGAAACAGTCAGACCTTAGACACCAGAAGGCGGCTGTGTCAGAACCAACAGAGAGGGGAAATTAAAGAAAAAAGGATAAAATAAAACATAAGAACAAGAAACATAAAGCAAGAGTGAGCCAGAGAGATGGAAATGGAGCTGACATTCAACCCCCAGGGCTACAGAGCCCCGATTTCTGTTTATTCTGTCCCCTGCGACCACAGTCCTGGTGTGAGAGAGAGACACAAGCCCCAAGGTGCAGAGCCAGTGAGAGAAACGGGGTGGGAAGTCGAGTGAATGCGAGCAGCACAGGGGAAATGAGGTTTAGAAAGTTTGTCCAACTTTAGAGCAGCTACTTTGCAAAAGGGCAAGGAAAGAGGGAGAGACACCGAGGCTGGAGAATGTGAAGTGGCCCAGAAGAATAGAAAGAGCCTTCCTGAAAAAGAAAGACATTTAAACAACTGTTTCAGATCCCAGATCAACACCAGAATTGCCATCTATGCATTTCTAGCATGCCAATCACCATGGTATCTAGGCACCAATGTACATGCAGGCTTAGGCATTGCAAACAGAGCTACAGTGTCAGAGAAAGTATTTGAAAATCATTCATTGCCCAGCCCAGTCCTGACCCCAGGATTCTGGGTTTCCTCCAGGAAGAGGTGACATGATCACTGGACCCCACAGGGTGCAGGTAGCTCAGGGGAATACTGCTCTGCTTTAGATGCCTCGTTGGGCGGAACAAATAGAATCCAGGACCTGGAACTAAGTGAGAAGGGAAAATGGCTCAGAAATGAGCCTCTGCAGCTCCACACCCAGTTCTCTTGCTGGTGTGAGTCAGACAGGTTGTACTCACATCCCCAGCTCCACACAACCCCTCCTCCTCTTTGCTCCTCAACTCCCTTGCAGTAAGAAGGTGTCGGGTATTTGCTTGATCCAGGAGAAGTGTTGGCACCTCAGCAAACATCAGCTCCAGCTCCTTGTGAGCTCTGCTGCATGCAGTGCATAATTCATAGGCTCAGAGATAACATTTCTGCTTGTGTCCCAGTTCCAACAGGCCAGAAACCTCCCAACATCCAGTGCAGCTGAGGTTGCCCATTATGCTTTTTAGTCAATATTTTGACACAATAGTTTTGATTCAAAATATGCATAGCTAGATGGATCCATGAGCATTGGGCCAGTCGTACCAGGGAGGACAATGGAGTTACTCCAGATTTCTGCTGGGCTAATAAAGCACAATCCAGCTGGTGACGTGAATAGATTCTGCCCACTGGCAGAATGAGCAGAACCCCACAAGCCCAGTACCAGTTTTTCAGATTTCTGCAGAGGACACAGTTTTCATTCTTGCTTTGCATATTGTTTCCCCCGGCTTTTTGGTGGGGCAGCAGGGAGCTGTTTCACTGTGAAAAGCTGAGGTCAGTGTGAAAGCAGTAACATTTCTCCACTCAACAGGGGATTTTCCATAAGGGACAAACATACAAGGGGATTCATGCTATTGAAATGGGCCCACAGGTTTCACACAGCTCATGAGTTCTGAGCAAGTAGCCCAGGCAGGCACCCTGTAGAAATGCCTATCTGTAAAATAAATAATTAAATTAATTACTTAAATGAAGGCTGGGGGGAGTCCTGGGAACAGCCGTTAGTTTGTTGGATGCTGCACTTTTTACTACCCAGATATGTGGGACCCTGAGCTAGATCCAAACTTCCCCACGTGTCACTGGTGTTAGGATCTAGGGTTTTGGTTCTGCCCATTACAACCAGCCACAAAAATCCAGAGCCCGCCCTAACTGACACCAAGGATCCAGGGGACTGGGATCTGCGGGTCTGGCTCTCAGCCCTTCTCTAGTGTTCTACATGAGGAAATTGCAACTCTCTCCCTCCTGTTAGAGCCCTCCACACTGGGATGGGCAGATCATAAAAACATAAGAACGGCCAAAGGTCCGTCTAGCCCAGTATCCTGTCTTCTGACAGTGGCCAGTGCCAGGTGCCCCAGAGGGAATGAACAGAACAGGGAATCATCAAGTGATCCATCCCCTGTCACCCATTCCCAGCTTCTGGCAAACAGAGGCTAGGGACACCATCCCTGCCCATCCTGGCTAATAGCCACATCCTCCTGCCTATCTTCCATGAACTTATCTAGTTCTTGTTTGAACCCTATTATAGTCTTGGCCTTCACAACATCCTCTGGCAAGGAATTCCACAGGTTGACTGTGCGTTGTGTGAAAAAATACTTCCTTTTGTTTTAAACCTGCTGCCTATTAATTTCATTTGGTGACCCCTAGTTCTTGTGTTATGAGAAGTAGTAAACAACACTTCCTTATCTACTTTCTCTACACCAGTCATGATTTTATAGACCTCAATCCTATCTCCCCTTAGCCGTCTCTTTTCCAAGCTGAAAAGTCCCAGTCTTATTCATCTCTCCTCTTAGGAGAGGCTCTTAGGAAAAGTACAAAGGTCCAGCTGATAGCACCATGCAACCTGAAGAGAACAGGAAGATAAACAAGCCCTGTGCTTGGTGGGTAGCGAAGTGGAGAAGTTTGGCCATTGGGGCTGTCAGGGAAGCCCTTTCCACCCCAGCCAAATTCCCCTTCAGAAACTAGATGGCATCAAAGTGGAGAGGGGGATCCCACTTGGCCTCACAGAGCGATTCGTTATACCTCAAGTCTGAATTTCCAAGACATTTTTCCTGTCGTTAAAATCTTCCTGTTCCCTGGGGGTGACTCTATTTTAAAGACAGGCTTTTTAGCTAGAAGAACCCTGTGCTATGCATGGAATATAAAGGAGCCACCTCCGGTCAAAAAGCAAAGGCTGGGGCAAGGGGGAGGACTCTGCATTCTTTTACCATTTGCTCCCATCTGCTCTCTCGCAGGCTCCCTGTATTGTTTTTCCAATCTCAAGGCTTGTCTACACTGGCAATGTACAGCGCTGCAACTTTCTTGCTCAGGGGTGTGAAAAAACACCCCCCTGAGCACTGCAAGTTTCAGCACTGTAAAGCGCCAGTGTAGACAGTGCACCAGCGCTGGGAGCCACGCCCCTCGTGGGGGTGGGGTTTTTTGCGGCGACCACACAAGCCACATTAAAGCGCTGCCGCGGCAATGCTTTAATGTTGCCAGTGTAGACTATCCCTCAGCCTATTCCATTCTGCGCTCTGCTTTTTCAGGGGATTGCTCGGAGGCTCTTTCCCCGTCTCTCCCAAATGGGGAATGAACACTACAACATTTCATGTCAAACCTTGGCGCCCCAACTGGGCAAAGTGAGTTAATCCCGCCCTACTCTGAAGGGGGAGTAGGGGCTAATTGGTGTAGCAGAGAGTTGGATAAATCAGAAGACTGACGGATCATTGAGAATGAAGGTACAATGTCCATGGGAAGCCAGCACCCAGAATGATAGTTCAGGTTATTGAGGTGACTATGAATAAGGCCAAACATGGCATGTGACAATCACAGCCGATTGGAAAGTAATGGAAAAGAGTATAAAATAATCCATCAAACATGGCTATGAGAAAGACCTCAGTCTCAAACAGGATGAGTTGTAAGAACAAGAAATATTTATGCAGACCTGGGAAGCCTATTAAAAAAAAAAAAGTAAGAACATTGATCAAATGAAATTGCAATTACTTTGATGTCTACTGGAGAATGACTAAGACAGGGCGAGTGTCTCAGGAGGTAAAACATGAGTCTCTCTTTAGCGATGCAATTAAAACAAAGAAATGGGAAGGACTCTTTGGATGTAGCCCTGGGGAATTAGCAAAGGGCAGGAAAGATCTGGAGAGCATCCTGCTCCTAGTGTTTGCAGTGTCCTTAGACACAAGGCGTTTGTGCAAGCACACTATACGACTTTTATATAGTAATGGAGCAAAATTGAAAACTGCAGAATGCTGAGAATTTTAACACCTGCAATGAGAAATCAAATTAGGCTAAGTCACATCTGAGGGACCAAGAACAGTGGAACGGATTTGATAGGGAATGCATGGAAAGGGAGTAAACTGAAGACTGTGTACGCCTGGAGTGAGCATCTCCAGGGCACATCAAGAAAAGCCTGTAGGGGAACTGGGAAGACATTCCACTAGCTAAAGGTTAGCATGGGATTCTGCCCTCGTTTGGGAATTCATCCTTCTGGTATTCTTATAATTGTCTACATGATGGTTTATTGGAGAATCAGTGTAGTGGGTTTCAAATTCTTCAGTAGAGCTGGTGGGAAATCTTCATTTTAAACATTTTCCCATAAAAATGGACTTTTTCCAAAAAATGATTTTTTTGGTGTGTGTTTTCAAAATATTCCAAACTTAGATGAAAAAATTCCCTGAAATTATTTTCACATTTTTCTATTTTCAGAAACCCAAAATGAAATATTTTTGTTTTATTAGGGATGTTTTTTTGTTCATTTGTTTTGTTGAGAGTTTGTTTGGAAGGGAGTTGTCTTGCTTTTTGTTTGGTTGGGTGTTTTGTTTTTGCTTGGTTGATTTGTTTGTTTTTGTTACTTTCTCTCTCATTTTCAGTAAGAAAAGGAAGAGAGGAGTGAAAAATCAGAAAAATACAATTTTTATTGTAAAAGATGTCAAAAAATTATTTTAATTTTTTTTCATAAAACACTTTCCAGCTCTATTCTTCAGTGTAGGGTCTGATAACATTTTGCCGTTTAATAACCATAAGAAAGAAAGAAAGAAGAGCTTCTTTCACATGAATTCCCCTGGGGAAAACACCACTTGTCTTTAAAAATAATGAAACAGTAAGTTTTGATCAAATAATCAAAGTCCGTGTAATTCACCAGGGCGGGAGGGAGGGAGAAAGCTGTCTGACTTTCAGAGGGGTGGTCAGTTTTAGGGACACTGCTGCTTTGACCACTTACTTAGGGCTAGTCTACACTGGCAACGCTAAAGCTGGAGCTTTTCCTCACCAAACAAAGGCCTTTGAGTCAGTCTAACGATAAAGTCAGCCAGTGAGATAGCTTAGGGGGGAAATAAGTGCCCAGCAAAAGGAAACCAAAGCTGGCTGCAGCTGCCTGTGACAACTTTAACTGTCTAGGAGACTGTAATGTGCGCTCACAAATCATTATAAATAATTATTGAGGCTGGTATTCTAGAGTGAGATCCCATAATTAAACATAATGATTTCATGGTGCTTTGGCTGAGTAAGAACCAGACATTGCAAGATAATGGCTTTTCTTTCCTTTTATTTGCAGTGTGTTAGCTCCCCATACGGCCTGAAAGGCTGTTGTTATCACAAGTGTATTTAGGTTTATTCTAACTTGTATGCTATTCATTAACTACTTAAAGTCAAACCTGATAAGATCTCGTTGCTAGGAATTGAGGTCTGAACTAATGGGTGGTCTTATTCTTGTTGACACAGCCCTACATTGAGCCGTGGCATGGCCTATATCCCTTTTACAGTTCCGTTAGGGGTAGTCACTCAGCCTCAGAGCCGGCCACAAGCCACAATTTCAATACATGCAAAGTAAAAGTTACAAAGTATAAGGATTTATAAGCAAATCTGTAATGAGGTGAGGATGGATTCTGTGCCGCGCCAGTCGTTTTCAAGTGATTAATGCCAAGGCTCAGAGGCCTTAACCGTTTGACCTGCACTGAGGAAAAACTTGTTTTGTTTCATGTTTTATCCTGATTTCTAAAGCAATCAAAAGACCCCCCGGTTCCTGCAGCTCAAGGGCTAACTTGGCGAGGCTGCTCATTCCAAGCTGAGCGCTCTTTCTGGTCAAGGACGACCCACTGAATCGGTTGTTTTTCATTGGGGTGAAATTCACCCGTTGCATGGGGCCCACAGAAGGCCGATGCACCCTTCAGTCTCACTTAAAGCCTCTCTGGGGGGCTTAAGTGGTGTCTGGGCCTGGCACTGGGGTGAATTTCAAACTTAAGGAATACTTTTATAGCATGGAAAAAAACCGAGGAGTCCTTGTGGCACCTTAGAGACTAACAAATTTATTTGAGCATAAGCATTCGTGGGCTAGAACCCACTTATTTTTTCTTTCTTTCTCACAGACAGACCTGCGAGAATCCCCCACCATTTTAGCTGATTTGACTTTGTCAGCAATCTGAAATCAGTTAGAGAATATAACTCATTTGGCCCTGTTCTTTGCACCTGGCCCAGGCATTCTGAGCTTGCTGGGGGCTGAGACCACTCGTGATGCTCCCTGGGAGGCTGTGTTAATCTTGCACAAACCCTTGCAAAGTGCAGGCCTCAAGCTGCACTCCTAGAGCACTCATGAAGGCTACAGAAAAAATATCAGCACCATTTAGTTTGTTGCCATATCCCCAGTGCAAGGTGCTGAGTACCCATAACCGAAGTCCATTGGAGCTTCAGGTGCTCACACCTCTGAAAATCAGACCAAAGGCATCTCCGGCTGGGGACCCAGAAATGGAGGCACCCATGGTGAAATGTCCAGGCCCCACCATCTGTGAGCCAGCCCAGTCCAGGTGCATCCAGGAGGAAACATGGTGCCGACTGCCCTTTCTGTGGCACTCCTGTCTCAGAGAGGGCAAAAGACAAAATCTCAGTGTTTCCTTGTAAAATATTCCCTGCTGTTGGGTCTTTGCCTTGTGGAGGGGCAGTGGGCGCAGTTCTCAAGCGGGATAGCTGCACACGCTGTGAGAGGAACAGGCTTACCCCCAGGGCATAGCTAAGGCTCGCACACTACAGCAGTAACTACAGCTTGGTTAACTTTCTGAATTATTGAGCATTTCCCCCCCCCCCCCCCCCGTTAAATACATTCATTGTGTCAACCTTACAATACGGCCACCCTGCCGACTGCTTTGCATCAGACACTCCTTCATGTCCAGCAAGCGGAAACTACTCTCCACAAAGATCGATTTTCTGTTTTCTTCGTACATATTTGAAATTAACGTCAAAGGCCATTTGGCAAACACTAATGAGGTGACTGGCAACAGACTGACAGCCAACACGTCTGCTCTGGCAGCTTGGAGTTCAGACTCCATGTCTCAGGGTGTCACCTGAGCTCCATTTACTGTGCTTTCTACAGTACACTCTCTTTGTGCTAGAGCAGCCGTATAAGACATGCCTCTCAATATTTTATAGACCTTTACAATTGTTCCCTCAGATCCTGTGCACGCTTTGGCCAGCACGTGATGTTCAAAGGTTCTGGCTGTGCAGCCAGTGGATCTTTGTGTATTTGGTCAGGAAGCTCCTTGGAAAGGTCAATGCATTGTAATTGTGTCTAGCACATTAACGTTTGGCACGGAATTGCAGGCAGCATCTTGACTGGCTTGGTGTAGAAGACAAATAATGAGCAGAGAGTGAGTGGAAGAGGATGCACCATGCTAGTAGGGTGATGGCCAATATGCTTTGCTCAAACCATCCCCTGCTTCCTAGTAACTATTAGCTGGCTAATTTCTTGTAGGGTCACAGGTGGGTCTTGAAGCCAGACTGGAACAGTGAGAGAGTACAGTGACCATAGTAGGACAATATCTGTCTAGGATACCTATCACAGTAATATTGAGGCATATTGCTTTCCCCAGCTACCAAAATTGCCATCTTGCACACTGAAGATTTTGCAGTTTGAGGTTCTGAAAGCAGAATTCATGTAATTGCAAATGTTGTTTGTGTGAGTAGTAACATTTTAAAATAAAACGTTTAGACAATCTATTAGTCTCAATAATCTCCTGCAGCAGGGAGTTCCACGGGGCAATTATATGCTAGCTAATAAAATACTGACATTGAAGCTAAGCAATCAAAAGCCAATGTTTCCAGCAACAATATCATTCCTGGATATTGATTTTAGGGGGCTGGAGCTCCTGAAAATGGAATAATTATAAAAACCCCTCCAGCACGCAGTGCTATTCTGAAGTAGGTTTCAATGCAGCTGCCGTATCTGGGATTCTGCAAACCCCCTTTGTGCTCAGCTTTCGCTCAGCCTGTTTGGTGTATCTCGGTTTGATTTTTAATTGCCCTTAACTAAGCCAGAAGACTGTTTTGCTTTTAACTGACTCCTCAAGAAGGCTCCTTTTCCATGACTGTTTCCCACATAGAGGGGGTGGGGGCTAAAAGGAAGCAAACCGTGTTGCACCCCATTTCCCCATATTTCATGAAATTCTGATGAGCATACATTGGTCTTGACCTCCCCTGCTGTGGGTTTTCTCCAGCTCAGCAGTGTCCTTACAACAATAGGAAGCAGTATTCTCTTTTGTTCTTAGCATTCCACCAGCATCTCTGCACTCAGGGCTGGGCTCACCTGCTCCCACCAGGGCTGGGCTCATGAACAAGTTCTCATGAATAAAGAAGCTGGTCCATATGGAGTTAGTTCTGTGTCTAACCCCTTGGAAGGCAGCAAGGTCGGGCACCTTCATGCTATTTGCATTTTTTCTTTTGTGCATTGAAGACTGGAAACACTAGCTGAGTTCCCACTTGCCTTTGTGAGACACTCTCCTTTCTTATCTCCTGGGGCATGCCCCTAGCTGTGCTCTCTGCTTACTGCTTCACCAGCTCAGGGTGACTCCCTCTGGGCAGTCCTGCTTGGCTGAAGGTCCCAATTTAATCTAAACCAAAGGGGAACCAGCTGAGATTGCCGAATGTGAATCATGGTATTCAGATGCCCGTGTGTGCACAGAGGCTGGGACCTGAACTGATGAGTTTTCTGACCTTGATCACACCGTCCATTCCTTGGAGGGGCTGGGAGGATGGACAGTGTTAGCATCAAAGATGTAGTTCTTCTTGCAACCAAAGTTGATGCCATGGGGCCATACTGAAACCAATGCACATGCTGGGTAATTGTACAGGTGCCTTCCACCGTAGGTTCGTAAGAACCAATTATCTGGCTGCAGTTTTCAGCACCCGTTGCTCTCTAGCCAGGCAGGAGGGAGAGGAGGTGTTCAGGAATGGTAAGGGTACTGCGGATTAATTTGCTCACACTCCTATTGCATGTCTCTCACCTTTCCTATCTTGTCCTTTCACTGAGAGTGTTCTCTAATGGTTAGAGAAGAGGTGTGGGAGTCAGGACTCCTGGGTGCTCTTCCCAGCTCTGCCCCTGACTCCTCATGCAACCTGGGGAAAGTCACATCCACTCTCTGTGCCTCGATTTCCCCATCTGTATATCGGGACTGCACGCTCCTGCCTCACAGGGCTATTCTGAGGATTAATCAAGCAGATGTGTCCAGGTCACTCTGCTCTTCGGTGGCCCAAGGATCACCAAGTGTAACAAGTTTAAAATTAGCTGGGTACATTATTTATAGCAATTCCTGTGGGTTTTGACCCCTTTTGCTCTCATGTTTCTCATGCATGGTCTCTCTTCCCAGGCCACATTCGAAAGCCATGATCCTCTGGTTTTGGGGGGAGAATCCCGGTCAGTTTCTGAAGCGTTGTTCATTATTTAGACATTAATCAAATGTTAATGAAAGCTCAGGTCAGCTGCATCCATACATTTGCTCGACGTCTATTATATCACCTCGGAAATCCATTTTTCTTTCTTGACCTTATTACTGTCAATGGCACATGGCTAAGAGTTCCAATAAATCACTGCGGATACTCTCGGAGTGGCTCTGTCACTCTCGCCTCAACTTCTACTCCACGGAGCGGGGTGAGCTGGCTTGCCCAGCTGCTTTGCCTTCTCTTATTGCAAAGCACCGATCTTCCCCCAGCGGCCCACTGCCACACCAGCGGTCTGGTGACTTTTTTCCATCCTCGGCACAAGGGAGCACATGAGCGAAGCATGGGCAAGAGGGGTGTGTGCGGGAAATCTCCCATCAAAGCTAGTGAAGAGCCCAGCTGGGGCCTGTGCGCAGAGTCCTGCTGCACCAGCCTCTCATTCCAGCAGGAGCTGGGAGTGAAGGGGGGACAATATTCCCCAACCCCTGTCACGCAGGAGACACCTCTGCCCACTGGCCAGCCGGTGCTGCGAGCAGGAAGGTGCCACGTGGGGTCCCTGTGAGGCAGGAGCACCAGACAGCTCCCATGAAGGTTATCACTAGTCCTTCAACGGCAGCCTTTCATCCCTAGGGTTCATGCGTAGGTGTGTAAACTCCTTTATCCTTCTTCCCAGAGCCACGTAGTCTGCAGTGATCTGCTCAAGGTCATTCTTGGCAGTATCATTGGTGCCCACGTGGAGAAGCAGGAAGGGGTAGCGATCCGAGGGCTTGATGAGTCTCGGCAGTCTCTCCGTCACATCGTGTATCCTAGCTCCTGGCAAGCAGCAGACCTCTCGGTTTTCCCGGTCGGGGCGGCAGATAGATGACTCAGTCCCCCTGAGGAGGGAGTCCCCGACCACCACCACCACCCTCCTCCTCCTCTTGGGAGTGGTGGTCGTGGAACCCCCATCCCTAGGACAGTGGAACATGACATCGTCTCCCACCTCTGTCACTGTCAATCATTCCCGGGCACGAGCAGAAAGGGAAGAGGATTTTCAGTGCAAAGGATTTTTTTCTTCCTCTGCATTCGTCTGTGTGAACTTGCACATGGTCCCAGCCCTGGCACTCTGACTCCCCGTCACTTCTAAAGATGAATCATCCACGGAGCAAGATCTCAGCTAGAGTGTTAATGTTTGTTTTCATCCCCTACTCGTAGAGCCCTCATCCCACCTGGCAGAGAGGTGCTCCAAGGACCAAACACTACAATGTCAATATTACTGATGCCCAGGCGAATTTGCACCCCAAAAAGCAAGACTCAGCCCTGCCGAAGCTATTCTGTCCTAGATTCACAGAGCTTAAACGCCAGAGATCATCCGACACAGGCCATTCTGTTCCACTCAGTTACCCTTGTGCTGGGCCCAGCGACTGCTTCTTTGCATCTTTTCTCAGCAGTCACCCTACACCATCACCGTCTTTCAAACAACCAGAAGGCCTGTCCAAGTGCCCCCCCAAACACACACACACCCTTTCTCTCTCTCTCTCTCTCTCTCTCACACACACACACACACACACACACACACACACACACACACACAATAATTCTTTAGGCTGCTGTTTAACTGGCAGCAGCAGGGAAAGCTGTCACTTTGCCATGTTTGGCTGCATGTCGATATGCCAGGTCTTCAGGCAGCTGTGTGAAACCGCACCATAAATTACTGGAACTTCAATCGCTTTGGATTCCAGTTTGGCTTGTTGGATTGGGGATGGCTGGGTTGCCCATCCCGGGATCCCTCTCTAAGGTGAAATTACCTCTGTGCAGAGACTTATGCACCAATTAAGCCCTCACAGTATGACCTGAGTGGTGCACAGACCTCTGCATGGGGATGAGCTTCACCCTTAATTTCCACAGAATCAAAGAGCACTGAAGCCATTATTATTCGTGATTAGGGCTCCTAAGTAGCTTTCCAATGACCCAGATTCTCCTTCTCCTCCTTGGGAGTTAGCAAGATGTGAGCCACCCTGAGATTAGAAAGGACCCCGTCTCCCTGAGTAACTGAGCCAGCACAATTCCCTGGTACATCTTCAGGGATTTATTATTCCCAAGTCTGACGATTTCCCATTCAGACCTCTGCTAATAACTCTTCCAGAGACCACAGTGACCGTGTGAAGCTGGGACAAAACGTGTTCCATTATAGAGCTTTCCTTCTAGAACCTGTGACAAGAAACGCAGAGATGCCACCAAACACTGCCGGTCTGGCAACAGCCTCTTGTCCTCAGCTGCCGAGACAGCACAGGGGCTGGGCTCAGCAATCAGTAGGGATAAAGACTGAACATTTTGTTTTTGTCAGGTCAGGGTCTGCTGAACATATTCTGCTGAGGCTGAGTGGGAAACAAGAGACTGTGACTTGTCTAATGAGAGCAGAAGCCGGAATAGAGAGCAGTAAATATGCTAGGATGACAAATAAGCTAGGGGAAACTGCTCCAGAATGCTGTGGGAAGTTTACAGGAGGCACATGTGTTCTCTTGATTATTTCATTCCCCTCTGCCTGCTTGTCGCCTGGGACAAGGCGTGGTTCACAAGAATGAACGTTGACACGACCCTGCTGTACAGCAGGGCAGTTGGGATGGCTTCCACACTTCACCAGGGGCCCTTCTTAGTGACTGTGGTATCCAGACGGTGGCTTTTGACTCCCTGTCACTTAGACATTATTTTCCACCAGAGCTGGCAATAAAATAAGGGATAAGTTTAAAAGTCTAATTTTCCTCCCTGGCCTTTCCTCCCTGGGCAGAACATTCCCCCCTTCTCCACCCGTAGCTGCCCAGTGGCTCCCTGTATAAATGTGTCTAGAGTCCCAGACGTACAAATGGGCACCAGTTCCAGCTACCACAGAGAAACTAGTGCTGCATGGATGAGCTTAACTTGCACAGCTGGGACGTGTGGAGGTCGATCAAGGGCTTAACCTTCAGGTCTTCTGTGGGAAGAGACTATTCACCAGGCCATGTGACGGAGGGGGAAATCCACTCCCTCCATGCAGATAAAGGCGATGAAGATATCAGACAGGTGACACACTGCTGTGTGAGACTTGACTCTTCATTACCGAGTCATCAGGCTGCCGAATCGATTCCATTTTCACACACTTTATTGTAGTTAAAAGCTTGGTTGGCTTTAGCATTTCATTTTCTGCGGGCGCCGTACTCTCCTTAGACAGACATCAAAGAAAGAGGAGTATTAGAGGGGTCAGCCAAGCACTCACCAGCGGCATTAGCACCAGGAGAGCCGGAGCACTTCGTTCATTAAGATGTAAGACAAGAAGTCTTTCGGTGAGAACATTTGGAAGGAAATAGTCTGTAAAGAAGATGGCTTGTTAATGTCAGGCCAGGGGGACGATTCACCACCGCCGGCATGCGCCTGAGGAAGGACTCGAGAGCTCAGAACAGAGAGTGGAGGCGATCTGTGTAAAGCAGAGTCTCACTTTAAGGTAGGGTTACCATACGTCCGGATTTTCCCGGACATGTCCGGCTTTTTGGGACTCAAATCCCCGTCCGGGGGGAAATCCCAAAAAGCCGAACATGTCCGGGGAAAATCCGGCGCCGCTGGGTGCTGGGCCGGGGCCAGCCGCCGGAGGGGGCCAGACTGGGCCGCGCCTCCTCCCCCCACCCCCCCCCAGCTTACCTGCTGCCTGCTTCTGGCTTCCCGCGAATCAAATGTTCGCGGGAAGCAGGGGAGGGGGCGGAGTTGGGGCGGGGACTTTGGGGAAGGGGTGGAGTTGGGTCGGGGGCGGGGCTGGGGGCGGGGGCGGGGCCCCGTGGAGTGTCCTCTTTTTGGACACTCAAAATATGGTAACCCTACTTTAAGGAGAAATGTTTTTTCTTTTCCCAGCCAGCCAGAGCTAGACAGGTTCAGAGAGCTGGTGGTCTCAGAACCCCTCCGTTAAGTCAGAATAGGTCATGAAGTGGCACAGGCAGCAGCAAGGTCCTTCCTCCTTAGCATGGAGGGACCCTGAGAGTGAGCCTGGAGGTGCAATAGATGAACCTGGGGAGATACACAGACCAAGGGACTGCTCTGTGGTTAAGGAGACCCTGAGACTCCAAATTCTGAGCTCTTACACCTTTATACCTCCCCTGACGCCAGTACGGCTGCACCAGTGTAGCTGGGAGCTGAATCTGGCTCTCAGTCCAGCCCTGTTCTCCAGAGCTGAGATACATTTAAAATGTTAGGAGCTAAATAAAACAGCAGTCCAGGGTGGCTCTCATTTCCCAGCTGAATGTGAGTACATGTATTACACAGTCACTCCCCAAGCAGCAGTCCCTGCTCATGTGCAAAGGGCAGCTCCAGCATTGTGTTTGTTTCTGTGCCTGTCAGCTGGGGCCAGACAGTAGAGGAGGCTTAACCCATCCATTTGTGAGGGGTTGGGTGGTGGGGAGTACACAGAGAGAGTGTAACATTGTTATGGAGGGAGTCACCAGATGGGCTGTTACACTCTTTCATTACCATGTGAGAAGAAATGCTGTGATGTTAGTTTTGTGATGTGGTTTCTTTACAGGAGCTGTTACAAGAAGCAAGGGGGTTTGTTCTCTCTCCCAATCTCCCTAACTAGTCAGTGTTGTGAGTGGAGTTGCTCCCTGGAGCCTGGTATTGCTGTTGGGCTGAGATTCCTGAGGGGTGGGGTTTCCCTCCATGCTGTTTGTGACCACCTCTGTTCCAGGACTAGTGTGAATAAGCCAGTTACACTAAAAAATACACTGATTTCTCCTGCAACAGGAAACTGATCTGCAAGTCCCCAGAGTCTGCAGAGGATGCACCGAGCCAGCTGCAGCCCAGGACCACACTGATTTCCCAACTAGATTAAGGCTATGGACCTTATAGCAGCACAGATGTGCCGCTACCGCTGTGCTGCTGAACAGTCTCATGTGTAGCCGCTCTCCTGCCAGCATAGCACTGTCCACACCAGCACTTTTGTCGGTGAAACTGAAGTCGGTCAGGGTGGTGGTTTTTTCACACCCCTGATCCACAAAAGTTTTACTGACAAAAGTGGTAGTGTAGACAAAGCCTAAATCCCAGAGTTAGCCAGCCCTTCCTGGCTTTCATGTGAGTGCTCTGCTTTAACAGGTGCTTATCAAACCAAGTCAGACATTTTTTGGTTGCAAAACCCTTATGTATAAATGTTCCACTCCAGAGCACAGCTGGTAAATGGCACCTTAGCACAGAACTCATTGTATTCCTCGGACTTCCTGTGTGCCCCAGCTTAGCTGCAATAAGACCCAAGAAATCCCTTTTGGTAGGCTTGCCACAGAAAACCCTATTGGCCTGCGGGAAGGGCTGGCACAGGGAGTGCCGTTCTGAAGCTCTATATGCCTTAACTAGAATTCCTATTTTGAAAGTAACTGCTCACAATTTGGTCAATATCAGAATTTGCCTTCTACTGGAAAAATAAAATCAATAAAATGTAATCTCCCCAGAATCAGACAGACACAGCTAAGGACATGCATTCTAACGGAACCGGGGCTGCTTCTGTGTTGCTCTGAGTGGATGAGCTGGTAGCTCAGCAGAACACGGAGAACATATGGATTTTTACTGCGCGCTGGAGCCCAGCGTCTAATGGGAGCTGCACCCGGCAGCATAATAACGCAGCAAACAATTGCTGTAAACAAACTGCATTGTAAAAAGGCCACCAGAACAGCTGGGCATGGCCACTCTCAGCCCCTTCCCTTTTCCACCGTTAGTCAGCCAAAGGAATGGAGCAGCTAGTTTGGGCCCGTTTCTCAAGTAGAGACACCCCTTATCCAGGTTACTCTAATTACCAGAGTCATATAGGTGCCAGTTCAGCAAAGCACTAAAACATCTATCATCTAAAAGTCAGGGTAGATAGTAGCCAACTGGTTAGAGCAAGGAGGCTGGGAGTCAGGACTGCTGGGCTCTAGTCCTTATTCTGGGAAGGAGTGTGGTGCAGTAGTTAGGTGGGTATCAGGACACTGAGCTCTATTCCAGCCATTGCCATGACGTAACCTTGCTTAAGCCAATTAGACTGTCTGTTCCTCAGTTTAGGCATCTGGAAAATGGGTATAATATTTACATACTTGACAGGGCTGTTGAATCACGTTTATCCCACGTTCATCCTCTTCACTTATGCTAACAGGCAGATACCAGGAATGAACGTGTCCCCTTGTGAGGTTAAACAAATGAATGTCTCTAAAACTAGGGTTACCAGATAGCAACTGTGAAAAAACGGGACAGGGGGTGGGGCATAATAGGCGCCTATATAAGAAAAAGTCCCAAAAAACAGGACTGTCCCTTTAAAAATGGGACATCTGGTCACTCTATCTAAAACACTACAGGGCTGATTTTACCACTGTGATGCCTATTCCATGCTACCTGCTGCTGTGAGCTATCCCAGTGATCCATTGCTCTCAGCAGGGGGCTACTTGCAGCTAAAGCTGGCAGTACCTCAGCATAAACACTTTGCACTTCTACAGCACCTTGCATCTGAGGGTCGTAAAGTATTATTATTATTATTTATTAGCACCAGTCCCCTAGAAGATGCAAGTGCAAGTTGTGTTAGGTACTTGATTCCTGGATCTTTTCTCCTGGGGTACAGGCCACAGGCACAAGGGGCTATGACTGAGGTCCTCAGCTTTGTTCACACCAAAGCAGAGTGTGAGAGACTTATTCAAAGCCATTGAACAGCAATAACGCTTTTCAGAGAGGCCTCTAAAAGCACAGGAGATGAGAGAAATTGTAAGAAAATGGTACCTGCTATTTCTGTATAACAAAGCGAAAAAGCACCTTTGTTATACAGACAACTTTAAAGGAAAATTGAACTGAGGCCCAAATGGAGGCCCCTTGTCTTAAGAGTAAATTGAAATATTTCTCTAAAACATCTTCCCTTAATTCCTGCTCCATCAGACTAGATCCTTGAGGTTGCTTGGCTAATTTCCTCTCCATTGCTTATTAGTCTGTTTGGGCACGGCTAGAAAGGCTTTGGGCTTACACGTAGAGTTTCTGGAATAAGAACTCAGCTAAGATTTAATAGGATTGTTTTCTGTGTTAAAATGCCAGCTTGTTCTGAATGAGTTTCGCCAGCCTGACGTTAAACAATTATGGAAGAGCGACACCTAGTTGCAAGGTAATTATCTCACAGTGGTGTGCAGCGTGTTGCTTTTTATGCTTCATTCAATAGCTGATCTCTGTATGGAACATAGTTAAGCACAACGCGAATAAGATTCATCCTGTGCTGAACCATTTACCTTCAATGCTTAATCTTCATCCTAAATGTAATGGGATGAAATCAATCAAAGGTAAATTCAATCTGAATATTAGTTAATGCTTCCCAAAGGTAGGGTTATGGTGGGTTTCACTAGATGGCACGGTTACACATAGTCTTACAAGTTCTTTTTGTTAACTTGGAGGCAGGAGAGAGTGTTTGAATCAGTGCTGTCTTGTTAGTTTTGTGATACACAGACTTTGGGGGAGTTGTGGCAAGCAGTGTGGGAATTTCCTATCTCCTTAATCTCTATCTGTGCCTCTCTCCCCTCCCCCACGTGTACTCAGTGTTGTCCAGCAGTGGGGGGAAGTGCCATGGTCTCCGTTGGGAGTGAGAAGGGGCCCTGCGTCAGACATGCCTCATCACCCTGAGCAAGTTCGCCCTCCGCAGCCTGCAGAAATCTGGTTAAAATACAGCCCCCAAATTCAATTCAATGAGGCTGCAGGGACAGCCGAGCACACTGGGTAAAAGTGACATGGGAAGAGTGCACCTCCCCCGGGGATGACAGAGCACCACTGACCCTTCCCCTCCTGCCTCCATCCTTCAGCGAGCGCAGGGTCTGACTGGCGCTTCTGGCCTCCCGCGCCTCCCCACAGCCCACCTCCTGCAGCTTGAGAAATGCCCCTTAAACTACCCGGACCCTGTTCATGCGAACGGAGGCTCCATTCGGCAGCAGTGGAGCAGAACAGGGGCCATTTCCCTGCAGGGGGAGCAGAGATGGCCACACGGGGTGGAAGGAGAAATCGTGAAGGTTGTTTGATAAAACTGAGCCAGAGCGGGGCATTGAGGTGAAATGGGCAGCCGGATGCCATTATCACTGGCTGGCTGGGATTCTCTCGGTCCATGAGAGCAAGGCCTCTGAGATCCCAGACAGGTAACAGCCAGCTGCCCAGGGTCAGAGGTGGAGGGGCAGGATATGGCTAATTAACAAGCAGAACAATAGAACCTTCATCACCTGGGGGAAGTGACAAAGAGTCCTGTGGCACCTTATAGACTAACGAACGTATTGGAGCATACGCTTTCGTGGGTGAATACCTACTTCCTCAGATGTATGGGTCTGCATCTGACAAAGTGGGTATTCACGCATGCGTCACATGTGTCTGACGAAGTGGGTATTCACCCACGAAAGCTTATGCTCCAATACATCTGTTAGTCTATAGGTGCCACAGGACTCTTAGTCTGGATCTGTAAAAAGCGACAAACACGGCTACCCCTCCGATACTTGACACCTGGGGGAAGTGCTGCAGCTGCTTTGACACAGGAATCCTTGCCCTGGCTCCAGCTTTTTCTCAGTAATGTCTCACCTGTAACCGTCCCCCAAGAGACTGGCACATTCCCAGCCACGCTGGTTAGTCCAGTGAATCTGCTGCTTTTCTTGGAGACTCCTGCTGTGACGGGTTGGATCACAGAAACTCCTTTGGGAGCTGCCACCTGATGTGCCAAGACTACCCCTGCTTCTGTTTTCCCTGCCAGCTCAGGATTCCAGCACCCTGTCTTGCTGAGCCAGCCACTCCAGTCTGCTCTAACAAAGACTCAGGGTCTGAATCACTTGTCCCAAAGCTGCAAGTTTATCCAAAGACAGCTCACAGGAGTGTGCTTGTCTTTAGCACTCAGATGCCCAACTCCCAATGGGGTCTAAACCCAGATAAATCCGTTTTACCCTGCATAAAGCTTATGCAGGGCAAACTCATAAATTGTTCGCCCTCTATAACACTGATAGAGAGATATGCACAGTTGTTTGCTCCCTCAGGTATTAATACACACTCTGAGTAAATTACTAAATAAAAAGTGATTTTATTAAATACAGACAGTAGGATTTAAGTGGTTCCAAGTAGTAACAGACAGAACAAAGTAAGTCACAAGCAAAATAAAATAAAATGCGCAAATCTATGCCTAATCAAACTAAATACAGATAAGTTCCTCACCAGTTCCAGAATGCTCCCTTTTACAGGCTAATCCTCCTTTAGCCTGGGTCCAGCAATCTCTCACAACCCCTGTAGTCACTGTCTTTTTTTCAGTTTCTTTCAAGTATCCTGGGGGGGTGGAGAGGCTCCTTCTTTAGCCAGCTGAAGACAAAATGGAGGGGTCTCCCCAGGTATAAATAGGCTTTCTCTTGTGGGAGGAGACCCCCCTCCTCCCTCCTATGCAAAGTCCAGCTCCAAGATGGAGTTTTGGAGACACCTGGGCAAGTCACATGCCCCTGCATGACTCAGTCTTTACAGGCCGATGCCATTGTCCACATGGTATCTTGCATGTCTCCAGGAAGACTTCTTATGTGGATTGGAGCATTCCAAGATGCATTGTTCCCCAAGTGTTTCCCGATCAGGTACTTAACCTGGCAAATTCCTTCCTAAAGAAGCTGACCAAATGCCTCACCAAGCTTACTTAGAAATCAAGCAAGCATACAGCCCATATTCTTAACCTCAAGTAGAAAATGGTATATAAGTACAAAGGATGAATAGATATAGTAGACCATAACCTTTACGGAGATATGTTACATGGCACAGGCAGCACAAAACATATTTCAGTTATATCATACATACATTTATAAACACCCCCCCATAAAGCCTTATGGGGTACGCTGTCACACCTGCCCGGCTGGTTTGTTTATGCACCTATGATAAGGCCTTTCATGAACAGAAAGGTGATGACATTACTCAGCAATAACATTTGCCGAGCAGTGAGTCTGGTGAGAGCTGGCAGCGTTCCCCTTCACCTGCTCCACTGCTCGATACTCATCAGTCGCTCTGCTTCATTGCCAGCCAAAAGGAGAGCGAAATGGATGTACAGAGCCGCGCGAGAAGGGATGCAGCTAATTGCCTGACAGGGAGGAGATGAAAATGAGACACTGATCTTTAATTGCAAACAATTACATTCACAAGAAACAGGCTCATTCTCATGCACAGCATGCCAGTGCTAATTCAATTTTAAACACATGTTTCATTTTCTCCCCCCCCCTTAATTTTCAGTAAAAAGGAATTAACTTTCTTTTCTGCAAGTAAGTCATTAATTAATACTTTGTTAATTATGACCAGTATCATACTGTTTCGATTTACGTAGTGTTATTTTTTTCTTATACAGTTAGTCTCCAGCTCTCAGGAAGTGACTCTTTGGTGGAGGCTGATTCTCCAGACAGGAGTGTTACCCTGGAAGCATTCGACTCGTGGGGCGGGAGTTCACCTCACGCCAAAGCCTTGGGGAACCCACTACCTGCACGCAGGGGACAATCCTGCCCTGGCCCTTGTGGGGGAGCACCCGTAAACAAGCGGTGACGTCAGCGCTCTGTTCCTCTCGGAAGAGCCCAAAGGCCACCCGTCCTGCCACAATTCTCTCTAAATCTCCATTTCCGAATGGGGCAGAAGCCAGAGAACCGAGGCCAACTTGCTGCTGCAAGAGCCTCTAGCCATGTGGGGACAAAAAGGGCTCCCCCAGCCCCCACTGTGTGCCTGCCTCCGGCAATCACCGCTACAGAGCTCAGCCACCATGCTGCTGTTCTGTTAGGCTCTGGCTTCCGAGACGCTCGGACGCCCTGAACCCCGCCCCAGAGTCCCATCTCTACAGCCCCTTGCCCACCTACAAAGTAAGAAAATTCATACCTACATAGGGCCCAGCAGTGCCCCTCAGTGCTGACCCAGTGTGTCCCGCTCCCTCCCATTATTCCCTCCCGGGCTTCCCACACAGACACAGCTGTGCTGACGCCCTCAGTGCTGATCTGCATTCCTGCCCCTCCCGCTATTCCATCCTGGGCTCTTCACCGATGCCCCTCAGCCTTGCTCTTTCAGACAGGGAAGTTCCTGTCTCCAAACGCTGCAGGACTTGAGTTAATCACCACATTTTATTATACAATGTGACGACTAGAAGCTAGTGAGCTAAGGACACACACACACACACACACACAGGGCTCCAGTGCAGAGATCCAGGCCCTGGGCGGCAGACCTCCCTTCACATCCTTGGGAATATCCTGTTGGATCTTTATTTATCCAGCTTGCAAATTAAAGCAAACATCCCCCACGACCCTGGAAGAGCAACTCTGTAAAATGCCTCAGAGAAAATCAGCCACTACCATTCTCCTGCACAAACCCACAGGCAAAGAGGTTGGGGGCCAGGGAACCATTTATTCTGCCCCCTCTTGAGGGCATCTGTGGTTATCCCTTAACTATATGCAGCAACAGTCCTTCCAAGCTAAGCCGTGCGTTAGCGTTCTGGTGTTCAGATTCCTCTTTCTGCACATTCCGCCCGCTCTCCCACGCTATCGGAAAAACAAGGTGGCAGAGCAAGAAACGGAGACCTGCCCGGCCCAGGACAGAGCGTCACCCTGCCCCATGCTAACTGGGCCTGGGGCTGTTTGCTGCACAGCCCCTAAGGAGACCCAGCAGTCCCAGGTTTGGACTGGGAGAGGCGATGGAATTTGTCCCAGGTTCATGCTGCCCCCAATGCTGGGAGCAGTGAAGGCTCCGCATGCCCCGGGTCGCTGTGAGCTATAGGAGGCAAACAATGCTCTGTGTCTGTTATGGGGCCCTTCTGCCTGGGACGCCTCCAGGCAGGGACCTGCTATTTCTCCTGGCTTCATTCCCAGCCTCACACACACTGCTATGCACGTGGAAAGACCCACAGGAGCCTGGGTACAGCCTGGTCCTTGTGCCAGCTCTGCAATAAGCAAACCGTGCAGAACGTTACTGCCAGGACGGGATGCAGGAGCAGCAGGAGAGAGCTGAGACAACATCCCCCTGCTCCTGAGCTTGCAGCACTAGTCAGATGTTGGGAGGTGAAGTTGAAGCCATTTGCCACGAGAGGGCGCCTCAAACTGCTGGATTGTACCAAGCCATCATGCTTAGGGAAAGTAACCTCGGGGGTGTAGTCAGCGGGGCTCCCTGCAGCTCCCCCAGGACCCAGGGCATGGCCCTTTGTGTGCTCAGATGTCTGGCAGCTGATGGCAGTCCATCTCCCGGGGCAGGGAGATCCTGGAGCAGATCCATGGTTACTTCCAAACCCATATCCCAACCATTTTTCCAATGCGAGCGCGAGGGGGGGAAAGTCTGATGCGGCTGCCTGTCACCTACACCCCTGACCAGCCAGACCAGCCAACAGGACCTGAGCGCTGTGGTCTTCAGTGCTACAGACAAGAATAGGTCCCCAAACCACCTGCTTCTCTCTTCCTCATAGGAGAGATGCCTGGGGCTGGCAAGGGAGCCAGTCCCCTTCGAAAACAGAGGGGATAATTCAACTTGGATCATTAGTTCAGTGAATTTTACCTTTTCCTGCTGGAATAATAGCGTCAAATCCACTCCGCAAATATCCAGCCAATCGCAACTAAGCAACACCGTTCACATTTGGACTGTTGAGGGTCTCCCATAAAGCATTTGAATTGCTCGGTCACATGGTGTTTTGTTCTGTTCCTCGAATGGACAGACACCCCTGAGGGTCATAGGGATGTGTGAATGCTGAGCGCTTCACCACTAGGAGCCTGAGCCTCAAGCCCTGGAGCTGAATGAATAACTCCGTTAAGCTGTGGCAGTTGTAGGCTGTTGTCCTCAGTGTGACCCAGGCGTGAGAGGCGAGCATGTGACATGCTGGATCAATGGCTTACACAGGCGTGTCCCCTCTGAATACCTGGGTGAGCCGATTTCACAAATGGTTTCCATGAACATTTGTGCCAATGAAACTTGGTCACGTTGTGGAAAAAGAAGGCGGGTTGAACATGAATGAAGCAAATTCACTTACTAACTCCCACGACTATTGCTGAGGAGCGTTTCTCAGGGTTCACCCAGTGCTGAGCCCACCAGGCCCACCAGAGCCTCTCAGTTCATTAGCCTTTCCCTTGGGCTCCGAAGCCTTGCCCTGCAATGAGCAGACGTTCCTTAGCTGTGAGGTTCAGGGACTCTTCGGAGCGAGCTGACAGATGACCACGCCCTGACACACTGCGGGTGGGGCCTTTTATGCTGGGAGCTGCAGCCCATGCTGATAAACCTGACTGAGCGCGAGCCCGTTTGGTCGAGTTAGGAGCACGAGTTAGCTTCAAGTTGTGTCACAGCCCAGCCTGCGCCCTCCCTGCTTTCAGGAAAGCACCCAGCACTCAATGGCTCAGCAGGCCCCGTACTCAGCTTGACTCACAGGATGACAGTGGGGCCGTCTGTGGGTGGCTGGAGTGTCCATCCCAGCAGGGGTGTGTCATGGGCTCTGGCACAGCTGCAGGTCTGGGAGCAGCACTGGGGCTTCTTGTGACGTGCAGAGACCTTGCCCTGCTGCCGTGGCCGCCCTGGGCCTGAGCCAGGGGCATCCCGGCCTTCTCACTCAGCAGCTGCAGGGCCAGTGAGCCCCTCGCTGGCCTCTCTGGGGTGAAAGGCTCAGACGCAGCAAAGGGCCTGTGTAAGGGCATTCCCATTCGGGGCTGGGCAAGCTCACATGGCCCATCCCCCAGGCATCTCTCCCCCAATGCAACGACATTCCCTAGAGGGCCACCCCGCTGCCTCTGGTGCAGCAAACGTCCCATTCTGCCCCCCCTCCCAGTGCCGGAACATCCCTGCAGTTCATTCCCCTCCCAGTCCCCGCCCCTCTCCATTCCCATCCCCAGGACAGGAACCTTCCTTGCTTGACTAGCCAG